>NC_088703.1:8642033-8942033 GCF_028017835.1 Emys orbicularis | reverse complement strand
TGGATTGACCCTCATTTGGTGAGATTTAATGTTCAGGGAGTTTATGGTTCCAGTAATTCTCTACAGATTTGTCACCAAGATCAAGGACTGCAGTGAAAAGACAGCAAGGCCTGTGTGCTGGACTTGTGTGTAGAAGCTGATTCACAAATATTCAGTGTAGTGTATTATATGGTGTCATCTTACATCCTTCCCAAGGGCAAAAAATCTTCTGAAACAATGAAGGCTTGGGCTCATGACCAGTGGCTGCAGAACTTTTGGATGCACAAGTCCACATTTCTGCATCTGTGTGCAAAACTCACCAAAATAAAAGCTGCACTGACAATGGAAAAGAAAAAAAAATTGCACTATGGGGATCTGCAACAACCGATTCTTATTGGTCAATCAGTGGTCTCTCTCCTAAACCAAGGTGGACTGGATTTCTTTAATGTAAGTAGTCACAACATATTGTTAAAGCTCATTTTATGCTCAATGCTGTGTTAAGATCTCTGCAGTCACAGATAATAACGGTCTTCTTGGGGAATCAGGGCACAGTATCCAGTCTGCAACACACACACACACACACACACACACACACACACACACACACACACACACACATCCCGCTTGAACAAAAAATGATCTTTGAAAAAACTTGCATACAGCATTAAATGGAGGTGTGAGACACACCTATATCCCTGCTGACAAGTTTCTGGCAACTCCCTTATCCTCATCCACACCCAGCTCATCAGTTAGACCAATTCTAGTAGTGAAACTTACATTGATATCCAAAATACTGAAGCAGACGAATTTCATTGTCAGCACCCTGAAGTAACACCAGCCATAGGTAGGAGTGACCAGCTCCTATTGTCTATCCTAAAGAAATTCCTTGAGTCATTAGTTTACCCATAAACAAATCTAGTCTCCTCCCTTCAAGCAATTTTCTCTACAAAACTATATACTGATTCTCCAGTAATATTTCTGATGCATGTGTGACGAAGTGGGGGGTTTCTTGTTTTCTGTGGAGTTTCAATGGTTTGCATGGGGAGGGGGTGGGACTCAGTTTCCCTGGGTGTTACTGGTTTAACGAGGTGAGGGGAGAGGGAGTGTGTTTTGCAGAGGACGGGAAAGATGACTTGGGGACCCAGCCAATGGCCTGGAGAATGGATACCCCGGCGACCTGGTGACCCGAAAGGCCCAGCTGAGGAGACGCAGCCGGTTCTAGCCAGTGGGAGGACAATGGGCTGCAGAGTGAGGACCCAGTGACCTAACCAGCCAGAGGACAGAAGCGAGGAGAGGAGGCCCCCGTTTATGACCCTGTTTACCTGGAGAGAAGACAATGGACAGAGGTGGGGACAGCTGGGAGCAGGGGGGCTCTGGGCTGGAGGGGGGAGCAAGCAGAGCCCACCTGGATGCAGAGAGACTGGGGTGTGCTGGGCTGAGGGAGGTGCGGCTCCAGGAGGTGGAGGGGCCTGACCCCGAGAGAGAGTGGACCCCCGAGAAGGGCTGTCTCACTGAAAGGGGCACCCCCCACGGACCGCAAGGGGCCAAGAGTGGGCACGATCTGTGAGTCCATGACAGCATGCATAGACCCAAATTCTGCCTGAGTTCCACTGGGTTTTCATCTACTCCAAGACTCTGAGCTACGATCATCAGCTGGGAAGCCTCACCGGTTCAAGCTTCCTGGAGTGGGTGAGATCCCTCATTTTCACTCTCTGTTTCCTTTGCTACCTCAGGTATTAATCTTTAATAATGTCACTTATTTTGTTTAGGCTCTCCTTTGAGTAGTTATCACTATTAGTCCATAAATAACTTTACTCTTCTGTTTGTATCTTCCACATTTATTCTGCAGCAATGCTTCTTTTTCCTAAGCTACAGACCCCTGTAGCGCCCAAAAATACTCTGGGGTTTGCTCATCAAGTGGGTTACTACCAGTACAATTGTGATGTAATAGTGGGGATAGGGACAAGCTAAATCTGGGACAAATAAGGGTGTCAGCTTGCAAGTGCTGTTTGACTCATTCAATTGGGCACAATAGCAGTACATTGATAGAATTACACAACCACCCCCCCTCCAGAAGAGTAACCCTAATAAATGAGAGTACTCCAAAGTATTGTGCAAAGCTGGTCACAAATTGTTGAACAAATGCAGGCAGCATGTGACCATAATCACATGTTAATTGTTGATTAGTTGCTGTGGAGTA
This sequence comes from Emys orbicularis, assembly GCF_028017835.1. Taxonomy (NCBI): domain Eukaryota; kingdom Metazoa; phylum Chordata; order Testudines; family Emydidae; genus Emys; species Emys orbicularis. The sequence continues at coordinate 8,939,854 of NC_088703.1, read as the reverse complement.
GGGAAACTGAGGCACAGACCTGAGCAAGCTTTCTTTTTCAGACCAAGCTCCTTTAGCAAGGTCTATCTTTCTCTCAGAGAATATTTGTTAACCTTCTACTAAGAATCTTGCTTAGAATACCTGTAGAACTGTGCACTAAGGAGTTAAGAGTTGTGTCTTAAAAATAAAGGTTTTACAGCAATACTGTTAGTAGTGAAAGAGGGGTGCTTTACAACAGCTTTATACACAAGCAGTACATTATTAGAATTATCAGGGGGAAAAAACCCAAACAAGTAACCCCAATAACTGAGCATACCCCAAGTAATGGTCAAATCTGGTAAAAGTACACAAATACTAATGGTCTTCCTGGCTAACTGCATGTTTAATCAAGAATCTTTAAAATAACTGTATAGTCATTTCTTAAATGGTTTGCATGCCTTTAATCATGGTGATTTATTTATTTATTGCTCCCCATTTCTCTATTGTTTATCTGTGTGGTCTGTGTCTGGTTTTTTGATTTTCTTTGGCTGATGTATAAGTAATTTTGCTGGTGAAAAACAATTCAGGTGGTGGGATCTAATTTGTTAGATAATGGACTAACATTATGTTAGGATTCATTAGTTAAATTACAGTAAAATGATTGATTAAAGGCATAGCTGAGAATGAGGTGATACTGATATGTGTATGTTATAGGTGTTTCTCTATTTCAGATTCTTCAGAGTTTCAGAAAACTATTTTCTCCCAAAAACTTGCACCAACCAAAAAATTAACTCTACAACACACATAATGATAAGTAAGTAGAATGTTTCCATGTGTTCCCATGGGGGAGAGGGATAGCTCAGTGGTTTGAGCATTGGTCTGCTAAACCCAGGATTGTGAGCCCAATCCTTAAGGGGGCCATTTAGGGATCAGAGAAAAAAAAAAGCAAGGGGGGGAAACTGTCAGGTACAGTACTTGGTGCTGCTAGAGAAGGCAGGGGACTGGACTCAAGGTCCCTTCCAGTTCTATGAGATAGGTATATCCCCATATATTATTAATTATTCATTTGTTTTCAGAACCCATTATCTTCAAGTAAATGTGCTTGTGTTTTCTTTTTTGATTGACATTGCACTTAAGTAACTGTTTTCTCTTGTAAACAATTCTCAGGGAAATCTTTTGATGAGAAAATTGCAAATGTTTTGGCATATCTAAGGAGTAGCACATATCCTGAAGGAATGAATAAAGCAGGCAGACTGAACCTGGGTCTTTTTCTTTGGAAGGCAAGAAATACTTTACTTAAGATAATACTGACACATTACACAGGAAACTTCAGCCTGTAAATGATGGTCCTGATGTCCCAACACTGGGATTATTTGGAGTTATAACCTTACCTTCAATGGGACCGGAATTGAGATCTCTAGTTTTAATGAAATTTTCCAGAAAATCTCCCTTGCTATCTATGCCAGTGGTGCAAGAAATGCAGTGTGCTTTGCAGTTATATGAGAAATGAGTATAAATTTTACCAAAAAAACCACATGACTTTGCTTCATTTCTTAAGTATGTTATCGTCTGCTGCAAGCACCACCAACAATCACTATATGTTCAATGAGCAAAAATTTCTAACTATACACTGAAATGTAATCCTTGTGCTCAAGGGATTATGAACCATACTGTATATAGATGTGTTTGATAGGCATATGCCTTATAATTAATGAATGGCTTTGCAAATAACCAGTTATATCTTAAGTGCAACACGTTGCCCCCACCCCAGCCCTGGCAGAAGCCACGTGGCAGCATGGGAAGCCCCTATGCCCGAACCCCTCTCCAGCAGAAGTGCCTGGTGGGGCAGGAGAATCCACAGCACCCAGCTCCTGGTCCCCTAAAGAACCACAGCATCCAAACCTCTGCCACAGCCCTGGGACTGGAGGTGCTCTCACTCCCTGGTACAGCCCTGGGGCCGTGACACAAGGACAGAGCTTCTCCAGTCCTGGGGCTGTGTGGAAGAGCGGGGTGGGTGAGAAATGAGCAAAGGAGTTGTGGGGCAGGCAAAATGTTGGGGAGCCTATGTGGAACATGGCAGAGATCCTGGGGAAGAGGACTAAAGGGATAGGGCCATATGTGGTGCAGCCAGCGAACAGGGTGGGTAGGGGCCCAACAATTGCTCTGGCCCAGGGCCCCAATAAACATAAATCATCCTCCGTGCTCCATCTTCTATGATCAACAGAGGGGACATTGTTCCATTCAGCAAAAGGAAGAAAGGTTGTCGTTGTGCATACCGTGAAAGAAGCCCTACAACTCTTTGAAAGGTACCATGACAGTCCATTGGGTGGACATCTAGGAATATTCAAAATGAGGAATGTGCTGACATCAAAATACTATTGGCCAGGGATGACAAGAGACATTGCCAATTGGGTATGTAAAGTAATGAAACTAAATCCTGAAGAATGCTATTTACAATTGAAATAGAAGTTCAAAATGTATAAAAGAAATATAAAAGTATATTTGGTGTGCAAATGTGAACTCAGTTCCCTTGCGATACTATTTCCATAACGAAATGTTCATGTCATCATATTTTTCCATCAAAAACAGGTTGCACGATGTCTCACTTGCCAGAAAGAGGGAAAGGAATTAAATATGGATACCACCTTGAAAAGCATAAAGGTGAATTTTGTAATCAGACAGATTATTGTTTATCATTATCCATTGTTATTTCTGCAATACAATGAGGCTTTGATTTTGAAACGAGTCCAATGCAAACAAGTGGCACAGCATAGTGCAGCAATTACCTCTAATGCGCCTTTGCACTGGCTGGGGATATGTCTTCAGCTTTACTCTTGTATTGTTTTCCATAACTTATTCCTGTACTTCTTTTTGTTTGTTTTCTTTCTTTCTCTTCTGTATTTAAAAGTGGGCTTTCATTCTGATTCTATGGCTGTTGTAACCATATTACACTGTGTACTCTGCTTATCACATATGGGTTTATTGAGAACATTTAGTAATAGACATGTGTAGTATGACTGTAACTGGTACCCTTGTATGTAGGTCACTCGGATCTGGGAATTGGTGGGAATGGATTTAATAGGACCATAACCAGTAACAAAGGATGGATACCAGTATATACTGACAGCCATAGATTATCTGTTGTGAAAGTGAAATGAATTATATTAAAGAAATAGAATGAATTAAAGAATGCTGTATGTACCTTTAAGTAGAAATGAGAAATGCTGCAAGCCAGGGGGTCAGGAAAGCAGACATTAATTAACTGCTTAATGAATTGCCCCACTTAAGGGCAATTGGTGAAGCATTAGTCTTAGATCGATAAGAGTTAATAAGGAAGCAAGATATGCATATTGTGCTCCATGCATATCTTACTATTTTGCTCTCTCTGTCCCTTTGTTTAGTTCGCACCCTTTTATCTGTATAAATAAGACTGTTTGAATCTTGCATGGGGGCTCACATTATCTGAATGTATTAGCAGAGCGCTGTGCTAATAAAACAGAGTGGTCTGACAAACTACGAGTCCTGAGTCTAACTTTGACAATTTGGAGGTTCCACCGAGATGGCAACCGTCTTCACTGGGGCCGTGTGATTCCTGACCATTTTTGTAGGATGACCGTGGCAGCTGGCACCTGGGCATTTGGCCCGAGCGGTCCTCCTACTGAATGGAAGGGTGCACGACCACAGTGAGGTCTACGCCATCGAACCTGTTGGTTCCCACTCTGTTCTGGTAGGGATCCCGGGATCTGACATCAGGAATCTGGTCAGGTAATTATTTCTGTGTTTTGTCCGGACTGAGGACTGTTCTGTCTCTGTGTCTATCCGTCCTCCTGTGGAGTGTTTGAGTCTGGGTGCCATCTCCGTCCGGGGATCGGCCGACCAAGGGGTTCCTGTCCCCGCGGTCTGAGTGAGTGAAATCTTCACAATCGCAGCCGCACCGCACCTTGGGTAAAACCCTTGGTGTGAAAGCAAGGGCGATTGAGTCAGTAGCCTGTGGGCTCCTTTTGTGTGTTGCACCGGGCATCGCTCTGACGAACCCGAATTTCCTTCTTGTGTGATTGGTGTGTGTAAAGTCCTCCTGTATTGGTAACCAGACGTCTAAGTCGGGACAGTTCCCTAAAGGAACGCCGGCTCAGTTTTAGGAAGGGTCCGGACTCCTGTAAATTTCTGGAAAAATGGTCTAGGCTAACTCAGGAAGATCCCAAAACTCAGTAGCCACTGTTAAAACCTTGGAACAAGGACCGAGTGGACATCTTAAAAAAACAAACTCGGCCAGCCTAAAACTAAATTGGCTAAAGGAGAGGTTAATTGTTTCATGCAGTGGTGGGAAGAGGCAAATCGTAGGTGGACAAAATCAAAACTCGCCTCTCTCAAATATTCAAATAATAAGTTAAAAGCTTTATTAAAAGCCTCCTCTCCCACCACCAGACTGAGCGCTCCCCTTCACCCTGTTCTCTGACAAAAAAAAACAACAACAACCCCGGATCGATCCCAACTCCCTTCATACTCCCCTCTAATTGTAAAAAGGATAAAATGCCCCTTGTTCTGTTCCCCTTCGTTGTCTGCCTCAGAAACTGATTCTTTAGTGTTCCATTACTAATTCAGCAAGGAGGGTGGGCTCCTCAACTAGCCCCCACCCTTCCTGGTCCCTTTCCTTAAGCATTTCTTTCAAAATTGTGAAATGACCACAATATCACTCACAAAAATGGTTCATTGGAAAAAGCAGGATTGGGCCCAGACAAGCAGGCAAGCAACAGATAAAGAAACTAAAAAAAAAAAAACAGGTTGGAAGCCCTAAGGGCATAGTGTCAGGAGTAAGTGCAAGTATGAACCCCTGGAACAATACTTAAAATGGTGAAATCTGAGTTGATAAAGGTGTCATTTTGGGAAATAAACAAGCGATTTAAGGAAAGAGAGTGAAAAGTTAACTCTACAGAGGCTGGAGAGAATTAAACAGTTAAACTTTGTGAAAATGTTAAAAAGGATCTTGTTAAAAGAATTCTTGGTTTCTTTGCAGCCATTCTAAAGGGAAAATGGGCCCTTTTCCAGAGGAATGTCTGTAAATAATCCAGGTAAAGAGACTATCTAATTAAAATCATTTGACTATGGACAATTGAGTCAAATTTGCTAAAAGAACATGGGGGGGGGGGGGGTTTCTATTGGAACTTAACTGCCCCAAATGTATAAAGGTAATGTAATCTATGTACAGCTATGTAAAAACAAAGCAGTGTAAGAGGGATGTTAAGGGAGAGAAAATGTGTATGTATCTGTCTGTCTGTGGGAATATGTGAGGTTTGTAAAACTCCTGTTTTGTAAGTTCAAGATAAATTGGTTTTGTTTTGTTTATAATGCCACTAAAAATCCATTTGACTCTTTAATTCAAAGTTGCAAAACTGACAGACCTTTTTGCCAGACACAGGTAATCAGTGTTGGTTGACTTTGAGATTTGGTATTTAACCCTTAAGGGGTAACTTGATTCTTTACAAAATTTAAATGTTTTCAAATAAAGACCAAGTCATGACTGCAGCAGGGCAGTCAAAATCAGAAGAATAGGGAGAGATTCTGGATTCTGTTTGTTTGTTTTTGTAACAAAATAGCAGATGAGAGCTGTAGGAAAAGAATAAAGACAGTGGCCCTCTGAAGCAACAGCAGGGGTGAGGTGCACAAAACAAAAAGAAGCAATGTTAGAAACACTGAGCCTTACAATGGCTCTGTGTAATCAGACTGTCACTTTGATAAGGGTACATAAAACTCTGTAAAAACAAAAGAAACAGTTACACCTTATGTAAAAATTAATATGGCTAATGTTTTAAAAGTTAAAGTATAGAAGGAATGTGCCGACGTGTGCAGTGTGTATTATAGAGGGGGTAAAAGAAATGCAAACGAAACATGCTACTTAATTAAAATCCTATTAGGGCTCCAAAGGAGCCACAATAGACTGTGTTTTCTTTTTCAGATCTGTGTGTGTTTTGGAAGCAAGAGTTAAAAGTAATCAAAACTCTGGTAAAAGTTAATTGTGTTCCTTTTAAGACAGAGTCTCTGAGCTCTGCTAATGGTTTTGAATCCAAAAGCCAAGCCTGTGTTGATGCAAATTATCTAACTGATAAAGGAAGTGAGAGAACTGCCAGCACAAAGAAGTTGCAGATAAAGAACATACCTGGTCAGCAAACAAATTGTCTAAATAAAAGGCACAGTATAACAAGATACCTTTAATTAAAATAAATTTAATGTTAATAAGTACCCCTGTAACAATGTATAGTGTGTATGATTTTTGAAAAAAATCCTTTATGGTAATGATGCTTTTCAGCTGTTACCTGTGAACAAACTTAAAGCTTAATACAGCAGGAAAGACATTGTAACCTTGGTCTGCTGTAAAGGGAAAACTGAGGTACACCACCTCATGGATTTAATGACTGAACAGTGGGATAATTTCCCCATAACTCTTAAAAGATAGAAGCCATTGAAACCTGGCCTACCTATAGAACAAAAACACAGGAAAATATGGAGGTAATTCCTCTTGTTTTGTCTGCAATCAGCAAGGGTATTTGTGAAAGAAAGGAATATTTTAAGCAATAATGAATGCCACCCCAAAAGGGGTAGAAAAATGTTATTTTTGTCTTTCAGAAAAAGCTACTATCAGCTACAGAACAACCTAATAAGAAACAAATAAAAGTGGGTATGCTTATCCATGCCTGTTGCTCCAAAGCCCTGTAGTAAAGACATCTCACTAGGATCCTGTATGTGGGATAAAATGAATAATGAGACCAAAGTACTGTATAATGGGCTATGTGTATGTGTTAATTCTTGGGGGGGAAAGTGTTTTAAAAGAATGGAAGTGTTAGCAACCTTCCAATAGACAAATGTAAATGTAATGTAAGTAATGTATTTACAAAAGGTAAAAAGGTAACATAGTTCCTAAAACAAACAAAAAGGCAATGTGGGAAACCGAACCATTCATATTATACATGCAAATGGCAACATGTTAAGAATTGCCACTGCAGAAAGACATAACAGCTTACCATTGGTATAATATATTTTCTGAATGGTCTCCCACAACTACTGGCATACTAATGTTACTAACCCTAATTGTTTTTGATTTTAAATTGTATGTGTTTAATTGCAACGTTTGAAATGTGCTGTTGGATAAAACAAATGTATGCAAAGCTAGAGCCACAGGCCCAAATCACCTCCCAGTATTTTCTATTACGTGGACTAAATAAGAAGTGACACTGGCGATTAATAATCTTAGTGTCAAAAGGGGGATATGTAGGAGCAGGATTTTATAATGTCCCATAAGAATTAATGTATGATTTGATTTCATCCTGTCAGCCTCCCTTTTTGAATAGCAGAAAGGAATGACAGACCAGAACAATCCTTATGACTGATTATGGTCACCCTTTTGTTTTAGAATAAGTTATAATGTCTACTATGGTTTCCTATATGTATTACAAAGTAGGCCTCTAGTTAAATATACATTTCTTTGTTTTAAGGTTTAGTAAGTAAGAAACAGGATTCTCTATTGTGTCTATGTTAAGTAGATTAGAGGAACATTGAAGGCCTGGGTCTCAATGTAAATTGTCTTGGTTATTGATTGTAAAACTTAGCAAGGTTTAATTTGCAATGCCTTTTTGCTCGATATAAAATACTACTGTTTGTATTCTCAATCTGTGTGAATAAGGAATGTATGCATCAGGAAAAGATAAGGTGTGAAGGCCATTGTTATAGCCAGAGTCAAGGAAGAAGAAGTAAAGAGACTTAAAGGACATCAAAGAATCATCAGGTACTGCTTACTATCCAGATGGCTGTTAAACTGTCTGGCATCACAGCGTGCATACTTGCTTCGCAGTGTAAGAAGGCACCCCCCCAGCAAACCAATCACCTCAGGACCACGCAGAGTCAATTTTGACTCCAGAAGAAGACGTAGAGGAACAGCCTGCAATACCTTACCATCTACGCTCTCGTAAGGGTTGCCAGAAGCAGACGAGGACCTAAAGCAAGGCCCAAAAAGAAGCAGTAGTGAGCCTAGCGCCTGCTGCCTGGTGGATGTAAAACCGTGACTGCGGTTCCCTCAGTTGAGGTTGTCAGAACCGGAAGGGCCTTGCCTCCAACATGAGCCTCTGGTGGCGCCTGTTCCTCGGCTGCTGGTGTCTTAAGGTCTGGGGAGTCCACAATGACAATTCTTTTATCCAGCAGCAAGTGTGGATAGCTCAGACCCTTAATATTTCTAATTGCTGGGTCTGCAGCCACATCCCAGCCCACTCTCAAGCTGGTGTTCCTGTCCTGGCAATCCCACTCAATTCCCCAGACCTCACTGGAGGACCTCATCCGTTTAACAAAACATGGAACAATAATGACACTTGGGAAGCAGTGGGAATAAATGTATCTAAATGGATAAGTGTGATGGAGGGAAAAGGTCATTGGTGTTGAGTGTGTAATGGACAGGGCTGGATCTGGGAAAAAGTCATTGCCTTCAGCATATTGTGGCCAGTGGTGTATGGGATTATTCGAACAAAACTAAAGAGTGGCGGGCCGGGTATGGGGATATGAATTTTTTCTCGACCTGGGATCAAACAGAAAAATCAATCTCATGTTCCCCCTACAGTAATCTTAGTGAAAACAATACAATCTTTCAATGCCATGCAAATAACACCACTCCTCGTAAGGAGAATTACCCTGTGCCCTTCGGAGGATATTACTCCTCCTTTGTAGGCACCTATGTGACAAATGGGTGCAACCGACCCTTCCCAGCCTTAATAGGCCATCATTGGGTTTGTGGGACCAAAGCTTATACTGTGTTACCAGCTAACTGGTCAGGTATCTGTTATCCCGCCCGACTCTTCCCACAATTCCGAGTGCTAGGGTCCTTCCCACGAGAACGCCTTCGTAATTTCAGGCGAAGAAGAAGGGACTTATCAGATGCCCAATGGTATGTAAATAACATAAGCCCCTTGACCTGGGAAGAGGCCATTGGCGGTTCCCTTATCCCACTTGGGGGAGTAATACACCATGCAAAAAAGCTCCTAAGGTTACAAGCAGTAGTTGAAATTATGGCAAATGAAACCGGAGAGAGTTTAAAGACCCTGGCCAAAGAAACAGGGGTGATCCAACAGATGGCCCTCCAAAACCGTCAGGCATTGGACATAGTGCTGGCGGCCAAAGGAGGGACCTGTGCTCTCATTGGAAAAGAATGTTGTGTGTTCATACCTGACGACACCAATGAGGTAATAGATCGCCCTAGTCACTTAGAACAAATTGCATATCTTCCCCATGAAAAGCCAAGTTCTTTATGGAAGTGGCTAAGTAACCTATTCAATTTCTCTGGCATAGGAAACTGGTTGTTTCAGGGAGCCCTGACTATCCTGTGTGGAATCCTAATGATTTTTGTATGTTTTCAGTTAATCTCCTGTTGTATCCAGAATTGTGTAAGGTATGCCAGCCAGGTGACTGCCCCAAAACAGAGTGCTAATATGATGATGTTAAATATCACTGATGAACGAAGAGATAAAGAACTATTAATATGTGGAACCCAGTAATTGTTGGTCTTTGCGTAAGCTTGACCAAAAGGAGGGATTGTGAAAGTGAAATGAATTATATTAAAGAAATAGAATGAATTAAAGAATGCTGTATGTACCTTTAAGTAGAAATGAGAAATGCTGCAAGCCAGCGGGTCAGGAAAGCAGACATTAATTAACTGCTTAATGAATTGCCCCACTTAAGGGCAATTGGTGAAGCATTAGTCTTAGATCGATAAGAGTTAATAAGGAAGCAAGATATGCATATTGTGCTCCATGCATATCTTACTATTTTGCTCTCTCTGTCCCTTTGTTTAGTTCGCACCCTTTTATCTGTATAAATAAGACTGTTTGAATCTTGCATGGGGGCTCACATTATCTGAATGTATTAGCAGAGCGCTGTGCTAATAAAACAGAGTGGTCTGACAAACTACGAGTCCTGAGTCTAACTTTGACACTGTCAAGATGGGTGGAAGCCTTTCCACTTAGAAGTAAGTCAGCATATGAGGTGGTAGAGAACATGTACAAATTGATTGTTTGACGTGGATGCCCAGAGCGGATACTGACAGATCAGGGTTCGGAATTCAATAATAAGGTAATGACTGGTTTTTTTCTGGTTATTTGTACTATGTAGTCAAACTCACTATCAGGTCACTCATTGATCTCAAACAATCACCAACCTTTTTTTTTTTATAAACTGCTGTCGGTCACCGTCAGTGTTGCTATAACATTATTTTTTGGTGTCTTCATATCTAACAAAGAAACACACAACTACTTGTTTCCAAAACAAATATGAAAACATGGGCTATTCCGGTTGCTAATTACACATAAAAGTAGTGGCAAATACGAAAAGGAACATTCCTTAACACAAGTCTATATGTAAGTTTATGGTGTAACTTATTTTCTTTCAGTTTAACAAGTATGTTTGTGAAAGATTGGGAATAGAACATAGCTTCACCAGCCCGTACCACCCACAAACCAATGGATTGGCTGAAAACGCTAATAAATCCATAAAAAGGTAAGTGAATGGGTGGGAATATTACAGAACTAATGGCAAGTAGAGTGTCCAATGCTAGAAGATGCAATTCACAAAAAAATCTTCAAAATCAATGTGTTGCCTTGAACGTCTTTTTCATTATGTATTACACCTTTTGGATTATGTATGATATGTTTCAACCAAGACTGTACTTGTTCCTTTTTTTTTTTTTTAATCAAATCAATTTGCATTTGTTACAGAGCACTGCAGAAGATGGTTGATGACGACGGGAGTAATTGGGATAAATTACTTGACCCCATTTTGTTTTCTTTGCGGACTAAAGTACACGCAACAACAAAAATTTCACCATTTCGACTAATGTTTTGTGATGACCCACGGTTTCCAGAAGAAGTCTCAGAGAATTACATGGTAAGTGTATGTTATTACCAGCACCTTTCATGTACACATGGCATTAACTATGTCTTCATTTTACAAATACAACCCCTTCTCCATTATTTTACAAAGATCCCAGATCCAAATACACTTGGGGAAGATTTCTGCAAAGACTACAGCATCAATATGAAATCGAGACATGACGCTGACATTGCACTGGCCCTAAGTAACATTTCTAAAGCACAAGAAAAGCAACAAAGACATTATGCTAAAAGAAAGAATTCTAAATATGGGGAAATAACCTTTGCTGTTGGTGACTCTGTTCTGTTACTGAACGCTAGAAAGAGAACAAGAAAAGGAGCAGTACTGGAATCTAACTATCGGGGACCATACAAAATTACGACCGTTGAGGGTAAGAGTGAAATTAGAAACCATCTCAGGGAAACGGTTAGGAACCACGTACAGTATTGCACACTTAAAACCATTAAAAGAGCCACCAACATTAGCTGCTGAAAGCACATCAGAGGGAAACATCGGAACTGAAATTGCAGTTGGTGACACTGAACCAGAAATACCCACAGAAGAAATTAGAAAAGTGGTTGGTACTGTATCTCAAGACAGTACATTAAAAAACATAAAGGTCACAGCAATGGAAGAAGAGGAGTATATAGGGCAAGATGTTTCAAAGAATGATACAAGTGATGCGGATGACATTTTTGATGACGTGCTTATGGAGGACGTGGAAAACAAGCAATGGATTCTGAAAGGTAATTGGTTAATGCACATTTCTTAAACAGATTAACATACTTCATAAATGGAACTATGTTAAAGGTTTTCGTGTACAAAGTGGCGGCATTCACAGTAGTAAAACAGAAAAAGGAAACTGTATTACCATGCATGTAATATGTGTTAATATGTTTTTCCTAGTCAAATTTGTAATGACCGACAAACACACATAGAGACTGGAGGCCAAAGTGAGAAACATAAAATTGTATGGCTCCTCATTTCATTGCCTGAAACCGAGAAGCTGGATAAGTGATGAGGTACATTTAAGTAACACTAAACATGTATTTGTTAATGGGATTAACTCATCAAATATTACTGAAATTGTGCCTTTTCTTTCATCATGTATTGTAGGTTATTGATGCATATTTGAGCTGTGTGGTCGAGAAAGCAGATGGAAAGGTAGGCTACTTACTGTGATGGTACATGAAAGTATACATAGATTCAGTAAGTAAACAATCACGTGAATATGTGGCACAGCATATTGAAGACCAAATATCCTTAAAATATCAAAATAAACCTGAAATTGCAACATTTCTGTGTATTTACTGCTGCCAAACATTTACTGAAATGTATTTGGAGGTGCATATCGGACATATAATAGAGGGCCACAATAGTTTTGCTATACAGTTCAGTGGGTCCATTAATTGAACACAAGTATGCGAACAGCTTAGTTGGTTTTTACATTAAGTAAGACAGAGCACATTGATTACAAATCATTTTTTTTTATAGAACTCTCTTACATACACATATCTGATTTGTAACACTAAGGATCCCTTGCATGTCTGTGTATATTAAATTCATTATGTTCTTAACGTGCCACAATTATTAATGCATTAATAACTTTGTTGAATGTCAACAGGTACAAGCCATCTCATCAGTAGTTTCTACTGTCATTCTCTCAGGCAGAGCTCCACAAATGAAAGTGAAGGTAAATGCTAACACACTTTCATACATAGCATGAGCAAAGCACAATTTCATTCAGTGAGTTAAACACAGTGTGAAACAGCAAATACAATGGTGTGTTTGATGTGGAGGAGTAGTCTAATAACAATACATGTAATGAAACTGGGAAATACAGTATAATGTACATTTCATTGTTTGCTTCACTGGAAACTATAATTGCATTTCTAATTATTTTTAATAAATACAGAGTGAATTACTTCAAAATGATATATTATTGCTTCCTTACAACACACCAGGTCATTGGGTTCTTGCGGTAAGATGTTTTGTATTGCAGTTGTGGATTATGGTCAATAAATGTTATAATAAATAAGAGATTTGTAACCCAACTATGGTAGCAGTGATATAATTTCCCGTGTTGCGGGTTTTCAGTGAGTTCAGTGCATGCAAATGAAAGTGGAATGTGAATGTTAAAAATAAAATGCTACTGTCAAGTTATGTTGTGAGTGTAACTTGGAAGAATACATTCTGTAATGAATTGATCAATGATTTCACAATATGCTTTTCTCTTCTGTGTTACTGAGACATTACAAACGAAAATATGTTAATTGCATAATGATTTTTGATAAATCATTATAAAATGTTTGAAATAATCACATTACCAATATAATTTGTGAATATATTTAAACTCACAGATAGCCTCGATGAAAAAAAAAGAATTGTTAATAATTGATCCCTTGTGTGATGAGATATGAAAGAACATGCCTGAGGAATTGGAGGTGATTTATTAGATACTTACTTTTACAGTGGACATTAACTGTTCCACTGAAATTTTTTTTGAAGGGAATGTAACAATTGTGAGACTAATATCTTCCTATTAGCTACAAATAAAAATTGAAACAGCATGTACTTGTACTGAATATGCCTAGTAATGGACTTTGAGTGAACTTGTGTGATTTGACTCTGGGGAACGACTTAACAGAATGTGGACATGAAACAGTAGCATGTTGCATGATTGAGAATGTGTTATCAACATGGGTCACAGCAAATCAGGTGATACATTGTGTAAGAGTGAGACAATAATATGAAAGCAAGTGTGTATATATGTGAGCAATAAGTAATTTCCATAATTAATTAAAAAGAGAGACAATGGATTTTTATCTATGTCCATAAACCGGAGGGGGAAAAAAGGGAAAGCAAAGCTCATTTATGCAGTCTGCTAATGTACTCTCTAAAAATTTCAGAAACTTCATCAAACGATTAACTAGAAAATCCTCATCTGATTGGAACAGTAAAATTGTTCATCATCCCAGACAAAGTGATGGCCACAACTTCGAACCACTCATCTTAAAGGTATTGAATACCAAATTGCCATTATTATTTGTTATGTTTGTGTAATTTTCCAGGGTGAAAGTAAATGCCGGAGATTACCAGTGGGCACTGCATCAGCATCCTTGCCAAGGTGTGTGGGGTGGGCTTGTGGCCCCCAGAAGGGATGGGGTCTCCAGCGGAAGGTGCGGTGCTGGGGGGCCAGATTCCACCAGCCAGCTCTTCCTCACAGCTGCTGCTGCAGTGGCCAGGAGAACCAGGCCCTTGTAAATCACTGGAACCCAGGGCACATTTTGCTCCCCGACTGTCGGCAGCCCTGCCAGGAGCATCCAACAGCATTGTCGGACCCTATGGCAGGGCCGCTGATGTGGTGGGGGGGGGCGGGGAAGGGTGCTAAAGGGGGCAGTGACATTAAAGCATAAAGCACTACCACAGCGGAAGTGTAACGTCAGCTCTGTAAGGGCCGGTACAAGTGGCTGGGTCTTACCGGTATGCTGAACCGGCCCACTTTCACCTCTGGTAATTATGATGTTTATTCTAAATATCAGTGTTGTTAGTTTGCAGAAGCGTATTTGCAGCACAAAGACATCAGTATGGTAGAAACAACACAAGAGGCTAATACTGCGTTTAGAAGACATAGCAATTCTTCTAATGAAGGAGTCAGGTAATTACTTTCTACCATGTACTGTTGTCTCATTAGGCACATGTGAAGATAACATGAAGAGTGGAATTATGTCACATAGCAGACAGTTATCTTAATATCCCTAAAGTGGGATATCTCACAGGTTTGGTTCTGTAATGGTGACTATGAACCAATAATATCCTTAAGTACACAAAAATTTGAATCAGGTGAATGATGATTGCTATTGATCGGCCAGTTAAATGAAATTGGCATTTTTAGATACAGGGGCAGTAAACTAAAAATTTGAGAAAATATGAGTCACAAAAAAGGAAAAGATACGTTCAAACCATTGACTGGATTAAAATATTGACATTAATTAATAAATGAAGATTTGCATTTTCAGTTTTGGTCATAATGTATTCATCATTTCATAATGATATATATATATTTTTAAGAAAACGTGGAAGACTACTGCATATACTGCAACCTCGTCAACTGTGAAAAGGAAAGTGAGGATTGGACGATGGTAAAAAACATAGAATTATATGAGAAATAAATGCCATAAACTGCCTAAGGATCATGATTCTTGTAAAAAATCCACATCAGTAAACATTTTCTTCATGCTGATAGGCATACATACGTTAGGTAATGCTGACATGTGGAAGGAATAGCATGAGTGAATGAAAAGTATGTGTAACATTATAACTTCTGTGATTTCATTTCTTAATTGTTACTTATCAAAGGTACAGTGTGATTCTTGCAAGAGGTGGGCACATATGCCCTGCATTACAGAAGGAACCAATCAAGACTACCTGACTGATGACAAGAAAGAGTACAACTGCAAAAAATGTGCATAGTTCACTTCTTTACCCCCCCAAAAAAATTGTTTAAATGCCTCTTGTTCAAAACATAATGCAACCAAAAGACATTTTTAATGTATATACCAGATTATAATAATAAATGTTCTTTACTTTAAAAAATTGTTCTCTGTATTTGTGTCCATGTATATGATGCAAATTGGAAGAGTAAAGTAAAAAAATGAAAGTGGTCTCACCTTGGGCTCAGGGGCATGCTCCGTACCCCCAAACCTTACCTCCCTTTTCACAAATTCAATGAAAGGGGCCACTCTGGTCTCACCTTGGGCTCAGGGGCATGCTCCGTACCCCCAAACCTTACCTCCCTTTTTCACAGATTCACACACAAAAAAGTGAAACAGCATGCCTCAATCATGCAATAGATCAATTTGGCACATTAGCCAGGAGGAAGCAGACCGTGAGTGTTTTCAACCACAAACCCCATCCCTCCCGTTTTGCAACCATCCCCCAGAGGAAGCAGACCGTGAGTGGTTTTGACCACAAACCCCATCCCTCCCGTTTTGCAACCATCCCCAGAGGAAGGAGACCGTGAGTGTTTTCGACCACAAACCCCATCCCTCCCGTTTTTGCAACCATCCCCAGAGGAAGCAAACCGTGAGTGTTTTTGACCACAAACCCCATCCCTCCCGTTTTGCAACTATCCCCCAGAGGAAGCAAACCATGAGTGTTTTCGACCACAAACCCCATCCCTCCCGTTTTGCAACCATCCCCCCAGAGGAAGCAGACCGTGAGTGTTTTCGACCACAAACCCCATCCCTCCCGTTTTGCAACCATCCCCCCAGAGGAAGCAGACCGTGAGTGTTTTCGACCACAAACCCCATCCCTCCCGTTTTGCAACCATCCCCAGAGGAAGCAGACCGTGAGTGTTTTCGACCACAAACCCCATCCCTCCCATTTTGCAACCATCCCTGGACCAGTGACAGGTGCATGAGCAGCCAAGTCATTGGAAATAAGCAAGGAGGAAGCCAGTGGAAAAAATGAAAGGGGCCACTCTGGTCTCACCTTGGGCTCAGGACCATGCTCCGTTCCCCCAAACCCTACCTCCCTTTTCACAAATTCAATGAAAGGGGCCACTCTGGTCAGGAAGCAGATCGGGATTGTTTTTGACCACATACCCCATCCCTCCTGATTCGCAACCCCATGGACAGGCGGTAGCAAGTTAACAAACTGTTTCACAAACTGTCACGTTGCGTGGCAGAAACTGCACCCAGTTGCAAAACGGGAGGGTTGCGTTTCGTGTCGTTACACGCCGGGCGCCGCTCGGCCCGGGCCATGCCTCCCCGGAGCTCTCCTCCTCGCACCACCCCGCCCTAGCTTACCTGCTGCTGCCCGCCTGCCCCTGCTTCTTTTCAGACTTCCTGCGAAGATCTGATTCACGGGAAGCAGGGGAGGGGGTGGAGCAGGGGGCGGAGTGTTCAGGGGAGGGGAGGAGGGGGAAGACAGCTGCGGGTCGGACAGGATGGTAAGGATGCAGGGGATGGGAGGAGCCGGGAATTGGCTTTGGGTGCCCAGCGGCGCTTGGCCGCCGCTTTTCTGTCTATAAATAGCCGACCGGGGGGAAATCCCGGACATTTTTAGATTTTTAAAAATCCCCCCCCGGACGGCTATTTATAGACCGAAAAGCCGGACATGTCCGGGGAAATCCAGACATATGGTAGCCCTATGTGACTTCCAGTATAACTGATTTCCTGTCCTGTTTTCAACAATTATTTTGCATTTGATCCAGCAATGAGGATTGCCTTTTCCTGCATTTATCTTGGCTGTATCCAGCCCTTAGTGTCCCATGTTCACAGTCGTTGCTTGCGTGTAGAAGTTGACTCACAAATATTCATTATGTGTATTATATTGTGTCATCTTATATCCTTCCCAAGGGCAAAAATCTTTTGCAACAATGGAGGTTTGGGCTGATGAACCGTGGCTGCAGAACTTTTGGATGCTCAAGTTCACATTCCTGCATCTGTGTGCAAAACTCAGCCAAATAAAAGCTACACTGACAATGGAGAAGCAAATATAGATTGCACTATGGGGACCTGCAACACCAGATTCTTATTGGTCAATCAGAGGTCTCTCTACTAAACCAAGGTGGAATGGATTTCTTTAATGTAAGTAGTGAGAACATATTGTTAAAGATCATTTCATGTTCAATACTCTGTTAATACCTCTGCAGTCACAGAGCAACAAAGTACTCGGTTTCAGACTGTTAGAATCATAGAATCATAGAATATCAGGGTTGGAAGGGACCTCAGGAGGTCATCTAGTCCAACCCCCTGCTCAAAGCAGGACCAATTCCCAACTAAATCATCCCAGCCAGGGCTTTGTCAAGCCGGGCCTTAAAAACCTCCAAGGAAGGAGATTCCACCTCCTCCCTAGGTAACGCATTCCAGTGCTTCACCAACCTCCTAGTGAAATAGTGTTTCCTAATATCCAACCTAGACCTCCCCCACTGCAACTTGAGACCATTGCTCCTTGTTCTGTCATCTGCCATCACTGAGAACAGCCGAGCTCCATCCTCTTTGGAACCCCCCTTCAGGTAGTTGAAAGCAGCTATCAAATCCCCCCTCATTCTTCTCTTCTGGAGACTAAACAATCCCAGTTCCCTCAGCCTCTCCTCAGAAGTCATGTGCTCCAGACCCCTAATCATTTTTGTTGCCCTCCGCTGAACTCTTTCCAATTTTTCCACATCCTTCTTGTAGTGTGGGGCCCAAAACTGGACACAGTACTCCAGATAAGGCCTCACCAATGTCGAATAAACGGGAACGATCACGTTCCTCAATCTGCTGGCAATGCCCCTACTTATACAGCCCAAATGCCGTTAGCCTTCTTGGCAATGAGAGCACACTGTTGACTCATATCCACCTTCTCATCCACTGTAACCCCTAGGTCCTTTTCTGCAGAACTGCTACCTAGCCATTCGGTCCCTAGTCTGTAGCAGTGCATAGGATTCTTCTGTTCTAAGTGCAGGACTCTGCACTTGTCCTTGTTGAACCTCATCAGGTTTTTTTGGCCCAATCCTCTAATTTGTCCAGGTCCCTCTGTATCCGATCCCTACCCTCCAGTGTATCTACCACGCCTCCCAGTTTAGTGTCATCTGCAAACTTGCTGAGAATGCAGTCCACACCATCCTCCAGATCATTAATAAAGATATTAAACAAAACCGGCCCCAGGACCGACCCTTGGGGCACTCCGCTTGAAACCGGCTGCCAACTAGACATGGAGCCATTGATTACTACCCTTTGAGCCCGACGATCTAGCCAGCTTTCTATCCACCCTACAGTCCATTCATCCAGCCGATACTTCTTTAACTTGGCGGCAAGAATACTGTGGGAGACCGTATGAAAAGCTTTGCTAAAATCAAGGAATAACACATCCACTGCTTTCCCCTCATCCACAGAGCCAGTTATCTCCTCATAGAAGGCAATTAGGTTAGTCAGGCACGACTTCCCCTTGGTGAATCCATGCTGACTGTTCCTGATCACTTTCCTCTCCTCTAAGTGTTTCATAATTGATTCCTTGAGGGCCTGCTCCATGATTTTTCCAGGGACTGAGGTGAGGCTGACTGGCCTGTAGTTCCCCAGATCCTTTTTTAAAGATGGGCACTACATTAGCCTTTTTCCAGTCATCCGGGACCTCCCCCGAGCGCCATGAGTTTTCAAAGATGATGGCCAATGGCTCCACAATCACATCCGCCAACTCCTTTAGCACCCTCGGATGCAGCGCATCCGGCCCCATGGATCTGTGCTCATCCAGTTTTTCTAAATAGTCCCAAACCACTTCTTTCTCCACAGAGGGCTGGTCACCTCCTCCCCATACTGTGCTGCCCAGTCCAGCAGTCTGGGACCTGACCTTCTTTGTGAAGACAGAGGCAAAAAAAGCATTGAGTACATTAGCTTTTTCCACATCCTCTGTCACTAGGTTGCCTCCCTCATTCAGTAAGGGGCCCACACTTTCCTTGACTTTCTTCTTGTTGCTAACATACCTGAAGAAACCCTTCTTGTTACTCTTAACATCTCTTGCTAGCTGCAACTCCAAGTGCGATTTGGCCTTCCTGATTTCACTCTTGCATGCCTGAGCAATATTTTTATACTCCTCCCTGGTCATTTGTCCAATCTTCCACTTCTTGTAAGCTTCTTTTTTGCATTTAAGGTCAGCAAGGATTTCACTGTTAAGCCAAGCTGGTCGCCTGCCATATTTACCATTCTTTCTACACATCGGGATGTTTTTTTCCTGCAACCTCAATAAGGATTCTTTAAAATACAGCCAGCTCTCCGGGACCCTTTTGCACTTCATGTTATTCTCCCAGGGGATCCTGCCCATCTGTTCCCTGAGGGAGTCAAAGTCTGATTTTCTGAAGTCCAGGGTCCGTATTCCACTGCTCTCCTTTCTTCCTTGTGTCAGGATCCTGAACTTGACCAGCTCATGGTCACTGCCTCCCAGGTTCCCATCCACTTTTGCTTCCCCTACTAATTCTTCCCTGTTTGTGAGCAGCAGGTCAAGAAAAGCTCTGCCCCTAGTTGGTTCCTCCAGCACTTGCACCAGGAAATTGTCCCCTACACTTTCCAAAAACTTCCTGGATTGTCTGTGCATCGCTGTATTGCTCTCCCAGCAGATATCAGGGTGATTAAAGTCTCCCATGAGAACCAGGGCCTGCGATCTAGCAACTTCTGTTAGTTGCCAGAAGAAAGCCTCGTCCACTTCATCCCCCTGGTCTGGTGGTCTATAGCAGACTCCGACCATGACATCACCCTTGTTGCTCACACTTCTCAACTTAATCCAGAGACTCTCAGGTTTTTCTGCAGTTTCATACCGGAGCTCTGAGCAGTCATACTCCTCTCTTACATACAACGCAACTCCCCCACCTTTTCTGCCCTGCCTGTCATTCCTAAACAGTTTATATCCATCCATGACAGTACTCCAGTCATGTGAGTTATCCCACCAAGTTTCTGTTATTCCAATCGCATCATAGTTCCCTGATTGTTGTCTCTTACAACTTTCTTAAGTTTCCATATGTAAGGGGACTGTAGTCCCCTTCCTAAAAGTCAATGGGGGTGTTTTGGTTGCTAGCTCCCAGTACCAAAAGAAAGGGGATGGGTCTATGGGAAATCAGGACCCTGAGACTGACAGTCCCCTGGAACAATGGGGAGAGGCCAATGCTCTAGGTCAGCCTGATTGACTGGGTGGGCAGGCTAATCAGGGAGTCAGGAGGCCAGGGGGTCCCGTCCTCCATGTGAGCTGGAATTCCTTGGACAGAAAGAGTGGGGCCAAGCTAATGATAGGGCTGGGGACCAGAACTGGGCCAGAGCCAGAGGTGCCAGAAAATCAGCACAGGAAGCGGGTCAGTTTTGGGAGCAGAGTCACAGAAGCAGCCCTGTAGGCTGTTCACGGGGCTCGTCCCCCTCCGGGGCGGCAAGGAGCCAGACCGCCTCGCTACTTTGGTCAGGTGTGTCGGAGAATTAGCTTGGCTGTGCGGTAAACAGTCAGCAGCTCCGGCCCTCTGGCAGGGGCTGAGCAAACAGTTCAACAGTAGCAAGCCCAGGCCCTAGATCAGGGCGGGCAACAGTCAGTAGCTCAGGCCCTCAGGCAGGAGCTGAGCAAACAGGTTCAACAGGAAAGCCCAGGCTCCTGGCTCTGAGCAGCTGGGGAAAGGGGGAGACTGCCAGGGAGAGGGGGGACGCAGACCCTCCTACTCCACTGCGTCCCAGCCCGGGGCCCTAGCAGCGGCAGAAGACCCGCTGCTGTGTCAATGGGGATCCTGGCCGCAACACACTGACATTGGCTCTGGCAGTGTTGCAGCCAGACTCGGGTCAGCTGCCCCTGGGCTACTTTCTACCTCCCCCTCTAGAGGTACCTGGGTCCGGTCGGCATCCTCCACGAGGTCACACACCATGGGCTCCACGGGGTAGCTGGCGAGCGGTAGGCCTGGCAGTTCCTCGGGGTAACAGGCGAGCGGTAGGCTGGGCAGCGTCTCTGGGCTCGTGCTACCATCAGGCATTGGCTGGTCTGGCCAGTCCTCAGGTCGGCCGCAGATCACTGTGGTCTCCCCACCGGGAGCTACGCCGCAAGCGTCTGGTCACTCTGGTGGCTGAGTTCCAAGTGAGCTCTGGGGTCGGGCTTTATACTTCCTGTCCTGCACCCTGACCTCTGAGGGGTGGGTGCAGGGTTTGTTGGCTCTGCCCACTTTGGTGTCCAGAGAGGCTCGTCCCCCTCCGGGGTGGCAGGGAGCCAGATCGCCTCGCTAACCCCCTCTCCTTAAGTCTGGCTTCCACTTGTTGGGGCCAGACTCTTCCATACCCCCCAGGCAGGACAGGAAGTCAGCATTAGTGTGGTCCTTGCCTGCCTTATGGCAAACCGTAAAGGCATAGGGCTGGAGCGCCAGGTACCAATGCTGTATTCTCATATTATTGTCTTTCATTTTTTTCATCCACTGAAGCGGGGCGGGGTCGGTGACTAAGGTGAACGGGGCTCCAAGAAGGTAGTAATGTAGGGCGTCACAGTCCCATTTCACTGCAAGGGCCTCCTTCTCCACCACCGCGTAGTTCTTCTCCCACAGAGACAATTTCCAGCTGATATATAAGACCAGATGGTCTTCCCCATCTATTTCTTGGGACAGGATGGCGCCCAGTCCTACCTCCAAGGCATCCGTTTGGAGGATGAAGTCTCGGTTGAAATTTGGACTGTAGAAGCCCGGTTCACGGCAGAGACTCTTTTTGAGTTCCTGAAAGGCGTCATCACATTCCGGGGTCCAAACCACACGTCAAGGGCTGTCCTTGGTTAAAAGGCCAGTCAAAGGGGCAGTGATAGATGCAAAATGGGGAATGAAATGCCGATAATAGCCAGCAAGGCCCAAGAACTGTCACATCTGACACTTTGTGGTAGGAGGCGGGCAGGCCGCCAGGGCCTGGACTTTTCCCACGAGGGTCTTCACTTGTCCGTTCGCTATGGTGTAGCCCAGATAAGTAGTCTCTTGCCATCCAATGTGGCATTTTTTTTGGGTAGGCTGTCAACCTGGCAGCCCGCAGGGATCTCAGGACTGCAGCTACCCATACCAAATGATCCTCCCAGTGGCAGCTGTAGATGACCACATCATCTAGGTAGGCGGCCGTATAGTCTCGATGGGGTTGGAGGACACGGTCCATCAGACGCTGAAACGTGGCTGGGGCCCCATGGAGGCCGAAGGGCATCCGGGTGAATTGGTACAGACCTGTTGGGCTGGCAAACGTGGTCTTCTCCTTCGAAGTGGGGTCAAGGGGGATCTTCCAGTAGCCCTTGCTGAGGTCAAGTGTGGTGAGGAAACGAGCCTCCCCTAACCGGCCAAGCAGCTCATCTACGCACGGCATAGGATATGCGTCAAACTTGGAAATGGCGTTGATGCGTCGGAAGTCGATGCAGAAGTGCCGCGTCCCAACGGGCTTGGGTACTAGCACTGTCGGACTAGGCCATTCACTCTGTGAGGGTTCAATTACACCTAGCTCTAGCATGGCTTGTACCTCTTCCACAACGATCTGCCGCATGCAGTGCGGCAAGGGCCTGGTCGTTTCTCGGATCACTACCCCAGGTTCTGTCTGAATGCTATGATAAACCAGGGTTGTGTAACCCGGCTGACTGGTGAAGGTTCGCGGGAATGCTTGCAGGAGGCACGGGGCTTGCTTGCGTTGTTCGTCTGTGAGGGTCTCCATGAGCTGGGGCTCCTCGGTGTCTTGGGTTAGGGAGGCATGGGGGCCCAGTTCTGGCTCCGGCGGGTAAGGGTTAATTAATAAGCCCTCGCGCTCCCGCCAGGGCTTCAGGAGGTTGACATGGTACTGCTGGGTTTTCTTACGTTGGTCCAGTTGGTTGACCTCATAGGTAACAGGCCCCACCTTCTGGACTACCTAGTAGGGGCCCTGCCAGCAGGCCAGTAGCTTGGACTCGCTCGAGCGCAGGAGAAGCAGGACCCGGTCCCCAGGTTTAAAGTCGCGGCTCTGCGTGTCTCAGTTATAGGTTCGTGCTTGAGCCTCCTGGGCGGCCCTTAAGTTTTCCCGGGCGAGCGCCCCGGCCTGAGTGAGGCGTTCCTGGAGCTGGAGGACTTACTTCAAGAGGCCCTGGGTTGGTGAAGGAGCTTGTTTCCAGTTTTCGCACATCAGGTCAAGCAACCCCCGTGGGTGGCGGCCATAAAACAACTCAAAAGGGGAAAACTTTGTAGAGGCCTGGGGCACCTCCCAGATCGCCAGAAGCAAAGGCGGGAGTAGCTGGTCCCATTGGCATACTTCCTCTGGGGGGAATTTGCGCAACATGTCTTTTAAAGTACGGTTAAACCGTTCAACCAAACTGTCGGTTTGTGCATGGTAGATAGAGGTGCGTAACTTCTTGATCCTCAGGAGCCTACACACTTGCCGCAGCAGTTGGAAAGTAAAGTTGGTGCCCTGGTCCATGAGAATTTCCCGCGGTAGGCCTACCTGAGCAAAGACCTTCATGAGCTCTCCCACAATGGTTCGGGCGGTGATGCTCCACAGCGGTACTGCCATCAGGAAACAGGTAGCATAATCTACTAGGACCAACACATACTGAAATCCTACATTGCTTTTCAGGAGGGGCCCGACCAGGTCCATGGCCATGCATTCAAAGGGCGTTTCTACTATGGGCATGGGGACCAACGTGGCCTTGGGTGCGGCTAGCTGGCACTCTGGGCAGGAGTTACAATAGTTCCTTACTTCCTGATGCACGCCGGGCCAGAAGAAGTGTTACTATCCAGGCTAGAGACTTCTCGTGGCCCAAGTGCCCGGCAGCAGAGATGTCGTGGGTGAGTTTCATTACTGTCCGCCGGTGACACCGAGGCACGAGTAGTTGGCTCTGGGGTTCTCCAGTGCGCAGATCCCATTCTACCCGACAAAGCCGATCCTGTCACAGTTGGAAGTGTGGCCACTGCTTCACCCGGTGCGGGTCAATTACGGCCCCATCAACCTTGGCTAGTTCCTCCTAAGCGTGACTAAGGGGAGCTGCCCTTTGGTCATGACAAAAGTCAGTGTGAAGCAGGGGTTCAGCAGCAGCTTCTGGAGGGGAGTCCTCCGGCTCTTCTTCTGGTCTGTTGGGGTCTGGCGCCTCCTCCTCCTCTGACTGGGTCTCAGGGAGGCTCCCTTACAGTACTGAAGTAGTTGCGGGCCTCTCGTCGGCATTGGAGCGGAGGACTTCCGGGAAGTCTGGCCACTCCCCCCCAGATCACCAGGTAGGTGAGCCGAGGAGCCAGGCTGACCACCATCGATTGTGTGACCCCATCCATGATCAGTCGGACTTGGTCACTGGGGTAGGGTCATACGTCAACGTAAATGCATTGTAGATGGATCGCTCCCAGGCATGGGTCAGCCTGGAGGCCGAGGCTTTGGGGAACCAGTGTCTGGCCGCAGCCTGAGTCAATTAGGGCCAAGGTTGGGCAATCCCCGACAACCATTGGTACTGTAATCTTGGCGGCTTGTGGGCGTTGGGCGCAGGCTTCTCCCGTGCAGACCTGGCCGAAGCTGCAATCCATCTTGGTGCAGTCTCATTGTAAATGGCCATATTTCCCACAGGAAAAACAGGGTCCGATATCCAAGCACTCAGGCCGGGACAGTGTTCCCGCCTGGCCCCTGGGAGGGCTTCGGACGGTCCCTTGGGCATCTGGTCGAGATGCCAGGGCTTGTCAAACTGGGACCTCGGCAGGTTGGGGTTGGGGCTCCGGGCCCCATGACGGATTTCGTGGTTTGCTCCAGGTGGCCCCCCTTTTCTCTGGGTTAGAGCGCTCCGGTCCTGGTGGGGCAGCTCGAGTGATCGGTCCCACTGGTGCCTCGGCAGCAAGGAAATCCTCCATGAGTGTGATGGCAGCTGTTAAGGTCATAGGCCAATGGCGGAGGACCCAGGCCTTCCCTTGCGATGGGAGTAGATGGACTAATTGCTCCAGAATAATTTGTTCAACGAGCTCATCCAGGGTTCACCTTTCGTGTTGTAGCCACCACTTGCAGGCTTCCCTCAACTCTTGGGCTACCATCCGGGGTCGGGCCCTCGTAGGGTAGACCAAGCTCCGGAACCGCTGTCGTAAAGTCTCCAGGTTAACGTCCAAGGTATCTAAGATCGCCGCCTTTACCCGGGTGTACTCCCGAGCCGTGTCCGTGGACAGGCCCCGATATACAGTTTGGGCAGTCCCAGTCAGATATGGGGCCAAAATAGTAGCCCGTTGGTCTTGGGCCCAGCCTGCGATTAACGCCACCCTTTCAAAAGTTACCAGAAAAGCTTCTGGGTCGTCGTTGGGGCCCATCTTTGTCAACCAGATGGGAGGGGCTAGTCTGGGGGGCCCAGTGGCACCCGCAGGCTGGGGCTCTGCAGGATGGGGCAGCAAGGTCGCCAACTGCTGCAGGCATTGCTGCTGGTGGTCCTGGTTCTGGCGTTCCAGCTCCAAAATCAACTCTTGCTGTTGGGTCCCAAGCTGCTGGACCAGCTGCTGCTGCAGCTGGAGCTGGGCGGCAGCCTGCTGCTGCTGCTGGAGCTGGGCAGCCTGCTGCTGATGTTGGCTTTTAGCTAAAAACTTAATAATCTTGTCCATATCCATGGTTCCTCGGGCACGCTCCACCACGGATCCCTTCTCACAAGGATTGGGGGATCAGTGCCCGCATTCTCCACCACGTGTAGGCTGTTCGGCCGGGGCTCATCCCCCTCCAGAGTGGCGAGGAGCCAGACAGCCTCGCTACTTTGGTCAGTTGTGTCGGGGAATTAGCTTGGCTGTGCGGCAAACAGTCAGCAGCTCCGGCCGTCTGGCGGGGGCTGAGCAAACGGTTGAACAGCAAACCCCAGGTTTCTGGCTCTGAGCAGCCAGGGAGAGAGGGAGACTGCCACCCACGAGGTGGGTGGCAGGGGGGACTCAGGCCCACCCACTCCACTGCGTCCCAGCCCGGGACCCTAGCACCGGCTGAAGACCTGCTGCTGTGTCAGTGGGGATCCTGACCGCAACACACTGACATTGGCTCTGGCAGTGTTGCAGCCAGACTCGGGTCGGCTGCCCCCGGGCTACTTCCTACCTCACCCTCTAGAGGTACCTGGGTCCGGACGGCGTCCTCCAAGGGGTCACACACCATGGGCTCCTCGGGGTAGCTGGCGAGCGGTAGGCCTGGCAGTTCCTCGGGGTAATGGGCGAGCGGTAGGCTTGGTAGCATTGCTGGGCTCAGGCTACCATCAGGCATTGGCTGGTCTGGCCAGTCCTCCGTTCGGCTGCTGATCGCCGTGGTCTCCGTACCGGGAGCTACGCCACAGGTGTCTGGTCACTGCAGTGGCTGAGTTCCAAGTGAGCTCTGGGGTCGGGCTTTATACTTCCTGTCCTGCGCCATGACCTCTGAGGGGCAGGCGCAGGGTTTTCTGGCTCCGCCCACTTTGGTGTCCAGAGAGGCTCGTCCCCCTCTGGAGACGAGGCAGAGAGGTGGAGCTGGTGCTGGAACAGTCTGGAGCCCGGTGCAGTGAGGGGGACTCTGGGCAGTGGGCCCAGTGTAGGGAGATGCCCCCAGCCAAGAGGCCTTGCAGACCAGACTTGGGGAGGGGGGGATCGTAACCCCGACAGGGCAGAGGCAATGCTGGGAAGAAGGGTCCTGCCACCTAGAGCCTGAGAGCATCTGGCTATCGCCAGAGCAAGTGTCCGAGCCACAGCATCCCTGCAGCACAGCCAGGGCCTGGGACTTGTGAGGGACAGACTGAACTTCCCTTACATTACAGATACACTGGTTGTGATGTCCCCATGCCACAGAGTGCAGTTATGTGTTTTCCTTTAACCTTTCCTATTTCTTTCTTATTTTTAAAAATTGATTGCTGTTGAATTGTATTTGCTTTGAACTGTATGTAATGATCAGTGGGTCAGGGAAGCATCCAGTGCAGAGAGAGCCCCCCAGAGTGGGGACACCCTAGCCTCTGCCCTAAGGGACCACAACAGGGTTGGGGGTTGAGCCCCCCCAGGAATCCTGGACCCAGCCTTGTTGGGGTTATAAGGACTCTGCCACACAGGAGAGTGGAAGGGGAGTCCTCTAGGTCAGGCAGCGCTCTGGGTAAAGGAAGTGGGAGCAAGGACTCAGATCCTTTCACTAGCCCATTTCACCTGGGTAGTGTATAAGCCAGGAAAGTTCCCCACAATAGTGGGACCATTCCCCTGCTTACACATAGCAATATTTCTGAGGAAGGCTAAGTTTTCATAGACTCATAGAATATTAGGGTTGGAATATTAGATTTGGGGGCGCCAAAAAGCGGTGCCCCAAATTTTTTTTTACACTACGTATTCATTTTTGAAAGTTTATAATAAGCGATGCTCCGGGGGGAGAAAAAGGGGAGGGGGGGCGCAAGGTGGAAGTTTCGCCTAGGGCGCAAAATATCCTTGCTCCGGTCCTGTCTAGTTACAATATATTAGGATTGGCTATTTCAATTTCAGTAAAAGGATTGGTTAAAGGCATACCTGAAAATGAGGTTATTCTGATATTTGTCTGTAATAAGGGTTTCTTTATTTCAGATTCTTCAGAATTGCAGAAAACTATTTTTTCCCTAAAAGTTGCACCAAGCAAAAAATTACCTGTACTACAAACACCATTATGGCGGGTAAATAGACCCAGGAGGTCTTCGAGTCTAGCCCCCTGCTCAAAGCAGGACCAACACAAACTAAATCATCCCAGCCCCCTTGGTGTTTGTCAAGCCGGGCCTTAAAAACCTATAAGGGTGGAGATTCCACCACCTCCTTAGGTGACCCATTCCAGTGCTTCACCACCCTCCTAGTGAAACAGTGTTTCCTAATATCCAACCTAGACCTTCCCCATTGCAATTTGGGACCATTGCTCCTTATTCTGTCATCTGCCACCATTGAGAACAGCCGAGCGCCAACTTCTTTGGAACCCCCCGTTCAGGTAGTTGACTCATATCCAGTTTCTCTCCCCTGTAATCCCCAGGTCCTCTTTCTGCAGAACTGCAACTTAGCCTGTCGGTCCCAAGACTGTAGCAGTACATGGGATTCTTCCTTCCTAAGTGCAGGCCTCTGCACATTTCCCTGTTGAACCTCATCAGATTTCTTTTGGCCCAATCCTCCAATTTCTCTAGGTCACTCTCGATCCTATCCCTACCCTCCAGCGTATCTACCTCTCCTCCTAGCTTAGTGTCACCTGCGAACTTGCTGAGGATGCAATCCATCCCATCATCCAGATCATTAATTTTGTCACAGATATTTATGTTAAAAGTCAGGGACAGGTCACAGGCAATTCAGAAAAACTAATGGAAGCACATGACCTGTCCTGACTTTTACTGTAAATATTGTGACAAAATGTGAGGCACTGTACAGCTGTGGGGCTGGTTCTGGGGCCCCCATAACTGTTGGGTGCGTGGAGGTCCAAGGTCCCCCTCCACCCATGTCTGGCAGGTCCCCCTTGCCACTCTGCCCCCACCCCCAGTGTCAAGGGGCTCTCCAGTCTGACTCACGAAGACCCCCTCCCCCAGCCTCTGCTTTAAACAAAACTTATCAGAAGAATGCTAGTTATCAAGTTGGTTACTAGCAGAATGGTTGTGGCATGAAAGTGGGTTCTGTGCTTAAACTGCTGAATCTGGGGGCATATGAGGGTTGCCCTGGGGAGCCTGGGTGCAGGATAGCTTCACTGGGAGGGAAGTGACAGAAGGGAAAAGTAGAGCTCTAAGAACATAAGTGACACAAGCAGTACATTAATAGAATTATCAACCCTCCCCTCCCCGGCAGACAAGTAACCCTAATAACTGAGCATACCCCAAGTAATGGGCAAATCTGGTAACAGTACCCAAATACTAAGGGTCTTCCTGGTTAAGTGCATGAATAATCAAGAATTTTTACCAAAACGGTATAATAATTTTTTTTAATGGTTTGTATGCCTGTAATCATGGTGATTTCTTTATTGTTTTGTCTTTATGATCCCCATTTCTCAATTGTTTATCTCTATGGTCTCTGTCTGGTTCTTTGATTTTTATTTTTGTCTGCTGTATAATTAAGTTTGCTGGGTGTAAACCAATTAAGGTGGTAGGATGTAATTGATTAGATAATCTAGTTACAGGGCCGGTGTAACCACCAGGCGAACTAGGTGGCCGCCTAGGGCGCCAAGATTTGGGGGCGCCAAAAAGCGGTGCCCCAAATTTTTTTTTACACTACGTATTCATTTTTGAAAGTTTATAATAAGCGATGCTCCGGGGGGAGAAAAAGGGGAGGGGGGGCGCAAGGTGGAAGTTTCGCCTAGGGCGCAAAATATCCTTGCACCGGTCCTGTCTAGTTACAATATATTAGGATTGGCTATTTCAATTTCAGTAAAAGGATTGGTTAAAGGCATACCTGAAAATGAGGTGATTCTGATATTTGTATGTAATAAGGGTTTCTTTATTTCAGATTCTTCAGAATTGCGGAAAACTATTTTTTCCCTAAAAGTTGCACCAAGCAAAAAATTACCTGTAGTACACACACCATTATGGCGGGTAAATAGACTTTTTCAATGTGCATTCATTTACTTTCTGAACCTGTTATTTTCAAGCACCTCTGCTGGTGTTTTCTATTTTTATTCACATTTTTGTGCTGTTACATGTCCTGTCCTGAGTTACTATGACTATACGTGGTTGCAATCCTGTAGGTGATCTCATTCTCTCAAATAACATTCGATTAGCATTGATCGAATACAGCCTTCTTTTGTAAGCCACAACTACTTCAAAATTATGCATGTAGCTGCAATTTATTTATGTCTCTGTGGTGACTGGCCTAAGAATGATGCATTGTTAATTTTGGTTTACCCTGCTTATATGTCCGCAATGTACATCTCATACCTTCTAATCGAACTTTGAGTCTTATATGGATTGATACTGCCTGTTTCCACTTAAGTAACTGTTTTCTGTTGTGAACAATTCTCAGGGAAATCTTTTGAGAAAAAATTGCAACTGTTTTGGCATACCTAAGGAGTAACACTTATCCTGAAGGAATGAATAAGGCAGGCAGACTCAACCTGCGTCAATTTGCTGTCAATTTTTCTTTGGAAGGCAAGGAATCCTTTTTTTCATATAATACTGACACATTACACTGGAAACTTCCGCCTGTAAATGATGGTCCTGATGTCCCAACACTGGGATTATTTGGAGTGTTAACCTTACCTTCAATGGGACCGGGATTGGGATCATTAGCTTTATTAAAATTTTCCAGAAAATTTCCTTTGGTATCTATGCAACAAACATATTGGGCAGTTAAATGAGAAATGAGTATAACTTCTAACTGTTACCAAAAAACCCTATGACTTCGCTTCATTTCTTAAGTCTGTTATCCAGTGTGCTGCAAGCACCAACAACAATCACTATACGTTCACTGAGCAATGATTTCTAATTTAAAAAACAAAAAAACCAGCTAGTCCTAACCATACACTGAAATTCTCCCCTTGTACTCAAGCCGTTATGAACCATACAGTATATAGATGTCTTTGATATGCATATGCCTTATAATTAATTAATAGCTTTGCAAATAACCGGTCATAGCTTAAATGCAACACTTGATTTCATCATCATGTCTCCCTCATTGGCAGATTAGCGACTGTGACTACTGGGCCCAGGTGGTGGGGGCGGGCAGCTTCCACCCAGTGGGTGGGCCGTGGGAAGCCTTCCCACGTTGCCCCCAATCCAGCTCTGGAAGAATCCGCAGGGCAGCAAGGGGAGGCCCTATGCCCGACCCCATCTCCAGCAAAAGTGCCGGGTGGGGCAGGAGAAGCTCCAGCACCTCGCTCCTAGTTCTCTAAAGAAGCCACCAAACCCCCGCCGCAGCCTTGAGATTGGAGGTGCTCTTACTCCCTGTTACAGCCCTGGGGCCGTGAAACAGGGCCTGAACTTTTCTGGTCCTGGGGCTGTGTGGGAGAGGGAGGTGGGTGGGAAATGAGGAAAGGAGTTGTGGGGCAGGCAGAATGGCGGAGAGCCTAGGTAGAACATGGCTGAGATCCTGGGGAAGAGGCTGAAAGGGGTAGGACCATGGGTGGTGCAGCAGGCAGACAGGGTGGGTAGGGGCACAACAATTGCTCTGGCCCAGGGCCCTGAGAAACTTAATCATCCTCTGTGCTCCATGGTCTATAATCAACAGAGGTGACATTGTTCCATTCTGCAAAAGGAAAAAAGGTTGTCGTTGTGTATACCATGAAAGAAGCCCTGCAACGCTTTGAACAGTATCATGACAGTCTATTGGGTGGACATCTAGGAATATTCAAAACGAGGAATACGCTGAGATCAAAATACTATTGGCCAGGGATGACAAAAGACATTGCCGATTGGGTATGTAAAGTAATGAAACTAAATCATGAAGAATGCTATTTACAATTGAAATACAAATTCAACATTTATAAAAGAAATATAAAATATATTTGGTGTGCAAATGTGAACTCTGTTCCCTTGCAATACTATTTGCATAACAAAATGTTAATGTGGTCCTATTATTCCATCCAAACTAGGTTGCTTGATGTCTGACTTGCCAGAAACAGGGAAAGGAATTTAATCTGGATACCACTTTGAGAAGCATAAAGGTGAATTTTGGAATCAGATACATTATTTATTTACCATTTGTGACAAAGCTCTGTCCTTATCTCTGTGGGTCCCGCAGTTCCTGGCGGATTTTGCTAGCCTCAGAGGCTCACTGTGACCCTCCACATAGGCCTTCTCTCTCTAGAGGCAAGGGTCACAGCCTACTGAGCCATTTTCATCATAAGCCAGCAAGAGAGATGAGGAGAAGCTATCCTTCCTTGTACAGTCTCTGTTGTTTCCCAGTCTCAATGATTAATTGCAGAGGGGAGGGAGGAGCCGGGGCCCACCCTCTACTCTGGGTTCCAGCCCAGGGACCCTAATAGTACTAGCTATGGTAGCTGACTTTTTGGAAATAGGACATGTACAATTCCCTGGGCCACTTCCCCACAGCAGCCCCCACTCAATATCTCCTTCACCGTTACCTCACAGCCTCCTTCCTTGCACCTGATCTGGTTTGTACTGCTTTGTTCCTCCAACAGCACAGCTTCCTCTTACAGCTCCTGATACACATGCCCAGCTGACTAACTGGGAGGCTTTTAACTACTTTCAGCCAGTCCCTAATTGGCTTCAGGTGTCCCAATCAACCTAGCTGTCTTCCCTGCCTTCTTGAAAGATCTAAATTGGCCCCAGCTGTCTTAATTGACCTGGAGCAGCTGCCATTTACTTATCCTGGTAACAGGGATTTGTTTAGCCTGGGGCTAATAAATCTGCCTCCCACTACTTTTCTGTAGCCATCTGGCCTTTCCCCGTCACACATTATACATTGTTATTACCGCTATACAATGAGGCCTTGAGTTTGAAGTAAGTGCAATGAATACAAGTGGCAAAGCATAGTGCAGCAATGACCTCTACTGCTCCTTTGCACTGGCATGGGATATTTCTTCAGCTTTACTCTTGTATTGTTTTCCTAACCCATTCCCGTACTCCTTTTTGTGTTTGTTTTTACTTTCTTTCTTTTTCTTCTGTTTTTAAAAGTGGGCTTTACATTCGGAATCTGTGGCTGTTGTAACTATATTACATTGTGTACTCTGCTTATGAGATGGGTTTATTGAGAACATTTAGTAATAAAAATGTGAAGCATGACTGTAACTGGTACCCTTGCATATAGGTCACTCAGATCTGGGAATTGGTGGGAATGGATTTAATAGGACCATTACCAGTAACAAAGGATGGATATACTGACAGCCATAGATTATCTTTCAAGATGGGTGGAAGCCTTTCCACTTAGAAGTAAATGAGCATCTGAGGTCGCCAACAGCATGTACAAAATGGTTCTTCGACGTGGATGCCCACAGCGGATACTGACAGATCTTGGTCCTGAATTCAATAACAAGGTAATATTTTTTTTTCCAGATTCTTTTCACTATATATTCAACCTCACCATCAGGTCATAGATAGCTGACAGTGAACATGGGTTTCATGGCCCTTGTGATTTCTTTATTAAAGGCACATTGTTCTCAAACAGTTGTCAAGAACAATCACCATACTGTTTTTGATAAACTGCTGTTGGTCACTGTCACGGTCGTTATAAAAATTTTTGGGGTGTCTTCATATCTATCAAAAAAACCCACAACAACTTGCTTCCAATAGTAATATTAGAAGATGGGCTATTTCTGTTGCTAATTATACATACAACTAATGGCAAATAGGCAAAGGAACATTCCTTAAGACAAATCTGTATGTAAATTTATGATGTAACTTATTTTCTTCCAGTTTAACCAGTATATTTCCCAAAGATTGGGAATAGAACGTAGCTTCACCAGCCCGTACCATCCACAAACCAAGGCTTGATTGAAAACGCTAATAAATCCATCAAAAGGTAAGTGAATGGGGTGTCAATATTACAGTAATAAAGGCAAGTAGAGTGTTTTATGCCAGAAGATGCAACTCACTAAAAAATCTTCAAAATCAATGTGTTACATTGAAAGTCTTTTTGATTATGTATTACACCTTTTTGATTATGTATTACACCTTTTTGATTATGTATAATCTGTTTCAGTCAAGAATATGTGTGCTTTCCCCCCCCAACAATCAACTCAATGAGTATTTCTTACAGAGCATTGCGGAAGATGGTTGATGACAATGGGAGGAATTGGGAGGAATTACTTGAGCCCATTTTCTTTTCTTTGCAAACTAAAGTTTCTTTGCGAACTAAACAACAAAAATTTCACCCTTTCGACTAATGTTTTGTGATGACCCAGTGTTTCCAGAAGAAGTCTCAGAGAATTACACAGTAAGTGTATGTTATTACCAGCAGCTTTCATGTACACATGTCATTCAGTGTGTCTTCATTATACACATACAACCCCTTCTCCATTTGTTTACAAAGATCCCAGATATGAATAAATTTAGGGAAGATTTCTGCAAAGAATACAGCAGAGATATGAAATCGAGATATGATGCTGACATTGCACTGGCTCTAAGTAACATTTCTAAAGCACAAGAAAAACAACAAAGACATTATGCTAAAAGAAAGACTTCTAAATATGGGGAAATAACATCTGATGTTGGGGACAGTGTTCTGTTACTGAATGCTAGAAAGAGAACAAGAAAAGGAGGAGTACAGGAACCTACCTATCAGGGACCATACAAAATTACAACTGTTGAGGGTAAGAAAGTGAGATTACAGACCATGTCAGGAAAACTGTTAGGAACCATGTACAGCATCACACATTTAAAACCATTTAAAGAGCCACCAACATTAGCTGCTGAAAGCACATCAGAGGAAAACATCAGCACTGCAATTGCAGTTGGTGACACTGAACCAGAAACACCCTTAGAAGAGATTCAAAAAATGGGTGGCACTGTATCTCACAAGTCTCATGATAGCACAGTGAAAAACATAGAGGTCACAGCATTGGAAGAAGAGGATGTAGGGCAGGATGTTTCAAGCAGTGATACAAGTGATGATGATGACGATGTTGATGACATGCTGATGGGGAAGACAGACAATGGTTTCTGAAAGGTAATTGGTTACCATACCTTTCTTAAACAGGTTTTTAACATAGTTCCATTTATGAAGTATGTTAAAGTAGGTTTTCCATGTACAAAGTGGTGGCATTCACAGTACTAAAACAGAGAAAAGGGAGACTGTATTACCATGCATGTAATGTGTGTGACTTTTTTTTCCTAGTCAAATTTTTAATGACTGGCAAACACACAGAGAGTCTGGAGGCCAAAGTGAGAAATATCAAATTGTATGACTCTTCATTTCAATGCCTGAAACCAAGAAGCTGGCTAAGTGATGAGGTACACTTAAGTACCACTAAGCATGTATGGTAACAGAATTGATTAATCAAATATTATTTAAATTGCTCCCTTTCTTTCATCATGTGTTGTAGGTTATTGATGCATATTTGAGCTGTGTGGTCGAGAAAGCAGGTGGAAAGGTAGGCCACTTACTGTGATGGTACATAAAACCACATTGCCAACTCTGTCCACATATCTATTCAAGGGACACCATCATATGACCTAACCACATCAGCCACACCATCAGGGGCTCGTTCACCTGCACATCTGCCAATGTGATATATGCCATCATGTGCCAGCAATGCCCCTCTGCCATGTACATTGGCCAAAGCGGACAGTCTCTACGTAAATGAATAAATGGACACAAATCAGACGTCAAGAATTATAACATTCAAAAACCAGTCAGAGAACACTTCAAACTCCCTGGTCCCTCAATAACAGACTTAGAAGCGGCAATTCTTCAACAAAAAACTTCAAAAACAGACTCCAACAAGAAACTGCAGAACTGGAATTAAGTTGCACACTGGACATCATAAAATTAGGCCTGAATAAAGACTGGGACTGAATAGGTCACTACAAAAACTAAAAACAAATTTCCCCATTCTAATTTCTCCCTCCTGTTAATCACATCTTCTTGTCAACTGTTTGAAATGGCCACCCTAATTACCACTACAAAAGTGATTTTTCTCCTGTTGATGATTGCCCTCTTCCACTTTAATGGAATTGTCTCCTTACAACTGACCCCCCACTTGGTAAGACAACTCCCATCTTTTCATGTACTGTGTATATATTTCTGCCTTCTGTATTTTCCACTCCATGCATCTGATGCAGTGGGTTTTAGCCCATGAAAGCTTATGCCCAAATAAATTTGTTGGTATCTAAGGTGCCATAAGTACTCCTCATTTTTGCTGATACACACAGATCTGTCAAAGTACCTCAGTGCTGACTGGCAACAGCCTTCCTGGCCATGCTGCGAGTACACACTGCATTTTTTGGCATTATGATGTGGTGCAGTGGACACCAAGTCATCAATCGCAATCAGCTGGTCGATCCTGGAGCCCCTGCCAGTTGATTGCGATCTCTGGGCTGCTAAAAGTCCAGCGGCGCAGTGGGGCTCAGGCAGGATGCCTGCCTGCCATGTCCACACGCCGCTCCTGGAAGCAGCTGGCTGCTGGCATGTCTCTGTGGCCCCTGGGCGGGAGGAGGCAGCTCCGCATGCTGCCCCTGCCCCCAGCACTGTCCCCGCAGCTTGCATTGTCCTGGAACTGGCCAATGGGAGCTGCAGGGGTGGCACTTGCGGTCACAGGCAGGGCACGGAGACCCCATGCCCCCCTCTCCCCACAGTGGCTGCAGAGACATGCCAGCAGCCAGCCGCTTCCAGGAGTGGCGTGTGGCCATGGCAGGCAGGCAGACTGCCTGAGACCTGCTGCACCACCGGCCAGGAGCTGTCTGTGGTAAGCGCCTCCCAGCCAGCGCCTGCTCATCGCATCCCCTCCTGCACCCCAACACTTTGCCCCAGCCTGGAGCATCCTTCTGCACCCACACTCGCTCCCAAAGCTTGCGCCCCTCACTCCTCCACCCCAACCCCCTGCCCCAGGCTCAGCCAATGCACACCCCACAGTTGAGAATGTTACACTGATTTGTGACAATCCCTGCAGAATTTTGGATCTATAAACCACAAATGACACTCATTAGTAAAATTAATGAAATGTCCAGTGGATTCTATGAGATTAGGTGCAGTGTGACCATATGACGCCTGCACCTAAACTCCCTCCAAGAGCTTGCACCCTTCACTCCTGCACCACAGCCCTGGCCCCAGGCTCAGCCCAGAGCCCCTCCCTGTTCCACCCCATCACCTATGGCCCCTCTCATGGCCCCACCCCATTCTGCCCCTTCCCTCGTGGTCCCGCTCCCCACTCGCTCCTTTCGACTCACCAGGGTTGCCAACTTTCTAATTGCTGAATACCGAACACCCTTGCCTCACCCCCTGCCCCGCCTCTTCTCCCAAGACTCTGCCCCCACTCACTCCTCTCCCCCATCCCTATGACATTCGCTCTCCACCTCTTCCCTTTTCGACCGGATGTTCCAGTAGAAAACTGGACACCTGACAACCCTGCCCCCTTCCCCGCACACCCCAAGATGAGATAAGATCTGTGCCCCTGATGCTGCCCCGGGCACCACGGCCAGGAGCAAGAGCTCCTCCAGCCCTGGGGCCATGGTGGTGGGGGAGACCAAATCCACCACTGCCCCGCCCCCAACAGCATGAGGCTTAGCCTCCCCCAGCCTCCGTTATGTGCTGCCCATGGTTTGTAGCCACATTTACCTGCTGGAGCAAATTGCAGCACCTACGGAAGCTGGGTGCAATCAGGGAGGCTGAACAGGAGCCTGGGTCAGAAAGGCTGGGGCTAGCCATGCCAGTTCCCTCTGCATTTCAGTGGGCATGACACTGCTGTTGTGATTATTAGAGAGATGGGGGCACAGGTGCTTGGGGATCATACTTAGGAGAACAGGGGGAGGAGAGGGCAGTAAGGAGGAGATGGAGAGAGGAGAGAAGGGGGTCTGTAGAGGCTGGGTGTCTGGGGACAGGGCTGGAGATTTCATGCCCTTGGCTGGGTGGGTGGCACAAGCTGGTTGGGCTTTTCTTATGAATGACAGGGACTTTCACTGGTTATGAGGAACCAGAAAATAAGTAACAATAAGAATGAATGGAGCTAGCGGGGAAGGGGGTGCAGGGAGTTTACAGTTGCTGGAGCCAGGTCTCACAGACGTCCTAAGGTGTCCATACTGCACTACACTGACCTGCTGCCTTGGGTCTGTGGCTTGACCTGCATCCACACTGCAACATGACAGGGCTTGGATAGGACTCAGACTCTAATAATAATATAATATATGGAGATATCCTATCTCCTAGAACTGGAAGGGACCCTGAAAGGTCATAGAGTCCAGCCCCCTGCTTTCACTAGCAGGACCAAGTACTGACCCATTCCCCAGCATGGTCAAGGACCCAAGTCCTGAGTCCTTGTAGATGTGCTTTGTGTTTGGACAGAAGGGGGGCTTTGGATCAAACCCAACTCAGAATCAGGGCTTAGTGCCCAGTGTAGACATACCCTGAGAGGCTCCCAGCACATGACACGAGTTGCGGGCCAAGCTGCTCCATGGTGGGCACTGAGGGGCACTCCTCCTGCTCATGCCGGGCCTGACCCAGCCAGGTGACACAATGGGAGATCAGTGTTTGGGGAGGGTACATGGCTAGTGTTTTCCCCAACAATTGATACTGGGGGGGTATTCAAATTTACGAGGGGGCGGGAATGAGGGCCAATGAAGGGTGAGGCCATGAGCCAAAGGTGGGCTGTATGGCACCATAGTAAAAACAGAAAAGTGTTCCATGGCCATTTTATTCGATTTAACTCATGTTTTAATATCATCACGCAAATTAAAGTTGGCTATTCAAGCCTTCTGTGAAGCACTATATCTACATCAGTCTTGGTTTCTTGTTGTAATTTTGCACAACTCTGTTAATGTATATATAGTTCCCCCCAAAGCGCCTGCTGACAGATGTGCTGGGTGTGTTGCAAGATCCACTTATGTCTGTAAGCAGCTAGAATAAACCTCTGCTTTGCCACTGTTTTACTTGTGTTTTGTGATTTCACATTATCAGCCCAATCTGGTCTGCCTTTTTATTGTTTTCCCCCTTTTTGCAATGTTTTTATAATGTCATGGTACATGTAGGTACCTGTAACATAGAGAAAAGTAGGAGAGAAGTCCTGGCGGCCAAATTTAGGCTGTTAGGTGAGAGATTAAAGTCCCGGAACTCCATGGTTGCAGGTACAGAGAAGCACACGGTTCAGACAGAGACATCCCTTGGGGGCATTTATTAAAGGGGACTCTCTGTATCCCAGTAAAGAGGAGAGGATAGAAGTTGACAAAGTACAGGCAGTAACTGAAGAAAAACAAGTCAAATGAAAAGTAATCCCATCCAATTACATCACGGGAAGGCAGACAACTAAATATTGACAAATGTTATAAGTGCTTGTGTATGTAACCCTTCTGCCCATCTAAGTTGGCAGCAACAAGGGCCGGGTTCTGTATCTAGGGGTTCCGTTTCAATAACACAATGCAAAACCGGCTCGAGCCCCCACCCAGTGACCTGGGACAATTACATACCACCCCCCTGGATACCTCTAAGAGGCAATACTTCCCCTCTCGCAAGCACGGAGTCTGAGTGTAGCAGAAAATATTTAATAACATGAGGTAAACGACATCAGCATAAAATTGGAAAAACACCACAAACAGGATTCATAACACAAACCATGAGCAAAACCCACCCCAGCAAATTGGGCTGTGTCCTTTCCCTTTGGTTCTTGAATCCAGCAACCCAAAAATCACCCAGAGTCCCCAAAGTCCAACACCCCCAAAGTCTCTGTCCCTGGTCAGTGCAGCCCCAGAGTAAAAGGGGGGGGCACGCAGGGTGTTAAGGGGCACCTTACGTAATCCGAGGCTGGCCAGCCGTCTGTTTCTCTGTGGGGGTTCCGCCACAGCCTTTACCACGAGCCAGTCCACTTTCCTGCCATCCCACGAACTGCTCTACTCTACAAGCTGCTCCGCTCCACTCCGCTCCACTCACCGACCTGTGAGCCGTTCCAGCCGTCCCCACAAACAGCTCCGCTCGCCGTTCCTTGGGCTACTCCAACCGGCCCCGCAAGGCTCCACGCCGCTCCTCCAGTCGTCCCCACAAATTGCTCCACCAGCTGCTGAGCAATATAGCTTCAGGCTCCCCCACTAGTTAACACAGCACTCAGTGATCTCAGCTCTTAATAACATCAGCTCTTTTGTGATTTCAGCTCTTAGCGATTTCAGCTCATAGTATAGTAGGGGAGCCCCAGTGCTGGTGCACCATTGGCCCAAAGTGAATTCAGCTCAGCAGCCTGTAACTAGACTCCTAAGGGAATCAAAGTTAGCTCTGACATTCAACAGTGGAGAGAGGAGGCGGTGCAATTGGTGTTTCAAACCCTCAGAGGGGGCCCATACCATCAGGTACAAATACCTGTCCCCATCCTCTCTCAATTCGCTGGGTTTTGTAACCCATGCCCCTTGTCAAGCAAGTGCTACTTAGGTAATGGTGAAGGACTCACTCAGTCCTTCTGTCATACAACAGTTCCACTGGCCTTGATTCACAGAATCAGGGTAACAAAACTTTATTCTTCCTACCCCAATAATAGAGAAACTGGGGATCCCACACCAGCCAAAGTAACCACTTTCAGTTGCTGTGTTTCATGCCAGGCGAGTGGGTGTGCCTATGCAAACAAGATCGCCCCTGGAGTTCTTTTCCACACTCGCCCTAATTCACCACCAGATGTCAGGGTAGAGCTCATCCTGACTCTGCTTACATCCTCCCCCCAGCCGAGAATTTGTCGTCCCGACAAATCACACTCCCTATTATACCAACTCACTGGTTCCCTCCAAAGGGCCTCAGATAGCCCACTTTAGCTTCCACAAGCCTGTGTGCTAAACATATTGGTTCCTCACTAGTCACCCCAGGTGCATCATAAGTCAACCGTTTTACTGGTCTTATTACCCTGTCTCGTCTATTGAGACTCTCCGTTACCGTGGTAGAGTGGACAGCCTCTTGAACGACAGATGGGGAGGTTTCCTTTGAGGGCCCCTCGGCTACTGGCATAGGCCCCTGCAGTTCTAGTTCTAACAGTGGAGGGTCCAAGGTGCCCAGGACATCCTCCACCTGTATGTCTCCACTGTCCAATAACCTGTGTGTGTCATCACACGGGGGTCCCACCAGTGGCCCAGGGGTGTCAGGAATGGGCCTAAATACTTCTGCCATGGGGTTTAGGGCGGAAGAGGAGGAGCTCTCTTTTGATGCTGATCGAGACTGAAATCTTGTCTCCATTCCAGGATACACCATGGTTGTGTCTTCCTCCTCAGACTCACTCTCGCATGTGCTGCATAGGGGTAGGTTAGCTGCAGGGGGCTGGCTGTCCACGTTGGAGGGCAGCTTTGGTCCAGCACCTTCGTTCCGCCCGGTTGCCCTGTTGTGGCCCATCTCATATGGGGTGTCTACCAATTCCCCCACAGGGAGCAAAAGGTTTCTATGCACTGTCTTTGTCTTCCCTGGACCATCTTCAGGTTTGATCTTGTAGACCGGCAGGTCTCCTAGCTTTTCCATCACTAAGTAAGGTATTGCCTTCCATCTGTCAGCTATCTTGTGTTTGCCAGCAATACCCAAATTTCACAGCAGGACTCTGTCCCCCGGCTGGAGTTCTTGCAGATGTACCCTAGCATCATATCGATGTTTGTTCCGGTCTGCGTTCTTCCGAGCCGCAGATGTAGCTAAGTGATAAGCATCCCGCAGCTTTTCTCTTAGTCGGGATACATATTGCTGATGAGTTTCATAGCTATCTCCATCCTCTGATACACCAAAGCACAGGTCTATGGGTAATCTTGGTTCTCGCCCAAACATTAAGAGATATGGGGTGACTCCTGTAGCATCATTCTTTGTGGCATTGTAGGCATGCACCAGAAATGCGACATGTTGGCTCCAGGTTGCCTTCTGCTCTGGCCGCAAAGTCCCCAACATATCTAATAGGGTTCGGTTGAACCTCTCTGGCTGTGGATCACCTTGAGGGTGATAAGGCGTTGTCCTAGACTTTTTAATTCCCGCTATCCTCAGCACCTCCTTCAGAAGGTGACTCTCAAAGTCCCGCCCCTGATCTGAGTGTATCCGGGCTGGAAATCCATAAACTGAGAAATATTTCTCCCACAGTACTCGAGCAACAGTGGTGGCCCTCTGATCACGTGTGGGATATGCCTGCGCATATCGCGTATAATGGTCAGTCACTACTAGAATGTTCCCAATATTTCTCTTGTCTACTTCTAAAGACAAGAAATCAATGCATACCAGCTCCAGAGGTTTGTTGCTGGTGATGTTCTTCAGATATGCAGCCCTCGTGGGCAGAGTTTTCCTTTGAACACATCGAGCGCAGGTCTCACATTTCCTGCGAACATCTTCAGCCATCCGAGGCCAATAGAACCTACTACGAATAAGTTCCAGGGTCCTCTCCATCCCTAAATGTCCAAAGTCATCATGCAGGGCCCTCATGGCCAGGGCTCTGTACTCTTTTGGCAGCACTAGCTGTGCTCGTTGCTTTTGTAAAGGGTCTGTGGTCACTCGGTGTAGCACTCCCTGAATCAGTTTTAGTTTGGTCCATTCTCTCAATAGTAGTTTACCCTCCGGGTTAGGTGGGACAACCACAGCTGGGCTTCGCCCCTCCCTTTTGGCAAGTAGTGTATCACGAATGTCAATATCTTGCAGCTGGGCTTCCTGCCAGTCAGCCGCATTGAGCATGGGCAAAGGAGATTGGTCCAATGCAATATAGTTCACTGAAGCCGAAGGCACGCATTCAGGGGGCAGGCCCAAAGCTTCTGCAGCACATCCATGAAGACTCTCATGGGCCTCTGGCTCCCGGCGACTCACACTGCAAATAGCCCTCACTCCATCTGTGGGTATCACAGCAACTCCTGGTGCCTGTGGACGCCTGGACAATGCATCTGCATCTACATTGCTTCTCCCTGATCGGTATTGAATGCTGAAGTCATAGCTAGCCAAAGCGGCCACCCATCTTTGCCCTGTAGCATCCAGCTTAGCACTTGTTAACACATAGGTCAGTGGGTTGTTGTCTGTCCACACCTGGAACTGAGCACCATACAAGTAGTCTCGAAATTTCTCAGTGATGGCCCATTTCAAGGCCAAGAACTCCAGCTTGTGGGTGGGATAGCGAGTTTCACTATCAGACAGTCCTCGGCTGGCAAAGGCTACAGGTTTACGTTTTCCTTCCAGTTCCTGGTACAGTACTGCTCCCAGACCCTCCAAGCTGGCATCAGTATGCAGGATAAATGGTTTGCTTGGGTCAGCAAAGACTAGGACTGGAGCATGAGTTAGGCAAGTAATGATTTCTCGAAAAGCCCTTTCACATCTCCCATCCCACCGTGTCCCAAATGGTTCGAAGGAGCCATAGTGTCTCTGCACAGGAGGCTTTGGGGACCTCCCCTTATTCTTGGTCTTAGATTTGTTCCTGCTGGACTGGTATCCCCTGGTAAGATCATTCAGAGGTTTTACAATCGTAGCATAGTTTTTCACAAATCTGCGGTAGTAGCCACTAAACCCAAGAAAGGTCTTGAGTTCTCTGTAGTTACTTGGACATGGCCATGTAGTGAGTGCTTCTATTTTATCGGGATCAGTACTCACACCCTCTTGGGACACGATGTGACCCACATACTTCACTGAGGTCCTGCAGAACTGGCATTTGTCAATTGAAAGCTTCAAACCATAATCCTCTAACCTATCAAGCACTTTAAGAAGTCTTTCTTCATGCTCCTCCAAGGTTCTTCCAAACACAATCAGGTCATCCAAATAAACTAACACTTGCAGTAAATTCATGTCTCCCACAACTTTCCCCATAAGACGTTGAAATGTGGCAGGTGCTCCAGAAATCCCTTGGGGCATGCGTTCAAACTGATAAAATCCTAATGGGCAGATGAAGGCTGTCTTCTCCTTATCTTCTTCACCCAGAGGGATCTGGTAGTATCCACTCCGAAGATCCAACACAGAGAACCACTGGCTTCCTAGCAAACAGTCTAAGGCATCTTGGACTTGGGGCATTGTGTACTGGTCAACCACAGTACGGCGGTTTAGGGTGCGGTAGTCAATACACATCCGGATTTTCCCATTCTTTTTACGGACCACCACAATGGGTGAGGCGTATGGGCTGCGGGACTCTGTAATGATGCCATTCGCAGCCAGCTCCTGAAGATGTTGTCGCACATCTTCCATCTCGGAGAGGGCAATCCTCCTAGATCTCTCCCTGAAAGGTCGAGAGTCATGTAGTCTGATGTTGTGCTCTACTCCTTTTGCACATCCCACATCCCACTCATGCAATGAGAACACCTTGGATCTTTCACAAAGTTTCCTCCTCAGGCGATCTTTCCACTCCTCGGACAACGGTGAATCTCCAAAGTCAAACTTTGCTGGGTCTATTGTCGGAACTTGAGTCTCACACTGGGGTTTTACAATTGATTCAGGCTCGAA
The DNA here is from genome assembly GCF_028017835.1 of Emys orbicularis. Taxonomy (NCBI): domain Eukaryota; kingdom Metazoa; phylum Chordata; order Testudines; family Emydidae; genus Emys; species Emys orbicularis. The sequence continues at coordinate 8,895,651 of NC_088703.1, read as the reverse complement.
GAGGTCTGCTATCTTTTGTCCTTGCTTCACAACAACATCTCGACTTGTTTCATTAGCAATCAGTATAGTCACCTTTTCCTGGGCTTCAGCAGGTAGGGTTATGACTCCACTGGGGACCAGCACTCCTTCCGGGAGCTCTCCTTCAACTGGCTGCTCTACCATTGCTAATGCCCCTTTACTGCCTTTCAGCCGGGTACTCATGACAAGCACTTCCTGCTCTGTCCTTGCAGGCACTACTAAGGGGGTTGTGCCCATGTACTTCAGCGCCCCAATCGGTAGCTCAGATGTCTCCTTTTTCGCACCCTCAATCTTCCTATAGGCTTCAGCACAAAGCGTATGGATCATCAGGGTATTCAGGTACGGGTCCCCAGCCCGTCGTCTGCAGTAATCCGCGAGCACCTTGAAGAGACTGGAGTTGGTCCCTATCAGCACAGACACATCAGAGGTCCCTTTAGGGTCAGGGCATATTAATGCAGCTGTGTCCACCTCTTCTCTTACCCCAGCAACCTCCTCTGGGAATTCCAGGTGCACTATGACATACCCTTGGTAGGGGTATTCATCCATGCTGAGGCCACACAGACCAACGCCAGTCAGTGGCTGTATAGGCAGGTGCCTAAGCATCTGTTGGTAGAATGACTGAAATATAATAGTCACTTGAGATCCAGTGTCAAGCACGGCTTTACACTCCGCCCCTTCAATCTTCACCATGACCTCTGCTCGAGGCCCTATCAGTCCTGCGGGGATCCCAGCTGGACGGTCGTTTCTGGGGGAATCTTCAACTCCTGCAGGCCTGGGTGGTCCCCGTCCCCGGACTCTCTGGCAGCTACCGGATCTCTCCCAACTGATCCTCAGCTTTCCATACACCAAGGAGGGGTTTTCTTCATTATGGCACTTGCCAGCACTGTGTCCGTCCTGACCACATCGGTAGCAGAAGAATTGTCCTTTCCCCCTTCGTCCAGGTGGGATGGTGGCTCTAAATGCTGACTTCTCCATCGCCACAGTCAGAGGCGCCTTATTCCTGGAAGTCTTAGCTCGGTCAATGGTGCTTTGCAGTTCAGCTATCCGTTCTGTCAGGACCTGCATTTGTTGGGCAAGTTCCTCTGTGGTGCTCACCATCAGTACACTGGCCGTTTGCAGTGGTGCTGTGCCGGCTGGCTCCAATGTTTGTGCTTCCCAAAACTCGCTGGCAGCCTGCCTTTCTTCCTCTTCTCTGACCTCCTTTATCAGCTGGGAATAACTTGGGGGATGTTCCCGTCGTTCTCTTAGCCGGAGATGGAGTAGAATCGGGTTCTGATACTGAGCTCCTCTTACAATTTGAGCCAGTCTGGTCCGATCCATCTGTTCAGCAGTCACTGCTCCCCTCATGACAGCTCTCTGAAGCAGTCTCTCCAGCCTCTGTATATAGGCTGAAATCTTCTCGCCAATTTGCTGTCGGGAATTAAGGAACTTACAGTAACTGTCTTCAGGGCCCTCTACGCTCCCAAAGGTATGATCAAGGGCCTCTAGGCAGTCCTTCACACTAGGACCCCAGGGTCAATGAGCTTCAGGGTGCGAATCACATCTAATGCTGGGCCACTAAGGCTCTCTATTAGACATCTTCGCTTTTCTGCATCAGGTACGGCCCACTCCTGCAGCATTTCAGTGGTATTCGCCAACCAGGGTTCGAACTCCTCGGCCCCAGCAAATAATCTTAACTCACGACAAGAGTTTAACATAGCCTGGGACAGCACAACCTTTTCCAATATTTGCCCCAGTGCTTTTGCCCAATCATTGGCTGAGGCTGCGGCCCCTGAGCTAGAGGCTGCAGGGCCGGGGCCCAACAAACCTGACATATTAGCCATTATACAAACAGTAATTTCCTCAAAATATAACCACAATTGTTTCCCAATGCAGTGGAACACTCAACAGGTGCTTGCGAGGGGTACTGACCCAGGGAATCCCGGACGAGCCCCCAAAAATGTAACCCTTCTGCCCATCTAAGTTGGCAGCAACAAGGGCCAGGTTCTGTATCTAGGGGTTCCGTTTCAATAACACAATGCAAAACCGGCTCAAGCCCCCACCCAGTGACCTGGGACAATTACATACCACCCCCCTGGGTACCTCTAAGAGGCAATACTTCCCCTCTGGGAAGCATGGAGTCTGAGTGTAGCAGAAAATATTTAATAACATGAGGTAAACGACATCAGCATAAAATTGGAAAAACACCACAAACAGGATTCATAACACAAACCATGAGCAAAACCCACCCCAGCAAATTGGGCTGTGTCCTTTCCCTTTGGTTCTTGAATCCAGCAACCCAAAAATCACCCAGAGTCCCCAAAGTCCAACACCCCCAAAGTCTCTGTCCCTGGTCAGTGCAGCCCCAGAGTAAAAGTGGGGGCACGCAGGGTGTTAAGGGGCACCTTACGTAATCCGAGGCTGGCCAGCCGTCTGTTTCTCCGTGGGGGTTCCGCCACAGCCTTTACCACGAGCCAGTCCACTTTCCTGCCATCCCACGAACTGCTCTACTCTACAAGCTGCTCCGCTCCACTCCGCTCCACTCACCGACCTGTGAGCCGTTCCAGCCGTCCCCACAAACAGCTCCGCTCGCCATTCCTTGGGCTACTCCAACCGGCCCCGCAAGGCTCCACGCCGCTCCTCCAGTCGTCCCCACAAATTGCTCCACCAGCTGCTGAGCAATATAGCTTCAGGCTCCCCCACTAGTTAACACAGCACTCAGTGATCTCAGCTCTTAATAACATCAGCTCTTTTGTGATTTCAGCTCTTAGCGATTTCAGCTCATAGTATAGTAGGGGAGCCCCAGTGCTGGTGCACCATTGGCCCAAAGTGAATTCAGCTCAGCAGCCTGTAACTAGACTTCTAAGGGAATCAAAGTTAGCTCTGACATTCAACAGTGGAGAGAGGAGGCGGTGCAATTGGTGTTTCAAACCCTCAGAGGGGGCCCATACCATCAGGTACAAATACCTGTCCCCATCCTCTCTCAATTCGCTGGGTTTTGTAACCCATGCCCCTTGTCAAGCAAGTGCTACTTAGGTAATGGTGAAGGACTCACTCAGTCCTTCTGTCATACAACAGTTCCACTGGCCTTGATTCACAGAATCAGGGTAACAAAACTTTATTCTTCCTACCCCAATAATAGAGAAACTGGGGATCCCACACCAGCCAAAGTAACCACTTTCAGTTGCTGTGTTTCATGCCAGGCGAGTGGGTGTGCCTATGCAAACAAGATCGCCCCTGGAGTTCTTTTCCACACTCGCCCTAATTCACCACCAGATGTCAGGGTAGAGCTCATCCTGACTCTGCTTACATGTACAAATACTAGAAGTTTAAATACTAGGATGGGTGAACTTGAGTGTCTGGTATGAAATGAGGATACTGGTACAATAGGCATCACAAAAACTTGGTGGAACGATAACAATGAATGGGACATGGTAATATCAGCATACAAAATATGTAGGAATGACAGAGCAGGTCGCCCTGGTGGGAGAGTGGCAGTGTATGTGAAAGAAATCATAGAGTCAACTATAGTAAAAATCTTAAATGAATCAAACAGTACCATAAAATCTCTATGGAGAGAAATTCCATGATCGATTGATAAGAGAATAGCAACTGGAATCTGCTTCCAACCACCTGACCAGGATGGTGAAAGTGACTGTGAAAGGCTTAGGGAGATTGGAGAGTCTACAAAAACAGAAAACCCAATAATAATGGGGGATTTCAGCTATCAGCATATTGACTGAGTACATGTCAACTCAGGACAGGATGCAGGGATAAAATTTCTTGGCACCGTTAATGACTGCTTCTTAGAGCAACTAGTCCTGGATCTCACAAGGAGAGAGGCAATTCTTGATTTAGTGCTAAGTAGAGCGCAGGATCTGGTCCAAAAGGCCACTATATCACTCAGTAATACCAACCATAATATATTTAAATTTAACATCCCTGTTGGGGGGGAAATATGAAAGGATCCCATAGCAGTAGCATTTAACTTCAAAAAGAAGAACTACACAAAAATGTGGAAGCTAGTTAAAGGGAAATTAAAAGGAACAGTCACAAGGGATAAATGCCTGCAAAATGCATGTAAACTATTTTAAATTACATAATAGAGTATACTCCAAATAAAAAAATACAATAAGAGGACCAAAAAAAAAAATGCCACCAGGAGTAAACAACAATGCCCCTCTGCTATGTACATTGGCCAAACTGGACAGTCACTACGCAAGAGGATAAATGGACACAAGTCAGATATCAGGAATGGCAATATACAAAAACCTGTAGGAGAACACTTCAACCTCCCTGGCCACACAATAGCAGATGTAAAGGTAGCCATCTTACAGCAAAAAAACTTCAGGACCAGACTCCAAAGAGAAACTGCTGAGCTCCAGTTCATTTGCAAATTTGACACCATCAGATCAGGATTAAACAAAGACTGTGAATGGCTATCCAAGTACAGAAGCAGTTTCTCCTCCCTTGGTGTTCACACCTCAACTGCTAGCAGAGCACCTCACCCTCCCTGATTGAACTAACCTCGTTATCTCCATACTGATTTATACCTGCCTCTGGAGATTTCCATTACTTGCATCTGAAGAAGTGAGGTTCTTACCCACGAAAGCTTATGCTCCCAATACTTCTGTTAGTCTTAAAGGTGCCACAGGACCCTCTGTTGCTTTTTACAGATTCAGACTAACACGGCTACCCCTCTGATACTTGACACCATGCAAGGCACTGCATTTAGCCGTATGGAATGGAAATCTATCAACCTCATGAAGAAACTTGCACAAATACAGACAGATATCATCTTCCTTTCCAAATGCAAACGGATGGATATCATACCAAATGGACTGAAGGTGAAAAATCCATTGCTATCTACATACTGCACAGACCGCAGTGAGAGATTATGCCATACACTATCAAAGAAACTGAGGAACCACCTGATCAGCATCCTATACAGCAAACAGAAAAACATCAAGACAGAGCTCTCCAACCTGGAGACTTTCATAAATAACCAACCCTCCACACAAATGGACTTTACTAAAATAAGACAGGAGATCTACATTACACACTTCACCTCTCTACAAAGGAAAAAGGACCGTAAGCTGTCTAAAATCCTAACTGCCACATGGGGCCACAACAGGGGTACCCCTAACCCACCCAGCAATATCGTCAATTTATCCAGCTACACACTCAACCCAGCAGAAGAGTCTGTCCTATCTCGGGGACTCTCTTTTTGCCCCAGCACCCCCACGAACATGATACAGTTCTGCGGTGATCTGGAAGCCTACTTTCGCCGCCTCCGACTCAAAGAATACTTTCAAGATAACACTGAACAGCGCACTGATACACAGATACCCTCCCACCAACAACACAGGAAGAAGTACTCCACATGGACTCCTCCTGAGGGTCGAAATGACAGTCTGGACCTATACATAGAATGCTTCCGCCGACGTGCACAGGCAGAAATTGTGGAAAAACAACATCGCTTGCCTCATAACCTAAGTCGTGCAGAACGCAATGCCATCCACAGCCTCAGAAACCACCCTGACATTATCATCAAAGAGGCTGATAAAGGAGGTGCTGTTGTCATCATGAACAGGTCTGACTACCAGAAGGAGGCTGCCAGACAACTCTCCAATACCAAATTCTACAGGCCACTTTCCTCAGATCCCACTGAGGAATACACTAAGAAACTGCACCATCTACTCAGGACACTCTCTACACTAACACAGGAACAAATCAACATACCCTTAGAGCCCCGACCGGGGTTATTCTATCTACTACCCAAGATCCACAAACCTGGAAATCCTGGACGCCCCATCATCTTGGGCATTGGCACTCTCACTGAAGGACTGTCTGGATATGTGGACTCCCTACTCAGTCCCTACGCCACCAGCACTCCCAGCTATCTCCGTGACACCACAGATTTCCTGAGAAAACTACAATGCATTGGTGACCTCCCAGAAAACACCATCCTAGCCACCATGGATGTAGAGGCTCTCTACACAAACATCCCCCACACAGATGGAATACAAGCTGTCAGGAACAGTATCCCTGATGATGACACAGCACAGCTTGTTGCTGAGCTCTGTGACTTTATCCTCACGCACAATTATTTCAAATTTGGTGACAATATATACCTCCAGACCAGTGGCACTGCTATGGGCACCCGCATGGCCCCACAATATGCCAACATTTTTATGGCTGACCTGGAACAATGCTTCCGCAGCTCTCGTCCACTCACGCCCCTTCTCTACCTACGCTACATTGATGACATCTTCATCATCTGGACCCATGGGAAGGAGACCCTGGAAGAATTCCACCATGATTTCAACAGCTTCCACCCCACCATCAACCTCAGCCTGGACCAATCTACACGGGAGGTCCACTTCCTAGACACCACCGTACAAATAAGCGATGGCCACGTTAACACCACCCTATACCGAAAACCCACCGACCGCTACGCCTACCTTCATGCCTCCAGCTTCCACCCCAGACACACCACACGATCCATCGTCTACAGCCAAGCACTGAGGTACAATCGCATCTGCTCCAACCCCTCTGACAGAGACCAACACCTACAAGATCTTCACCAAGCATTCTCAAAACTACGATACCCACACAAGGAAATAAAGAAACAAATCAACAGAGCCAGACGTGTACCCAGAAGCCTCCTGCTACAAGACAGGCCCCAAAAAGAAACCAACAGAACTCCACTGGCCATCACCTACAGTCCTCAGCTTAAACCTCTCCAACGCATCATCAGTGATCTACAACCCATCCTGGACAATGATCCCTCACTTTCACAGACCTTGGGAGGCAGGCCAGTCCTCGCCCACAGACAACCCACCAACCTTAAGCATATTCTCACCAGCAACCATGCACCGCACCATAACAACTCTAACTCAGGAACCAACCCATGCAACAAACCTCGATGCCAACTCTGCCCACATATCTACACCAGCAACACCATCACAGGACCTAACCAGATCAGCTACAACATCACCGGCTCATTCACCTGCATGTCCACCAATGTTATATATGCCATCATATGCCAGCAATGCCCCTCTGCTATGTACATTGGCCAAACTGGACAGTCACTACGCAAGAGGATAAATGGACACAAGTCAGATATCAGGAATGGCAATATACAAAAACCTGTAGGAGAACACTTCAACCTCCCTGGCCACACAATAGCAGATGTAAAGGTAGCCATCTTACAGCAAAAAAACTTCAGGACCAGACTCCAAAGAGAAACTGCTGAGCTCCAGTTCATTTGCAAATTTGACACCATCAGATCAGGATTAAACAAAGACTGTGAATGGCTATCCAACTACAGAAGCAGTTTCTCCTCCCTTGGTGTTCACACCTCAACTGCTAGCAGAGCACCTCACCCTCCCTGATTGAACTAACCTCGTTGTCTCCATACTGATTTATACCTGCCTCTGGAGATTTCCATTACTTGCATCTGAAGAAGTGAGGTTCTTACCCACGAAAGCTTATGCTCCCAATACTTCTGTTAGTCTTAAAGGTGCCACAGGACCCTCTGTTGCTTTTAACAATGCATAAGAAATGGTTAGAGGCAAAAAGGCATCCTTTAAAAATTGGAAGTCAAATCCTACTGAGAAAAATAGAAAGGAGCATAAACTCTGGCAAGTCAAGTGTAAAAATGTAATTAGGCAGTCCAAAAAAGATCGTGTAGGGCAACGAGCTAAAGACACAAAAACTAAGAACAATTTTTTTGTTAATTACATCTGAAGCGGGAAGCTAGCCAAACAATCAGTGGGGCCATTGGATGGTAGAGGAGCACTCAAGGAAGAAAAAGTCCATTGCGGTGAATCTAAATGATTTTTTTTTGCATTGGTCTTCACTGCAGAGGATGTGAGGGAGATTCCAACACTTCAGCCATTCTTTTTAGGTGACAGATCTCTGGAACTGTCCCAGAATGCTGAAGGAACTCAAATATGAAATTGCAGAACTACTGACTATGGTATGTAACCTACCCCTTAAATCAGCCTCTGTCTAGATGACTAGAGGGTAGCTAATGTAACACCTATCTTTTAAAATGGCTCCAGAGGTGATCCTGGCAATTACAGGCCAGTAAGCCTAACTTGAGTACCAGGCAATGTGGTTGGAAACTATAGTAAAGAACAAAATTGTCAGACGCATAGATAAACACAATATGTTGGGGAAGAGTCAACAAAACTTTTTGAAGGGCAATCATGCCTCACCAATCTATAAGAATTCACTGAGGGGGCCAACAAATACGTAGACAAGGGTGATCTAATGGGTATAGTGTACTTGGACTTTTAGAAAGCCTTTGAGAAGGTCCCTCAACAAAAGCTCCTAAACAAAGTAATGGAAATGTCCTCTCATGGACTTGTAACTGGTTAAAAGATACGAAACAAAGGGTAGGAATAAATTATCAGTTTTCACACAGAAGAGAGGTAAATATCAGGTTCCCACACGGATCTGTACTTAGACCACCGCTATTCAACATATTCCTAAATTATGTAGACCAGCGGTTCTCAAACTGTGGGTCAGGACCAGACATGCCAAACCCATGAAAAAACCACAGAAATTGGGCTTTTTTTTTGGATTAATTGGCTTGTGAGTTGTTTGTTAGCTAGTTTTTGGTTTGTAGCTTTTTGCTTGTTCTGCTTATAGCTTGTTGCAGGGGCGGGGGGGGGGGCAAGCAGGGGCAAGGGGCAAACAGGGGCAAGGGGGGGAGAGAGTCAGGGGTGCACAGAGGGCTGACCACAGTCCCAGACTGCACGCCGGGGGGATCCATTCACATAGTGTTGGGGTTCTTAGGGATTGTCTTGTTTAGGCCTTATTTTGAAATAGGATTAGCTTGATTTTTGCCTTATTGTGAAAGTCAGGGTGCTTATTTAGTGCATGAAAGTTGGCAACTGTGGTCAGGACCCCAAAGTGGGTCATGTCCCTCTTTTAATGGGGTCACCGGAGCAGGTGTTAGACTTGCTGGGGCCTGGAGCCAAAGCTGAAGACTGAGCCCCATAGCCCAGGGCTGAAGCTGAAGCCCAATCCTCAGCGCCCGGGGCTGAAGACGAGAGCTTCAGCCCTGCGTGGCGGGGCTCAGGTTATAGACCCCCCCCCCAGCTGGGGCTCAAGCTCTTGGGGCAGTGGGCTCAGGCTTTGACTTTGGGCCTCCCTCCACCCTGGGCGGCGGGACTTGGGCTTTGGCCCCCCACCTGGGGTGGCAGGGCTGTAGTGGATTCAGGCTTTGGTTCCCGCTCCTGGGGTCATGTGGTAATTTTTGTTGTCAGAAGGGGGTTACGGTGCAATAACGTTTAAGAACCCCTGATCTAGACAAAGGGGTGAAAGTGAGATGGCAAAGTTTGCAGTTGATACTAAATTATTCAAGATAGTTAAATCCAAAGCGGACTGCAAAGAGTTACAAAGGAATCTCAGAGAACTGGGTGACTAGGCAACAAAATGGCAAACATAATTCAGTGTTGATAAGTGAAAAGTCATGCACATTGGAAAGCATAATCCCAAATATACAAAAAAAAGATGGGGTCTAAATTAGCTGTTACCTCTCAAAAAGAGATCTTGGAGTCCTCCTGGATAATTCTCTGAAAGCATCTGCTCAATGTGCAGGTGCAATCAAAAAAGGTAACAGAATGTTGCAAATCATCAAGAAAGGGATAGATAATAAGTCAGAAAATATCACATTGCTTCTATATAAATCCATGGTACACCCACATCTTGAATACTGCGTGCAGATGTGATCATCCCATCTCAGAAAACATATATTGGAAATGGAAAAGGTTCAGAAAAGGGCAACAAAAATGATTAGGGGTATGGAACAGCTTCAGTGCATGGAAAAGAGACAACTGAGAGTATACCCAGGATACAATCTGGACTCATGAACAGCTGTGTCCCCTCACCCGCTAACCTGCGGTGCCTTTTACACTGCTATTGGGTGAGTGTTGCAGCCAAACCCTTCAATGCAAACACACTGGTTTAGATAAAACAATAAAACAAGTTTATTAGCTACGAAAGGATAGACTTTAAGTGAACACAAGTAATAAGACACAAGTCAGAATTGGTTACAAGAAAAACAAAAGTAAAATGCAACTAATGCCTAACTTAACAAACTCAAATGAATGCAAAGCAAGCTCTCTCTCACCACATGTTCCAGCAGTTCTACTGGCTGAACTTTCAGTCAGGATCCCTCCCCTGGTCCAATGCTCCTCCCTTTGCTCTCCAGGTGCCGTGTGTGTGACATGGGCACACAGAAAGGGGGGAGGGATAGCTCAGTGGTTTGAGCATTGGCCTGCTAAACCCAGGATTATAAACTCAATCCTTGAGGGGGGCTGTTTTGGGGATTTAGTTGGGGTTTAGTCCTGCTTTGAGCAGGGGGTTGGACAAGATGATCTCCTGAGGTCCCTTCCAACCCTGATATTCTATGAAAGTGAGGAATGAGTTGGGGCATCCGCCCTTCCTTCTTATTGTCCTTTCTCTTCTCTGAGAAGCATCTCCAGCTGAGGTTCAGGAGACAAAAAGTCTGTGTGGATGGAAATGCCAAGCTCTTTCTTTTTAAGATGTAGATTTTTTTTGGCGGCTACACAGAATTGGAATATTTCTTACTAACACCATGCAATGGAATCTTATAACTTTACATAGAATGTTGTTACACACATATTATCAGGACAATCCTGGGCAGTAGGTATCATAGACGGGGAAAGCTGTGCCTCCAGAAACAGCCTGGTGTGGTCCCACCCACGCTCCATCCTCAGGCTCCCTTCTGCTTGCTGTTCCCTTTTGTGGCAGGCTGGGGGCCACGGGCTGCGGCCACGGTGCACCATGCCGCCCATCTTCCCGGCGCTAGGACGGGAAGTGCTCCAGGGCTGGGGGTGCTCTGGTCATGCCACCCGCCTGCAGAGCACTGGGGCTGGGAACGCTCCAGCCAGGTTGCCTGCCTACCCAGTATGCTGGGGCTGGGGGTGCTTGAGGGGCTGGGTGTGTGTGCTCCAAGCTCCAGCGGAGGAGGGGGGCAGAAGGATGGGGCCCCAGACAGAGGCTGAGGGGCTGGGGGCTAGCGTCCCCCAATGACATGTTCACCCATGAGGACAATATTGACCTGCGAGTTATGTGTTTTCAAACTTTGTACAAAGATTATTACAATAGTGTGAAAGGGGTGAATACAGAGTACAGACTGCCACTGGGGTATGACAGAGGTCTATAAAATCATCAATGGTGCAGGGAAAGCAAATAGGGAAGTGTTATTTATCAAATAGGGAAGGGTTATCTTTTTCCTAACACAAGAAGTAGGGGTCACCCAATGAAATTAATAGGCAGCAGGTTTAAAATAAAGAAAAGGTAATACTTCTTCACACATCATACACGCAACCTGTGAAACTCGTTGCCAGGCAATGTTGTGAAGGCTGAAATTATAATGGGGTTCAAGAAAGCATTACATAAGTTCACGGAGGATAAATGGCTACTGTGGCATTACACCCCTACTCTTAATAGCAATATTGTTATGATATGATTTTGGAATAACTATAATGTATTATATGCAAGATAGGTCATGTAAAAGATAATTGAAAATGTATCATTCTGAATACCATTATCCTATTTGTATGTATGTATCATTGTAGTATCTAAAATTAGGAATTTTACAAATGTGTTTTCACCTGGGAATGCCCACTAGACAGAATGCAATCAATCTAAATGGCTGGCTGGGAAGGGCCATTAGGAAGACTAGGTCTTAGAAGAAGCTAATCTCCCACTGGGACCCTTCCTGGAGAGCCTTCCTGAGAATGCTACAAACAGCCTCTGCCTCGTGGCTGCTTTGACACGACCAGGTCACCTGGTACTGGACTCCATCTTGGAATACCAGTGTTTTTCCACTGACTGGCAAAACAGGGAGACAAAGGGTTCCCACCATATGCAAAAGCTATTTAAGGCAGAGGAATGACATCATTGTGGTTCTTCACTACTCCCTGCCCAAAGGAGATGCTTGGAAACACCTGAGAAACAAGGACTGAACTGGGGGAGAAGTGTTGGACCCAGGCTAGAGACATTTCTGGCCTGTGAGAGAAATACCTGTGGTTTTAAGCTGCAAGCAAGTACAGCTTGCCCTCAGAAATCTCTACAAACTACCTAAATCAACAATTAGGGTGAGAATTTGCTACTCATATCCCATCTCTTTAGTATATTAACCTTCGATTGCGTATTTGTGTATCTGCTAGGTAATCTGCTTTGATCTGTTTGCTATCCCTTATAATTACTTTAATCTATCTTTTGTAGTTAATAAACTTATTTTGTTTTTTCTAAAACCAGTGTGTGGAAATCATAACTGGGAGCAGAAAACTGGACATACTCCTCTCCACGTTGAAGGAGGGGACGAATTTCATGAGCTTACTCTGTACAGTTCCCTGTGCAGCGCAAGAGGGTATAATTTTGGGTTTAGCCTCCAGAGGGGGGTGTTCACTTGAGTGCTGGGCAGTTCCTTAGCTTAAGCCTTCCCATTCAGAGCTGATCTCAGCGTCTGTGTGTTGCTGCAGCTGGGTGTGTCCCTACCTGTATGTGTGCTGGAGGAGGTTTGGGGGCCTGTCTCAGCAGGACAGTGTAAGGGAGCCTAGGCTGGTGGGTCAGGCGGGCTCAGTGGTATCCCAGTTCCAGGTTGCACCCCGGGGGGGAGCCATCATAGCTACTAGTCAAGATGGTCAGGGACACAACCCCATGCTCCAGGTATCCCTAAACCTCTGGCTGCCAGAGGCTGGGACTGGACAACAGGGGATGGATCACTCGAAATTGCCCTGTTCTGTTCATTCCCTCTGAAGCATCTGGCACTGGGCTAGATGGACCATTGTGCAAATCCAATATGGCCATTCTTATATTCTTATGTTATGATCTTATTGACTTATCCCTTTCTTTTAGTTTCCATTACAATTTATAACTTTTATTTAAGCTGCTTAGCCAACTATATTTTACCTAGCAAGCACATATGCAATTAAAAACAACCTTATACAGCTATACCAAAAGGTCATGCTCCTAAACATATTTCCACTTACAAGAAGTGTAGCTCTTATTTGCAAATAATTCTATGTTATCTTTTTTAGCATTACTTTTTCCAAAGCTTTCTGGGAGTTTTATCACTATGATAAGTGCTTAAGCTTCAGGTCTTCAAATGCCAAAACCTGTTATTTCAGAGGATAAAAAATAAGCAAGAAAGAAAACTTTTTTATAAAATGATGACAAAACCCTGGAGGCCTGGATACTGCCCAGCCTGGGGCAGACAGACATGCACTAGTGCACTAAAAATAGCAGTGTGGATACTGTGGCAAGGGCAGTAGCTCAGGCTAGCCGCCCGAGTACGTACGCAGGAGGTCAGGGGAGAGTGCACTTGGGTGGCTAGCTCTTCCCACCACCCACACGGCTCTGGCCATTCTTAGTGCACTAACTCGAGTAGAGCTAGCTTAAGAGTCTACTCAAGCTGGGAGAAAGAGAGTCACTATTTCCCACCAGCAGCCTCCTTGTCTGGCACATTGGGGCTGCCTGGGTTGGGTGAGTGGGCAGTGTAGGGCAGGCAGGGATCTTTCTGCTCAATCTGCACTGTAATGATGGTGTTATAACTATAAAGGGAAGGGTAACAGCCCTCCTGTGTACAGTACTATAAAATCCCTCCTGGCCAGAGACTCCAAAATCCTTTTACCTGTAAAGGGTTAAGAAGCTCAGGTAAAGGGTAAGAAGCTGACACCTGACCCAAAGGACCAATAAGGGGACAAGATACTTTCAAATCTTGTGGGGGGGGGGGAAGGCTTTTGTTTATGCTCTTTGTTTTGGGGGTTGTTCGCTCTTGGGACTGAGAGGGACCAGACATCAATCCAGGTTCTCCAAATCTTTCTGAACAAGTCTCTCATATTTCAAACTTGTAAGTAAACAGCCAGGCAAGGCATGTTAGTTTTTATCTTTGTTTTCTCAACTTGTAAATGTACCTTTTTGCTAGAGTGTTTATCTCTGTTTGCTGTAACTTTGAACCTAAGGCTAGAGGGGATTCCTCTGGGCTCTTTAAGTTTGATTACCCTGTAAAGTTAGTTTCCATCCTGATTTTACAGAGATGATTTTTACCTTTTTCTTTAATTAAAAGCCTTCTTTTTAAGAACCTGATTGATTTTTCCTTGTTTTTAGATCCAAGGGGGTTGGATCTTGATCCACCAGGAGTTGGTGGGAGAAAGGAGGGGGGATGGTTAATTTCTCCTTGTTTTAAGATCCAAGGGGTTGGCTCTGTATTCACCAGGGAATTGGTGAAGAGTCTCTCAAGGCTACCCAGGGAAGGGAATTAGCACTTTGGGAGTGGTGGCAGCGGACCAGATCTAAGCTGGTAGTTAAGCTTAGAAGTTTCATGCAGGCCCCCACATTTGTACCCTAAAGTTCAGAGTGGGGAAGTAGCCTTGACAGATGGACTTATCCTTTTTGGACATGGTGGCTGTCACCTGGAACTCCGCATTGGTCACCTCCAGCTGGCCATCCTGGACCTCGAGCTTCACTTTCCTGTAGGACTTGCACTTATAGGGAGGGTTGTGGCTGAACATATAATGGTAAAGGCGCTCCATGCTGTCAAAGTGCTTCCTGCCAGTGAAGAGCTTGATGGCAAACTCACAGCTGTAGAGTACGCAATTGAAGGGGTTGGAGAACATGATGGCCAGGGTGAAGGCATTAGACTCATAGCTCAGCACCCTGACACTCCCACGGGGTGCGTAGCTTGTTTTCACAAACACGCTGCTCCCTGAAGAGCCGGGGGATCTGGGGCACAGGGTCTATCATGGCACGGCTGCTGAAACAGTAAATCCTGGAGGAAAACACCACGGGGTTTCTTCATTTCAAAACATTCCTAACAGTAATTAATAACTGCGTCCCAGCAGCAGAGGAATCCTGACACTTGGGTCTGGAGTGGGTCACAGCCCAGCTGCTGTTCTGCAGAGGGGACACGCAGCTCGCTGGACAAGAGAGAACAGCCCCACCTTGACCAGCCCCCAGGGCAGAGGAGTCTTTCCTGCATGATCAAGGCACTAGGTAGTGGAGATAAGGTAAGCGGGGCAGGGCTGGCCCCCACCCTCCGACCTGCTCTGGGCTGGGCTCTGCCTCCCCCACTGCCCTACTCCCTGTAGAGAGCTTATTCCTTCACTCTCACACTTTCCTGGTCCTTCTCACATGAACAGAGAGCAACAATACCCGAAGTCCGAAGATGCAAACAATTCCATGTTTATTGGGGTGAACTTCCAGCAAGCTTAAATCCAAGTTCCTTTTTCCTTATTTTCAAATCCCAACTTACTTCCTGTTTGCCCCTAATTTATACAGTAATATTTTTAGCTATACCTTAACCAATCATTCTACTAAAATTTACCTAACCAATCCTAACATATTGTAACATGATTAGCTAACCAATTATATTCCACCACCTTAATTAGTTTACACCCAGCAAAATTAATTATACAGCAGACAGAAACAATTACAGAACCAGACAGAGACCATGCAAATAAACATACAAAACAATACAGAAGTGAGGATTTCACAACTACATGTATACAGATATAAGGGTTTTACAACTACATAAGGGTTTTCCGGTTGTGTCTATTGATAAGTGAGTTCTTACCAGACAGAAAACTATCAACCTAAATTTCCTTTTACATGTTCTAGGCTCTTCCCTTTCTCTGGAGGTGAGAGATTGGATCACCTTCCTAACAGCCCCAGATTGCTTTATTTCAATTTGACTAAACAGGGCCTCAGACTGTCACAGTGAGAGACATAGAAAGACAATGATTTTGATTCTTTCCTTTATATCTCTATAACTAGCTAAGTGATAAGAATACACCTAAATTCTTAAAGTATAGGCCAGACAGGCTTGAATATCTATATCCTAACACTCCCTGCTCACACAGCTGCAGCCTGCCTGGTGGGAGTGCCTGCTGCAGAGCCTGGGCTGAGGTTCTGGAGCCCAGCAGCTTCCTGCAGGCTCCGGGATTGGGCAAGGAGATAGCAGCAGCCAGGCTGGATCTAAGGCAGGGAGAGGAGCCAGAGCTGCCCCTCTGGGGCTGCACATGCCAGGTCTGGGCGAGGGGGGGCTCTAGGTGGTGGGGTGTCTCTTGGGGGTTTCTGGGTTTTTACTGGGTGGCAGGAAGCTCTGGGCATCAGGGTGTTGACTTGGGGGGAAAGAAGAGGGAGTCTGGGTGACAGAGCTTATATTGCAGTTCTGGGTTTCCCAAGGGTGTAGGGGACTCTGGGTGGAAGGATTTTTAGTGGGGGTCACTGGCTGTCATGGTTTTTGTAGGGGGTCTCATCTGGACTGGGTGTGTAATGATCTGCTGGGAGAGAAATACAGCAGTACACAGACAAGCTAGGAGGTTTTTGGAGAGTGTTGGGGACAACTTCCTGGTACAAGTGCTGGAGTAACTGACTAGGGGCCGTGCTCCTCTTGACCTGCTGCTTAGAAACAGGGAAGAATTGGAAGGCAAAGTAGAAGTGGGTGGCAACCTAGGCAGCAGTGACCATGGGATGGTTTACTTCAGGATCCTGACAAAAGGAAGAAAGGAGAGTAGCAAAATACGGACCCTGGACTTCAGAAAAGCAGACTTAGACTCCCTTAGGGAACTGATGGGCAGGATCCCCTGGTAAGCTAATATGAGGGGGAAAGGAGTCCAGGAGAGCTGGCTGTATTTTAAAGAAGCCTTATTGAGGGTGCAGGAACAAACCATCCTGAAGTGCAGAAAGAATAGCTTGGCTTAACAGGGAAATCTTCAGCGAGCTTAAACTCAGAAAGGAAGCTTACAAGAAGTGGAAATTTGGACAGATGACTAGGGAGAAGTATAAAAATATTGCTAGTGCATGCAGGGATGTAATCAGGAAGGCCAAAGCACAATTGGAGTTGCAGCTAGCAAGGAATGTGAAGGGTAACAAGAAGGGTTTCTACAGGTATGTTAGCAACAAGAAGGTCAGGGAAAGTGTGGGATCCTTACTGAATGGGGAAGCAACCTAGTGACAGATGGAAAAAGCTGAAGTACTCAATGCTTTTTTTGCCTTGGTCTTCACAGACAAGGTCAGCTCCCAGACTGCTACACTGGGCAACACAGTATGGGGAGGAGGTGAGCAGCCCTCAGTAGTGAAAGAACAGGTTAAGGACTATTTAGAAAAGCTGGATGTGCACAAGTCCATGGGTCCAGATCTAATGCATCCAAGGGTGCTGAGGGAGTAGGCTGATGTGATTGCAGAGCCATTGGCCATTATCTTTGAAAATTCATGGCGATCGGGGGAGGTCCCAGACGTTTGGAAAAAGACAAATATAGTGCCCATATTTTAAAAAGGGAAGAAAGAGAACCCAGGGAACTACAAACCAGTCAGCCTCACTTCAGTCCCCGGCAAAATCATTGAGCAGGTACTCAAGGAATCCATTTTGAAGCACTTGGAGGAGAGGAAGGTGATCAGGAACAGTCCACATGGACTCACCAAGGGCAAGTCTTGCCTGACCAACCTGATTGCCTTCTATGATGAGATAACTGGCTCTGTGGATTTGGGGAAAGTGGTGGATGTGATATATCTTGATTTTAGCAAAGCTTTTGATACCGTCTCCCACAGTATTCTTGCCAGCAAGTTAAAAAAGTATGGATTGGATGAATGGACTATAAGGTGAATAGAAAGCTGGCTAGATTGTCGGGCTCAACGGCTAGTGATCAATGATTCAATGTCTAGCTGGCCGCTGGTATCAAGTGCAGTGCCCCAGGGTCAGTCCTGGGGCCAGTTTTGTTGAACATCTTTATTAATGATCTGGATGATGGGATTAATTGCACCCTCAGCAAGTTCGCAGATGACACTAAGCTGGGGGGAGAGGTAGATACTCTGGAGGGTAGGGATCAGGGCCGGCTCTAGATTTTTTGCTACCCCAAGCAAAAAGTTTTTTGGCTGTCCCCCACCCCAGCCCTGGGCTCCCCCCAGCACCCCTTTGCTGTCCCAGCCCTGGGTTCTCCACCCACCCTCCCACACCCCCTGCTGCCCCAGCACTGGGCTCCCCCATTTTCCCCCCCACTAGTGCTCTCCCCCCACCCCCTGCCACCCCAGCCCTGGGCTCTCCCCCCACCCCAATCTGCACCCTCATGCTGTCCCAGCCCTGGGTTACTGGTAACTCGCTCCCGTGGTGGGTCATTCAGCAGGAATTTTGGATGTGCACAGTACACAGACAGGATTGGTTCCCATTTGGTTACAGAACTGCAGTAAAGTGGAACAATTTTCAGCTTGTGTGATTGAAGGATATCTGGATGCATATTATAAGACTGTCCTACATAAATGAGGAAAAGTTGAGGTGCCTTTATTATTCTTTTGTTCCACTCTTTGTTTCTATGGGGAATTTGCCAATGCAATATCACTGTCTTCCTTTTAAACAAACAAAAAAAAAGGCAATGGCTGTTGAAAATAGCAATTCCAGTCCTAAAAACCACTGGGAAGCATTTCTTGCTCAATTTTATCCTACTTTTTCTACAGCAAGTTACAGTGGATTAGTATATTTGATTTGGGAGAAATGAAGTAACAGCTGCCCAAATTGAACTTGAGCACTCCTGAATTTTGAGGTGTTAAATCTGGAAGGCAGATGCTAGATTCCCTTTCTGAATATTAGCTAAATCTGGAAAGGAAAAGTCAATTTCTGCTTCCATGGCTCAGAAGTGGAAATCCTCCTAAGTGCCAGGTACTGTATCTAAAGCTGCCCAAGTCCTCTAGCACAGCCTCCCCTCCCTTACTTTTCATTTTAAATTCTAGTGGGATCCACGTACCTCCCTTGCTAGGCTTCAGATAGAGAGGTGCACTGTCCATTTAGTCCACCCAATTCCTTTTTTGGGGGCTGCAAGTTGAGGTCACACCAGTATCCCTAATCCAGTCTGGGGAAGTCTTCTGAAGGGGATATCTGAGGCAAAGCCGCCTACTTCTTGGGCACACTTGTCCCCCATTCACAGTGCCACCCCTGTCAACTCACAGCAAGCTGCAACATGGCTCAGCTACCTCACTCCCTACCCCTCCCTTTCCTGTTGATAGCTGCCAAGGGATTGCTGGGAAATGTAGTTCTTTCCCTGCTCCAGGGCTGGCTCTCTAGGCAGGGAGCTAGGCAAGGAACTACAGCTCCCAGGGTCCCGTGGGTTCTCAGCTCCCATGCTGGATCCCCAGCTGCTCTGTGGCTCCACCTCCGCAGGGTTGTGAGAGGGGAGGAAGTGAGTTTTAAAAAAAAAAACAATAAAAAGAATGGCCGGAATGCTGCCCCCTGCAAATGTGCCGCCCAAAGCACCTGCTTGTTTTGCTGGTGCCTAGAGCCGGCCCTGGTAGGGATAGGGTCAAGAGTGACCTAGAGAAATTGGAGGATTGGGCCAAAAGAAATCCGATGAGGTTCAACAAAGACAAGTGCAGAGTCCTGCACTTAGGATGGAAGAATCCCATGCACTTCTACAGCCTGGGGACCAAGGGAGGTGGTGGAATCTCCATCCTTAGAGGTTTTTAAGGCCAGGCTTGACAAAGCCTTTGCTGGGATGATTTAGTTGGGGTTGGTCCTGCTTTGAGCTTTTTTGGGATTGGACTAGATGACCTCCTGAGGTCTCTTCCAACCCTAATCTTCTATGATTCTATGGACGAATGCCAGCTGGGGCTTGTAGCTTTTTTTTTTTTAAATCACATCTGTACTGGGTATCTAACGAAAGCTTTCCTTTGTTATTTGATGTACAGACCAATGGGTTAATAAAAAATCACCTTTGTTTCAATAAATAGATTCGGCTACTTTGGGGCTAGTATTTAAATGACTTTGGACTATTAACGCAGTCGAAATTCTATGATCAAGCCGTTTGCACCCCAAATGCAGACAGGTAACCTAGTGTCAGTGAAAATTTTTTTGGAGGAGCTCTCACAGGTTCTGTCTTCACTACACAGTTACTCCTGGCTCTTACACAGGTTTTAGCCCAAACCTCCACCATCTACACAGAGACCCTCTGATGGGGTGCTGGAACTAGGGGTGTCGGGGCTGTGGCAGCACCCCTTGGCTTGCAGTGGTTTCCATCATATACAGAGTTTACCATTTGGTTCAATGGCTCACAGCACCCCCACTACACAACCAGGAGGAGAACAGAGAGACCAAGTGACCAGTACATGGGTGGTTGTGCCACTGGTTAGAGCAGGAGTCAGTAGCCAGTGTAAGCGGGGGAATGGTCCTGTTATTGTGGGGCAGTTTCCTGGCTTCTGCAATACCCTAGTGGAATCTGGTAGTGAAAGGAGTCAGGGCAGGGGGCTGTGGCGGTGTGGGGGGTGCAGGGGTCAGGGAAGGGGACTGGGGAGATGTGTGTGGGGGTGCTGAGGAGGTGTGAGGGGACTGCAGGGTCAGGGCAGGGCCAGAGGTTCAGGGGACTGGAGGGGTGCAGGGGTTAGGGAGGGCAGGGGGCTGAGGGGGTGGGCTGGGGTCGTGGGGGTGCTCAGGCAGGGGGCTGGAGGGGGTATGCCCCAATTCCAGCTCCTTCCCCAAGGCCTCACCCCGCCTTGTCTTCTCCTCCTCCCCGGAGTGGTGTGCTGGAGCTCGCTCCTCCTTGCCCCCCACCTGCCTGCAAGGCTGATCCAACTAACCAGCGGGGGGGAGGGGGAACGTAGCATGCTGGGGAAAGAGGTGGGGGAGAGGCCTCATCCCCGCCTCTTCTCCTCCTCCTCCCCCCCAGAGCATTGTGCTGTGGCTCCCTCCTCCCCCGTCCTGCCGGTAGCAGCTGATCCAGCTGATTGGTGTGGGGGGGAGGAAATGTAGCACGCTGGGGAAAGGGGCGGGACAGGAGCTAGGCTGCCAGCAGAAGCTGCCACGGAGCTGCAGCAGCCCGCAGTGTCAAGCTCTGACCCCGTAGGAGAGAGCGGGGGGAGGCGGAGGAGAGCGCGCTGGGGCCCCTTTCTACCGTGGGCCCAGCCCCATGGCACCACTGGCGCCATTATAAATCTGGTATTGCCTCTGCCCAGGGCCCCCTACTTGGCCCCAGCCACTTGCTGCACCCAGCTCCAGTGTAACTCATGTCCCAGCCAGCGTCTGCCATCCCGGCTCTGGCCCAGCAGCTCATCCCTTGCTCCCAGTCGGCAGGACTGGTCTGCACTCCTCCAGCTCCAGCTCCTGGCTCGGGGCTGCTCCACCTCCAGCTCCCCAGCTCCGCCTCCAGCTCAGCTCAGGCTGCTGCTCTCCTCTTAGCTCTGCCCTGCTCTGGCTCAGTCAACTGCAGCTCACACCGAGGATGGGCCCCCAGGCTCCTGACTCCCTCATTGGCCTGCCTGCCCTATCAATCCAGCTGACCTGGAGTGTTGGCCTCTCCCCATTGGCCCTGGGGACTGTCAGTCTACTAAGCCCACTTTCACTTGGCATTAGAAAAGGACCCACTGAAAAAACCCACTAAGTTCCAGTGAGAGGCCAACAGCCCCCTGACATTAGGAATGAAGGTCCATGGTCAGAGAAGGAGTCAGATTCCAGATGCCAGAGCACAGGAAACAGGAGCCGAGGGTCAAGATGGGGATACCTGATGTGAGGCCTGGTGGGAGCAGGGCTGGAACAAGGCAGGAGTATGGCTGGGAACAAGCAGGAGCAGTTCCTATCACAGCCCTGGGCGAATGTTTTGAGCAGCTGCTGTTGCTGGGCTCAGGAGCTGGGCTGCTGACTCTTCCAATCAGTCAGGCGGCGTAGCCAGACAGGCAACCTGCTACAGGCCAGCTGCTCTCATTACATTGCCCAGAGACTGGCTTTGATGCAGGCTCGACTTTGTGACACAGAGCTTCTTGGACACAGAGATCACTGAAGGGGTAGACATGGGGATTGCACAGTGAGGAAGCTGCCTGCTGCTGTTAGACTCTGAGGTGCTCAGGGAAAACGCCCGTGTGTGAATGACCAGGATGACACTGAGAATCTCCCTGACTCGTCTCACAGAATTTCATCCTAACAGAAATGCCCTGCAAAGCCCTGAATATCAGCTGAACATCTCAGGCCCAAAGGGGCTGCCCTCTGGCTCTCACTGCCCTCACTAACAGAGACCAAACAGCAACACATCCTGCAATGCCATCCAACTCGCTCTCTGGTGCAAACCTGTCACAGGGGCCCCTGAGCAGTGTGAAGGCAGAGTAGCTTCCCCACCACCCGGAGCGGTTGACAGCCAGGTGGGCAGATCTGTGTGTCCGAGCTTCTGTGGGCCCCATTAAGGGTTTGTGCCAGAGAGCGTTTTTTGGAGGGTAGAGGCCATGACCCACAGCATGGTGGGTAATGTGCAAATATACAAGTCTTTCCCTTTTAACTCCTCATCTCCCTCCTTTTAAGGCTTGGGTGGGTGGGTACATCCTGATGCCATCACTAAACTAAGGAGTTGTCTGTGTGAACATAATTTGCCTTTCCTGACCTTGTCCTGGATCTGCATTCCAAAGAGGCTCCTCTCAGCCACTCAGTTCTTGTTTCCATTCAGTCCTCCTGTTGCTTCCCAGGTGCCCCCGTAACCCAGTGGGGAGTGTGTGTCACAGGTGCCACTCTGTGCCAATCCACAGAGGAGATGAGTTGCCTGCTCCCCTCAATGCCACCTGGCAAAATTCTGTACATCCTGGTTCACCAAAGAGTGTTGTGTTAGGGATCAAAGGAAGGCTGATGTCACACTGGTTGTGAATATCGTCATAAAATATATGTGCAGCTACTATGTAAGGAGTTATGTCTATGTCTATATACTGGAACTATCTTCTTATCATTTCTATCAAGAAGGGATTGAGCCCCAGCAGATGAAACAGAGATGAAATACTAGATTCCTGCCAGACCAGAGACGTTTATCTGTCTGGTGCAATGTAAATTAAGTGGTGTCTCGTTCACAGTCACCAGTCCGCACGAAATGAGGATGAAGGATTGTGAGATTTAACAGGAAGGGAAGTACAGCAGAGGGGAAAGAAATCTGGGGGTGCACTGCAAAGGTTTCCTGGACTGTAACTGGGGGACACAGAAAGGGCCCTGTTATCCTGCCCGTTAGCAGTAGATGGCAGCACATTTATGAAAACGGGATTACATCCAGCCTTGTTTGGAAACACTGCAAAAGGTTTTGGGTGAGATAAGCCAGCTCTAGACAGGCGCTTAGCCTGTGACATTTACTTGCCAGAAAGCGTGTTCTGAGTTTGTTTCAAACCTTTTATTTCCATTGTCCTTACTCACTGGCTCTTCAATCCTGATCACAATAGACTTATGATTGTTTTTGCTCTCTGTAGATCTCAGGGCTGGGCTGTAGTACAAGGGGCTGATCCTGAGTCAAATTATTCGAGTGGATGTGTGCCCCAGTCCCTTGGGGACAGCAGCCCTGGTATTACTGCAAGTGCTCTGTGGAGAAGGGACTGGATGCTGAAGGGACCCAGAGGGCTGTGGTGTGGATGGTGAGGCAGACAGAGGGGTAATAAGAACTGTCACATTGCCACCAGCCTCAGCCATTGTCACCAGCCCTCAGCCTTTGGCTCAAGCTTTTAGCCCTCATGACTAATACACCAGAGACTGAACCAGGAATTTCTAAAGCACAAGCTGCTACAGCATAAGCTAAGGAGCCAGTTCTCTGTGGGTGGGGCTGTCACAGCAACTCGCCCCTGTGGGTCGGCATGGAGCGGAGCAGCGGCTGGGACACACACTCCCCAGTGAATTACACAATAACCCTAAGTGGTGAAGAGGAGCCTGATAGAGCTCTCCCAGTGCTACCACCTGAACAGGGGCGTCGCTCCCAGCATCCCCGAGCGAGAAAGTTGCAGTGCTGTTAATTGCCAGTGTAGACAAGCCCTAAGTTAGGGAGTTTGTTTTGAACCCTACTAAGCTTCGCTGGGCTGAGCTCCTCCCCCGAAGGTAACAAGAACTGTAGCTATAGGGCAGTGTCCTTTTCAGGGTCCCGCCCCCCTTTACCCCTCTCCTCACATCCCCCAGACTGGGGCCAAGGCTGGGGGCCGGGAGCGGGGCCAGGAATGGAGCCGTGGCCAAGGCTGAGGCTGGGGGTCGAGGCCAGAACTGGAAACCAGGCTGTGGCTGGGGGCAGGACCAGAGCAGAGCTGGGAGTGTAGAGCTGGGTGGTATTCCCTCCCCCCGATGTGGGCTGTCCCAGGCCCCGCTACGCCCCTCCCCTCCCCTCCCACAAATGGTTCTCCACGCTGACCCCAGGGAAGCATGGTCACAGTATGGGAACCTCTGCTATAGGGGCAATTTTGCACTGTTGCCCTTCCACAGGCATGGAAGCTGGAAGCCATTCGGGATGACCCCTTCTTGCCCTCTGGAAGGTTATTGGCCAGTCACCCCACTCCACTCAATAGTCATCAGCTGAGAGGCACTACAGAATTGTTAGACTCAGAATGTCGCCATACCCCAAACGCAGCTCCCATGCGAAGGTCTCTCACTGAAGGAGTTTGCCCCATTTCCCCATCACCTCAGAGAGGACAAGGTGAGAAGAGGCAGCACCGTCACGCTTGTCTTCGGGCCATTACAGTGAACGTTGTGACTAGCTGGTAACCAATATCTATTCCCTACCCTTGATTAATTTTCTCCTTGCTGAGTCATGTTTTGCCACCCGTCCTGCACCATTCTTCCCAAATGTCTATGGGCCAGAAACAGGCAGGTCCATCGAGAGACATATGGAGCCTGGTACATTCATGTTCACTGGGGCCCCAGGCCTTTCCATCTAACTTTATTTACACAGAGGTTGTGGGTGGCCCTGATCTCGCAGCCCCAATACAGTTCTCCTCCATTTCCTCCCTTCTTGTCAGCCCTGGCAAACAGCAAGAACGTTTTGTTAAACCAAAACAAACACGGGAGAAGAAACTGGATGTAACCGGATGTAACCCTTCTGCCAGGAGACGGCAGCAATAAAGGCTAGGTTCAGGGTTCCTCTTAACAATACAAAGCAGAACTGGCTCGAGCCCCTACCCAGTAACCTGGGGAAATTACACAGCACCCTTGGGTGCCTCCAAGAGGCAATGCTTCCCCTCTCACAAGCACTGAGTGGGGAAAGGAAACCAGCATTAATCTGGAAAACACCACAACCACCATTCAAAAGCATGTGACCATGAGCAAACACCTCCCACCCAGAGTACACAGGGCAGTGTCCTTTGCCTCAATTTCTCAGGCCTGGTCTACACTACAAGTTTAGGTCAACTTTAGCTGCGTTAAATCGACTTAAGCCTGGACACGTTTACACTACGAAGCCCTTTCTTTCGACTTAAAGGGCCCTTTAAACCGGTTTCTTTACACCACCTCGACGAGGGGATTAGTGATAAAATCGGCCTTAGGGGGGTCGGAATTGGGTTAGTGTGGACGGAATTCGACTTTATTGGCCTCCGGGAGCTATCCCACAGTGCTTCATTGTGACCGCTCTGGACAGCACTCTCATCTCAGATGCACTGGCCAGGCAGACAGGAAAAGCCCCGCGAACGTTTGAATTTCATTTCCTGTTTGCTCAGCGTGGAGAGCACAGGTGACCATGCAGAGCTCATCAGCACAGGTAACCGTGATGGAGTCCCAGTCCCAGGATCGCAAAAGAGCTCCAGCCTGGACCGAACGGGAGGTACGGGATCTGATCGCCATCTGGGGAGATGAAGCAGTGCTGGCCGAACTCCGAAACAGTAAAAGAAATGGCAAAACATTAGAAAAGATCTCCAAGGCCATGAAGGACAGAGGCCATAACAGGGACGCACAGCAGTGCCGCGTGAAAATTAAGGAGCTAAGGCAAGCCTACCACAAAGCCAGAGACGCAAACGGAAGGTCCGGGGCTGAGCCGCAAACATGCCACTACTACGAGGAGCTGCATGCCATTCTAGGGGGTGCAGCCACCACTAGCCCAAGCGTGTGCTATCAGTCCCTCGCTGGAAACAGGGAAGCGGGTTCGGCGGACGAGGAAGATGAGGATGGAGAGAACATCATAGATAGCTCACAGCAGCAAGGAAGCGGAGAAACCAGTTTCCCCAACAGCCAGGATATGTTTGTCACCCTGGACCTGGAACCAGTAACCCCCGAACTCACCCAAGACCCTGTGGGCACACAGGGGACCTCTGGTGAGTGTACCTTTGTAAATATTACACATGGTTTAAAAACAAGCGTGTTTAATGATTAATGATTAATTTGCCCTGGCAATCGCGGCCAGTACAGCTACTGGAAAAGTCTGTTAACGTGTATGGGGATGGAGCGGAAATCCTCCAGGGACATCTCCAGAAAGCTCTCCTTCATGTACTCCCAAAGCCTTTGCAAAAGGTTTCTGGGGAGGGCTGCCTTATCCCGTCCGCCATGGTAGGACACTTTACCACACCAGGCCAGTAGCACGTAGTCTGGAATCATTGCATAACAAAGCATGGCAGCGTATGGTCCCGGTGTTTGCTGGCATGCAGACAACATCCATTCCTTATCGCTCTTTGTTATCCTCAGGAGAGTGATATCATTCACGGTCACCTGGTTGAAATGGGGCGATTTTATTAAGGGGACATTCAGAGGTGCCCCTTCCTGCTCTGCTGAACAGAAATATTCCCCGCTGTTAACCACGCGGTGGGGGGGAGGGGTGAATTGACCATCCCAGAGAATTGGGTGTGTGGGGGAGGGGAGTTAGTTGGGTTTGTGCTGCATGTTAAACCTGAAACCGCAGCCCCTCCTTTTACATTGCAAACCCATTTTAAATGGCCAACCCAACGGGTGCTTGGTATGGTTAATGAGAGCAGTACTGTTTTAAACCATCCCCACTTGTTAACAAGGTTAAAAAAGCCAAAAGACTGTGTCTTACCATGGCTGCCTGCAAGCTGAAATCTGTGGCCTGGCACTGCGTGAGTGATCTCTCACACCAAACCGGCAGGCCCTCAATATAAGAGGAAAAATGCGACCTTGTAACGAAAGCACATGTGCTGTGTGATGTGAACAGCAAAATCTAACGTGAAAGAGTGTACCCATTGTTCTCAAAAATGTATCTTTTTTAAACAACTCTCCCTTCTCCTCCACCAGCTGCAAATGTTTCACCTTCACAGAGGCTAGTGAATATTCGAAGAAGGAAGCGAAGGACGCGTGACGAAATGTTCACTGAACTACAGACTGCCTCCCACGCTGACAGAGCACAGCAGAATGCGTGGAGGCAGTCAATGACTGATTTTAAAAAAGCCCAATATGAGCGAGAGGAGAGGTGGCGGGCTGAAGAGGAGAACTTGCGTGCTCAAGAGGAGAAGTTGCGTGCTGAAACGCGGGCTGAAGAGCAGAAGTGGCGTCAACTTGTACTCATAAAGCAAGAGTCGATGCTCCGGCTGCTGGAGCATCAAAGTGATATGCTCCTGCGTATGGTTGAGCTGCAGGAAAGGCAGCAGGAGCAGAGACCGCCGCTACAGCCCCTCTGTAACCAACAGCCCTCCTCCCCAAGTCCCATTGCCTCCTCACCCAGACGCCCAAGAACACGGTGGGGGGGCCTCCGGCCACCCAATCACTCCAGCCTAGATGATTTCCAGTGCAATAAGTGTTAAAGTTTTAAAGTTTTAAAGTGCAGTGTGTCCTTTTCCTTCCCTCCTCCCCCACCCATCCCGGGCTACCTTTGCAATTATCCCCCTAGTTGTGTGCTGCTTCCCTCCTCCCCCACCCATCCCGGGCTACCTTTGCAATTATCCCCCTAGTTGTGTGCTGCTTCCCTCCTCCCCCACCCATCCCGGGCTACCTTTGCAATTATCCCCCTAGTTGTGTGCTGAATTAATAAAGAATGCATGAATGTGAAGTAACAATGACTTTATTGCCTCTGCAAGTGGTGCTTGAAGAGGGGAGGGTAGGGGAGGTTGGGGTGCTTGGTTTACAGGGTAGTAGAGTTAACTGGGTGGGTGGGTGGGGGGGCTGCGATTTCATCAAGGAGAAACAAACAGAAGTTTCACACCGTAGCCTGGCCAGTCACAAAACTAGTTTTCAAAGCCTCTCTGATGCGCACCGCGCCCTGCTGTGCTGCTCTAACCGACCTGGTGTCTGGCTGCGCGTAATCAGCGGCCAGGCGATTTGCCTCTACCTCCCACCCCGCCATAAATGTCTCCCCCTTACTCTCACAGATATTGTGGAGCGCACAGCAAGCAGCAATAACAATGGGGATATTCTTTTCGCTGAGGTCACAGCGAGTCAGTAAGCTGCGCCAGCGCGCTTTTAAACGCCCAAATGCACATTCCACCACCATTCGGCACTTGCTCAGCCTGTAGTTGAACAGGTCCTGACTCCTGTCCAGGCTGCCTGTGTATGGCTTCATGAGCCATGGCATTAAGGGGTAGGCTGGGTCCCCAAGGATCACGATAGGCATTTCAACATCCCCAATGGTTATTTTCTGGTCCGGGAAGAAAGTCCCTTCCTCCAGCTTTCGAAACAGAAGAGAGTGCCTGAAGACGCGAGCATCATGTACCCTTCCCGGCCAGCCCACGTTGATGTCGGTGAAACGTCCCTTGTGATCCACCAGGGCTTGCAGCAGCATTGAAAAGTACCCCTTGCGGTTTATGTACTCGGTGGCTTGGTGCACCGGTGCCAAGATAGGGATATGGGTTCCGTCTATCGCCCCACCACAGTTTGGGAATCCCATTGCAGCAAAGCCATCCACTATGTCCTGCACGTTTCCCAGAGTCACTACCCTTGATATCACCAGGTCTCTCATTGCCCTGGCAACTTGGATCACAGCAGCCCCCACAGTAGATTTGCCCACTCCAAATTGATTCCCGACTGACCGGTAGCTGTCTGGCGTTGCAAGCTTCCACAGGGCTATCGCCACTCGCTTCTCAACTGTGAGGGCTGCTCTCATCCTGGTATTCTGGCGCTTCAGGGCAGGGGAAAGCAAGTCACAAAGTTCCATGAAAGTGCCCTTACGCATGCGAAAGTTTCGCAGCCACTGGGAATCGTCCCAGACCTGCAACACGATGCGGTCCCACCAGTCTGTGCTTGTTTCCTGGGCCCAGAATCGGCGTTCCATGGCATGAACCTGCCCCAGTAACACCATGATTTCCACATTGCTGGGGCCTGTGCCTTGTGAGAGGTCTAGGTCCATGTCAATTTCCTCATCACTATCGTCGCTGCGCTGCAATCGCCTCCTCCTCCTCCTCACCTGGTCCTGGTTTTGCTTTGGCATGTCCAGGCTCTGCATATACTCCAGGACAATGCGCGTGGTGTTCATAGTGCTCATAATTGCTGCTGTGATCTGAGCGGGATCCATGATCCCAGTGATAGCTATGGCGTCTGGTCTGAAAAAAGGCGCGAAACTAGTATCTAAAGACCAGGGGAAGAAGGGAGGGAGGGAGGGAGGGGCGAGTGACGACATGGCGTACAGGTACAGGGAATTAAAATCAAGAAAGGTGACTGTGCATCAGGGAGAAATACAAACAACTGTCACACAGAATGCCCCCCGCCCCCCAGAGATTGAACTCCTAAGCCTGGGTTTAGCGGGCCGTTGATTTGACGGAGGGAGGGGAGAAGGAAATGAATACAGAACAAATCTATTTTTTACATCTTAAGACGACAGTGCAGCATGACTGATAGCCCTCGGCATTTTCTGGGTGCTTGGTAGCAATGTAACCCTACGTGTGCCAGCCACATGTCTGCCAGCACCCAGATCGCCCTCGGCCTTTTCTGGGTGCTTAGCAGACAATACTTGGCAGAAAATAGTATACTACGACTGGTAGCCATCATCGTCCAACAAGGACGGTTAAAGGCAAGGGGTTGCTGCTGTTTAGCAATATATGCTGTACAGTAGCCAGAAGAATCGGTAAAGGCGCTCAGGCTACAATAATCTATGAGCATTTCAGGCAACCTGTAAATTTGTCCGACGAGGACGGTTACCAGTCGTAATAAACCATCTACTGCCAAAAGGCAAGGGGCTGGTGCAATGCAGCCCTACGGCTGCCAGCCCCACAGCTACCAGCATCCCGATCGCCGATGAAGGCTACCACTCATGCTGCACCGTCTACCGCCAAAAGGCAGTAAGCTGCTGCTGCTGTTTAGCAATGCAGTCCCACATTTGCCGGCACCCGGAAGACATATGGTGACGGTGAGCTGAGCTGAGCGGGATCCACGCTTGGCGTGGTATGTTGTCTGCACAGGTAACCCAGGTAAAAAGGCGTGAATCTATTGTCTGCCGTTGCTGTGACGGCGGGGGAGGGGCCTGACGCAATGTACCCAGAACCCCCCGCGGCACTGCTTTGCATCATTCGGGCATTGCGATCTCAACCCATAATTTCAATGGGCGCCGGAGACTCCGGGAACTGTGGGATAGGTACCCATAGGTACCCATAGTGCAATGCGCCGGAAGTCGACGCTAGCCTCGGTACTGTGGACGCGGTCCGCCGACTTCATGCACTTAGAGCATTTTATGTGGGGACACACACAATCGGCTGCATAAAACCGGTTTCTATAAAACCGGCTTCTATAAATCCGACCTAATTTTGTAGTGTAGACAAGCCCTCAGTTCCTTTAACACATCAGTTCACTCTCCCTCCACTGCACCCACCTCAGAGTTCCTGCCCTTGCTCGCGAGGACCCAGAGTTCAGAGGCAAATTCACACGAGTTCACCTCCAACCCCGGAGGCATCGAGCATCACCTCAGCTACTGTGGCCACTGCTGCAACTGGCTCACAGTTGCTGGCATTCAGCCAGCCTTGCTGCCAGCTCCTGCCATCATAGCCCCTGCTCCACCATTTGCTCTGCTGCCATTTGCCACTGGGCCATTGCTGCTCTGTCGCACCCTCGGCAAGGCTATGTCTTGAGGTCCCACCACTTAACCGAGCTCTCAGTGATTTCAGCAGTTAGCGCAGAACCTCACTACTAGCACAGGCTAGACAATCTCATTCACTTAAACACTGCCCCTGGGCACATCTAAGGCTCAGCACTTAAAAACGCAGTTATCAGTGATCTCAGCTCTAGCAATCATCAAACCAAACAAGGACTCTCAACTGAGTGTAATCACATGTGCTTTTAAACAGCAAGAAAAAAGAGAACTACAACAAAAAGCCACATCACTAGAAAAAAACACTTATCACCATCTTCTTTCTCTGTCATTGGCCTGTAGCATCCCTACCTCCTGCTTAGCAAGTGCAGTTCAGTTGAGGGTGACTGCCTGACTGAGGGCCGGCTAAGCGTGGTTCTGCTGCCCTTTACTCATGCAGTAAGAATAACAACTTGTCATTAGCCCTGCACTAGAGTGACTGGTAACCGAACACCAGCCAAAATAGTCACCAGGGCAAGCAGCCCCACCTGCTGAGCAGCTGGGCAGAGTGGGCGTGTCTAGGCAAAGCCGGTCTGCTCCCAAAGGATTCCCCCGGCTCATCACTAGATGGCAGGGGAGAGCTCACTCTGACCCTGCTGACACAGATTGCAGAGAAGTGATAGACTTTCAAGGATGACAAAATATTTTCCCAGCAGTGTAACTGGATTCCCGTAACTGTGACAAACCTCTTTCACTTTCAGTTTATTCTCTCTTTGACACAGAGGCTGCTCTGCTCTGATCAGGGATGCCCCTATAAATGTTTCCCATGGCATGCACATGTATGGTGTGAGCCAGGGAGATCCCAGGTGTCACCACCAACCCCTATGGAACCATCCCTGCTTCAGTCACTGGGCCCCACAAATCACCCAGCCGAGTCCACATTACTCTTAGCCCCTGCTGGGTAGCAGAGCAAGCTGGATGGGTCCATCCTGAGTGGCACCACAACCTCCATGTGCCAGGTCACAATGCCACTTGGTTTGGGGGCCCTCTCAAACAAGGATGTGGGGCAAACTGCCCCTTTTGCCCCTGCCCCCCAGTGGCCCTGCTGCCAATGATATGCACCGTGCTTAACGTGCATACAGCTGCAAGCACTGCGGCTCACATGTGCAATGCACCATGTAGGCTGACACCAGAGGCCTGAATGCGGCAGGGCATGCTGGGTGTTGCTGTGAGGAAGCAGCTGTTGGACATTCTGCCTGTCAGAGCCCAGGGCTGGGTTCACCTGCACCTCTGCACCATGGGGGCTGCACTGCACGGGGGATATCCTGGAGCTCAGCAGCAGCGGTACCCACCATGCCCTGGTCCAGTGTAGCAGGGCAGGGAAGGTCCCCCGGAAGGCTGGAGAGCTGGCCTGGGTGGTGCTGGAGGGACTCGGGGTCAGGCGCACCAGAGCAGGGGTGGCCAGGGGGCCATGGCCCTCATACTTTTTACTGGCCATAAGGGGACCGGGGTGGGGGAGGGGGCAGAGAGGAATGAATGGAGGGGGGACTCATGGTAAGGGGCAGTGAAAGGGTGAGGGATAAGGGGGAAAGGACAGCATGGAGGCGGGGACTCTGGGGGAAGGGGTTGCACAAGGGCGGGGTCTCAGGGGAAGGGGCGGTGTGGGGGTGGGAGCTCAGGGAGAAGGGGCGACATAGGGGTTTGGGTATCGCCTTTAGTGACCTTCTGCCTTTTCTGCTCGGGGTCACCACAAATCCCCCATCACCGCGCAGTCTCATCTTAGCCATGGTTTGGGCTGTTGCTATCAGAACTCTGTCCTGTCCCCAGGCAGTGTGGGAGTTCTTGGTTCAGATACACTCAGCTCCACCTCCTGCCCTTCCTTTGGCTCTGAGTTACACTTCCTCACAACAGTGGCTCTGTGGAATGTGTCTATAGGGGTCTAGCCACCTCCCGCTGCCTCCACCCCCAGGCACACTGTGAGATGTCAGCCCAGGGCTCAGTTCAACCTGGCTGTGATAAGCAGAGGGGTGAGGTGACATATCAGGTCCTTTCCCCCAGACAAAACTAAACACACTGACCCTGTAAACCTCATAATACCATGGCCGTGTAACCCCAAGAACCCCTTTACACCAGCTGGCAAAGGGCACAGTCAACACATCATTGTCAGAAATATGTAGCCAAACTGTGTCTTGTAAGGTATCCTAAATATACCTTTGTGGGAGGGGATATGACCATGAGATCTGGTATCTTTGATGCTCTCCCTCAACCCCAGCTGTTTTTACAGCCTGCAGGAGCCTGTAGAAGGGGGGTTGGCCCCCATTGTCTCTAACGAGGTCTGGGATTGTCTTTGGATCCCCCCCTGCTGGCAGCCACTAGCCCCTTTCAGCATGACAACATCCATTTAATCCCTCAAACCCAGTAATAAAGATGAAGAACAAAGGCTGGAGAGTTCAATAGGGCTTTTCAGGTCAAAGGATGCCAGCGCATTTACAGATGTAACAAACGGAAATAGAAGATATCCACAGCGATAATGTTGTCCAGTAGGGAGTGCAGCCACCTCTGGGGTGACACATGGACACAGGACCATGGAGAATCATGAGTCTAGAACCAGGAAACTTTCTAGAGTCTGCCATGTCTTCTGAGAACTTTCTAGATTATGTCAGGCTGTTAGGGAGCTTTATAAAGCCCATGAGAACTCCGCGAAGGGTCACCAGAGCTGGTGTGTGTGTAAAAGGGAATCTTGAGTTTCTCCACTTGTCATTATAAGGGTTATAATGAATATAAATATAAATATTGAAAATACAAGCATTTTCTTTACTGATCTGATATTAGAAAATTGATGCAAGAGTTATTTCAGGGCCTACACCAACCAACTTCCCATAGCCACGGTGCTAGGAAGATATCCCGAGGTGTCCAAAGTTAATAGACAGGCATCTGCTTATAACCATCATGGTGGCACCCCAAAAAATGCAATTTATTGCTTTGACTGCAAAAACACATACTGTCTCCAAAACCAGAACAAAAGACTGAAGAGAAATGGACGTGCTGCCTGCATCAGATGAATAACTGACCCATCTGAGAAAACATGGGCCACATGGAATGAACTGATTTTTAAAAATTCATCAACAGAACTTTTAGAAACTCAGTACGAATCCCTCCTGGGATGCGTAACCTAGAATGTGTTGGCTTTGCTGGGCTCCCTGCCTTCTGTGTTTGAGCCCTCTTATCTAACCCTTACATAAGGATATCAACAATTCTGTTAATCTTTAATTAACAACTCTAATACTTGCTTTGAAACAACAAACATGCAATAAAAACATTTAGAAATCCCTGGGGCTATTACAGCTTCCTCTCCAATTATTCTCGCAGGACAACACATTGTTTTGGGTGTTTTGCTGAGCAAAGCAAGGTCCTACACTCAACTGGCTGATTTCAGAGTAGCAGCCGTGTCCACAAAAAGAACAGGAGTACTTGTGGCACCTTAGAGACTAACAAATTTATTAGAGCATAAGCTTTCGTGGTCAACTGGCTGAGGTCTCCTGCTAGCCACAGTGCCCGTAGGAAGGGAGCCCTACTCCTGAGAATCCCTGCAAGTCCTCGGGATCATGAGTAGAGGAGTCCGGGGCTGTGTGAGGGTAAAGAGATTTGATGTTGAGAGATGCTCAGATACATGATGATGGACAACTTACCTGTGTGTTTTGCTTCATTTGTGTGTCTGTGTGTGTTGGGACTGCTGTTCTGGGGTGCAACATGTGTTTCTATTCTGTAACCCAGGCCACCTGCGCATCCTTCCGCTGTGTTTGGAATTTGCAGAGCTATTTGCAGACCCTGCACCTCTCTGATGCTGCTAGGTTACCCTTGCTGCAGAACTGCTTAGGCTATGGTGGCATTTCTATTTATCATGGACTCTTAGAGCCCAAGTCCTGCTTTGATGTGGCTGTGCCCAAGACACCTGAGGCTCAAATCCCTCTGCTCCAGCTAGAGGCAACAGGAGCTGTAGGGACCCAGCACCTCAGGGCTGGTTGTCTCAGAAAAAGAGGCACTTCTTGTGTCCATGTTGCACCACAGTGTCTCATGGCTGCTCAGCGGCTCCTCACTCTGGAAAACGGGATTCATGATCTCTGCCTCGTCTGTGGCCACCTGGCATCCTGCTCACAAAGGAAGTGGGACGAATGGAGCCTGCAGCTGGGCAGCATCAGGTTGAGACCACAGGCTGAATGGAGAATTGTTCTCAGAGCCACACTGCTACCAGAAAAACTGGGCAAAGTTGTATCTGAAAGAAAAAACACCTTTTGACGAAGCTCTTTGAAAAAGGAGAAAAATTCGTTCTTGCTTGGAGGAAAGGGAGTGTTTGTTTTTCTGTTTTGTTTTTGGTTTCTTCTCCCTTCTGCTTTCTGACTTTTTCCCATGGGAAAGTGTGAAAATATCTTTTTTAAAATTTTACATTTCTCTCACTTCTTTATATTTTTCTTCCTTTTTTTCCTCTTCACTGGAAAGGGCAGGAAAATTTTTTAAAAGAAGTGAGAGAACGAGGAAGAACCCCCTCTCCCAAAAATGAAATTAAGCAAATTTAAAATGAAACAAAACTTTATTTTCATTTTACTGTTATTTTCCTCACCTCATGAGCACTGCTATACATATAGAAAGAAGGCAGGAGTTTAGGCTTAGAAACAAAGTTAACATTTTGTTGCTTAGAAATTATATTACAAGATTGACGTTTGGATTTTGCAAGGTTAAAATAATTAGTTTTACTGAACTTGTTTACAGTAAAGTTTCTTTAACTTAAGTTTAGCATATTGGTAATTCCTTTGGTGCTTTTTTTTTAAACGTTTCTTCCTTGTTGAGATTGATTTGATTTGTAAGATTTTAAAAGTGAGTCTTGTAGCAGGATTTTTTTTCTTTCTGCACCTGCTTTTTATGTATTGTGTTTTTTACCACTGTGATTTGCTAGTACTGCAGATTGTTTACACTTAAAGGGTAGTTTCCGTCACCATCCTCCCTCTTTTGCACATTTGGTTTTGCAAAAGAATTGACTTTTTTTTTTAGACCAAAAGAAGGGGTAGAGAAAAAGAAACATTTAGATACAGATTGTTATGAATAAAACACATTTATACTTGAAATATAGATAGCCAAATTAATAGTTTTTTTAGTCTTTGAAGTGACAATCAAATTATTTAACATAGTATAATGTTACATAAAAAAAGTCTCTTTTTCATATCAGGTGGTGATTTTCACTCAGGCAATTCAACTACAGGAACTGAGTGTGTAACACGCACAGAATAGATTTAACATAATTGTTAGTTTTAAGAAGCATGTACATTGAAACAACAGAACAAGGTTAACCATTACATAATAAATTTTCACAGAGCTTTAACAGCACACAGTACAATTCCACATTTTGAAAAATACACTACAAGATAATTATAACCCTAAGGTCAGTTCCTTTTAGAAAACAGCAGAATAGTTTTAGTAGCTGGTAATTGCTAAATTAGTCTTAATACACAAAAATCCAAAATTACAGTGGTCTCTAAGTAAAAATAAATGACTGAAGTTAGACACAGATACATAATAATGAGGTGTCAGACTGAAATCTTATTACTTAGTCCAATTATAAATTTTAGGAAAAAAGTTTGTGCTTATGTCTGCTTTGCACATGCAGAATTAAAGAAAAGAAAGAAAACAAGCAAGTACCCATTAAGGAAATGTCAAAAAAGAAGGAATTCATAAAAATAGAAAGAGAGAAAACAAAGCATTTTAATACACTACATACAGCAGCACGATATTTCAGTTGTTTTCATAAGAGGTTACCTGTCCACAGTTTGCATAATTTGCGGAAGCGTCCTGCTTTACCACAGCTAACTGTTTGTTCCATGACTGTCTCGACCTCTCTTTGACCTCTCTAACATTCTACTGGGTTTTCTGAGTATGCTGTAGCTGAAATTTGTACTGATCTTATCTCTTGCGTTTTATAAACTGCAAGAGAGGAAGCTTTTTCTGTTTCTAGAACTATCAAGCAGCTGTTTGAATGCTTTTGTTTTCTTACAAGAAGTTTAGCTCTTATTTGCTAATAATTCTATGTTATCTTTTTTAGCATTACTTTTTGCAAAGCTTTCTGGGAGTTTAATCACCACGATAAATGCTTCAGGTTCAGGTCTTCATATGCCAACACCTGTTATTTCAGAGGTTAAAAAATAAGCAAGAAAGAAAGAAAACTTTTTAATAAAATGATGACAAAACCCTGGAGTCCTGGATACTGCCCAGCCTGGGTAGACAGACATGCACTAGTGCACTAAAAATAGCAGTGTGGACACTGTGGTACGGGCAGCAGCTCAGGTTAGCCACCCAAGAACGTACCCAGGAGGTCAGGTGAGAGTGCACTTGGGTAGCTAGCTCTTCCCACCAACCACACCGTTCTGGCCATTTTTAGTGCACTAATTTGAGCAGAGCTAGCACATCACTGTCCACTCAAGCTGGGAGAAAGATAGTCACTATTTCCAACCAGCAGCCCCCTTGTCTGTCACACTGGGGCATTTCCATGAGCCGCCTGGGTCGGCTGAGTGGGCAGCTAGGAGGGGCAGCGATCTTTTTGCTCAATCTGCACTTTAATGATGGATTTATCCTTGTTGGACATGCTGCCCTTCACCTGAATCTCCTCATTGGTCACCTCCAGCTCGCCATCCTGGACCTCGAGTTTCACTTTCCTGTAGGACTCGCACGTATAGGGAGGGCCGTCACTGAACATATAGTTGTAGAGGTGCTCCATGCTGCGGAAGTGCTTCCTGCCAGTGAAGATCTGGATGGCAAACTCCGAGCTGTAGAGTACACGGTCGAAGGGGTTGGAGAACATGATGGCCAGAGTGAAAGCGTTGGACTCGTAGCTCAGCACCCCGACGCTCCCGCGGGCTGTGTAGCTTGTTTTCACAAACACGCTGCTCCCCAAAGAGCCGGGGAGGATGGGGGACACAGGGTCTTTCGCAACACGGCCGCTGAAACAGTAAGTCCTGGAGGAAAACACCATGAGGTTCCATCATTACACAACATCCCTAACAATAATTAATAACTGTGTCCCAGCAGCAGGGGAATCCTGACCCTAGGGTGGGTCACAGCCCAGCCGCTCTTCTGCAGAGGAGACACACAGGTTGCTGGACAAGAGAGCACAGCCCCACCTCGGCCAGTCCCCAGGGCAGAGGGGTCTTTCCTGCATGACCAATGCACAAGGTAGTGGAGATAAGGTAATCGGGCAGGGCTGGCCCCCACCCTCTTACCTGACCTGGCTGGGCTCTGCCTCCCCCACTGCCCTGCTCCCTGCTCACACAGCTGCAGCCTGCCTGGTGGGAGTGCCTGCTGCAGAGCCTGGGCTGAGGTGCTGGAGCCCAACAGCTTAATGCAGGCTCCGAGATTGGGCAAGGAGGAGCCCTCCAGCCTCAGAGATAGCAGCAGCCAGGCTGGATCTATGGCAGGGGGAGGAGCCAGAGCTGCTCCTCTGGGGCTGCACATGACACGGCTGGGTGAGAGGGGGCTCTAGGTGGCAGGGTGTCTCTTAGGGGGCTTGGGTTTTTACTAGGTGGCAGGAAGCTCTGGGCATCAGGGTGTTTATTTGGAGGAAAAGAAGGGGGAGTCTGGGTGACAGAGCTTATATTGCAGTTCTGGGTTTCCCTAGGGTGTAGGTGACTCTGGGTGGAAGGATTTTTAGTGGGGGTCACTGGCTGACATGTTTTTTGTATGGGGTCTCATCTGGACTGGGTGTGTAATGATCTGACTGTCAAGGGGAATTTAATATGGTTGAGGTGGGGGCCAGTTGGTGGAGTGACCTTACTGTCAAAATTCCCCTTGGGGGTTTGATTTTGAATTTGTTTGTTATCACACAGCTTTGTTGCTAATGTGGATGAACGCCAGCTGGGGCTTGTAGATTTTTTTTTAATCAAATCTGTACTGGGTATCTAACAAAAGCTTTCCTCTGTTATTTGATGTACAGACCAATGGGTTAATAAAAAACACCTTTGTTTCAATAAATATATTGGGCTACTTCGGGGCTAGTATTTAAATGACTTTAGGCTATTAATGCTGTATAAATCTGGCAATACTGAAAGTGTTACATGGTCCTGCACATTATGTTATTAACTAAAGCGTTCAGAGCCATACACAGACAGACACACACATCATACGGCTGTGTATGAGTGTGTGAGTACACGTGTACGTGAGTGTATGTCTGTGTGACTATGTGTGGGTGTATATGTGTGAGTGTACAAGACAGACACATACATACACGTTTGTGGAGGTGGTATCAGTGTGAAATAAATACACTGATCACCTTTACAATACATCACAGGCCAATCGCCATGTCACCTGCCCGCCAGTCCATCTCCCTGGGACTTAAGCTGGGGGGAGGGATAGCTCAGTGGTTTGAGCATTGGCCTGTTAAAGCCAGGGTTGTGAGTTCAAACCTTGAGGGAGCTACTTAGGGATCTGGGGCAAAATCAGTACTTGGTCCTGCTAGTGAAGGCAGGGGGCTGGACTGAATGACCTTTCAAGGTCTCTTCCAGTTCTAGGAGATAGGATATCTCCATTAATTTTACTCACACTTTCCAACCTCCCAAGAGGCTTCCAGCAGCCGTTTCCTCTCAAATCCCCTCCCGCCCCCACAAAAGTGTGATTTCCCTCCAAACTCCCCCAACCCTCGTCCTGGACACATTACTTAAAATGTCCTGTCTCGAAGGCCCATTACAATCTTGTGCCTCCGCAGGGCTAGAAACAGCAAATTCATCCCAGAGGGCAGCGGAATTTGCAGTGACCCAGAGGGACATATATCACTTGCCCAATATGTAGGGGAGAGAGAGAGAGAGAGAAGTGTATGGGGATAGATAGATAGATAGAGGGGGTGTATGGGGACGGATAGACAGACAGACGGATATTCAGTAGCAGACACATATCCTATACCCTGACACATCTGTATAGACACCAGCTGCAGGCTGACTTGGGAAGCCGCGTGGAGGGGGCTATGGGAACCTGCTCACCTGGGGTTCTCGAGGGTCACATCTCTGGTGTTGTTGATTATCTGGATGCCCACACACCGGCCTGCATTCAGTGGCGCAATCAGCTCTCCAACGTTAGTCATCTCGCAGCAATGAGGGATTGTTCAGCAGCAGCTCCAGCAGAGCACCACCAGCCCCTCTCTAGGCAGAGCCAACTCACTGCCCTCCCAGGCCCCAGCCAAGCATTCAGGACCAGCACCAGCTGTGTGTGCTATCTATCTATCTTGCTAGCTGAGGTGCAGCGAATGCTTTGCCTGTGGGGCAGGGTCTATAAACGACAGTGTCAGGATGTGAAAATCTCTAGTCATCAGGGTTTCTGCAAAAGGAAGTCCTGTCTAACCAAGGAGGGGGAGGGTCCTCATATTGGAGAAATAGAAATCATTTTCTGGCAATCCACTTCTCCTGCTCCTTACACTACCCATATAGTGCAGGGTGGGAGCCCTGGCATCTCTGCAGGCAGATCAATAGGTAGCTGCAGGCACAAAGCAAACCTGGTCCTGGATGGACATAGGGAATGGGATGGTGAATATGCTCATGCTATTATCAAAACCAATGGTTCAGCTACACCTGGGTCCTGTGTGGAGAAAAGGACAAGAATGATGCAGGAAACAGGAAAACCCACGTACAAAGAGAGCTTGGAAATACAGGGGTAGTCCTTGCTTGCGCTGTAGGCATAACTAGCAGTGTGAACCAGAGGCTGTGAACCAGAGTAGGCCTGGCCTTGGCAAAATAGCAACACACCAGGTATTGGCTAACCAAGTAAGCATGTCCCTGTCCGAGGAGTATGGTAGAGGAACACCCAGAGTTCTCAAGTAACTACGTACATAAACCCCTCCTTCAGAGATGGTACAGTAACGCACCTACCCCTCATAAGATAAGGATGGGATGACAGGACAATGGATGGGAATGTTTTGTTTGAACTCACAGGTACAAGGTGTAGAGTTGGTAACTAACCACGTCTGGAGTGGAACACATAACTTGTTTGTACCAATGTAGAAAAGGAGAAGTCATAGGAGGGGCATCTTTGGCCAGCTGAGGGAGCAGCATACTGGTGCATTGACTCGGGCATGGGTCACTTGCAGGTTTAAACTAGTGTAAATGGTGGATTCTCTGTAACTTGAAGTCTTTAATTCATGATCTGAAGACTTCAGTAACTCAGCCAGAGGTTAGGGGTCTGGTACAGGAGTGGGTGGGTGAGGTCAGAGATGATCATGATGGTCCGCTCTGACCTTAAAGCCTATGAGGTTATGAGACCGAGCAGGTACCATTGTCATGGGCATACACATGTTCAGGTACCTGTAACCATGGAGTGAGGGCACTAGGACCGTGCTTCATCGACAATAAACCTTTGCCGCCAAACCAAGCCTGTGGTCTCTCTTAATGAGTCACATCGTGGTCTGCTGACTTAGCAGGTTGCTCTCTGCTTGTGCAGCCCACACCGGAGAAAAGTCCTGGAGGCCAAATTTAGGCTGCTAGGTGAGAGATTAAAGTCCCGGAACTCTATGGTTGCAGGTACAGAGAAGCACACGGTTCAGACAGAGACATCCCTTGGGGGAATTTATTAAAGGGGACTCTCTGTATCCCAGTAAAGAGGAGAGGATAGAAGTTGACAAAGAACAGGCAGTAACTGAAGAAAAACAAGTCAAATGAAAAGAGTCCCATCCAATTACATCACGGGAAGGCAGACAACTAAATATTGACAAATTTTATAAGTGCTTGTGTACCAATGCTAGAAGTTTAAATACTAAGATGGGTGACTTGAGTTCCTGGTATGAAATGAGGATATTGATACAATAGGGATCACAAAAACTTGGTGGAACGATGATAATGAATGGGACATGGTAATATCAGCGTACAAAATATGTAGGAATGACAGAGTAGGTCGCCCTGGTGGGGGAATGGCAGAATATGTGAAAGAAATCATAGAGTCAACTATAGTAAAAATCTTAAATGAATCAAACAGTACCATAAAATCTCTATGGAGAGAAATTCCATGATCTAATGATAAGAGAATGGCAACTGGAATCTGCTTCCAACCACCTGACCAGGATGGTGAAAGTGACTATGAAAGGCTCAGGGAGATTAGAGAGTCTACAAAAACAGAAAACTGAATAATAATGGGGGATTTCAGCTATCAGCATATTGACTGGGTACATGTCACCTCAGGACAGGATGCAGTGATAAAATTTCTTGGCACTGTTAATGACTGCTTCTTAGAACCACTAGTCCTGGATCTCACAAGGAAAGAGGCAATTCTTGATTTAGTGCTAAGTAGAGCACAGAATCTGGTCCAAGAGGCCACTATATCACTCAGTAATACCAACCTAATATATTTAAATTTAACATCCCTGTAGGGGGGGAAATATGAAAGGATCCCATAGCAGTAGCATTTAACTTCAAAAAGAAGAACTACACAAAAATGAGGAAGCTAGTTAAAGGGAACTTAAAAGGAACAGTCACAAGGGATAAATGCCTGCAAACTGCATTTAGACTATTTTAAAATGCCATAATAGAGGCTCAACAAAGTGTATACTCCAAATAAAAAAATACAATAAGAGGACCAAAAAAAAAATGCCACCAGGAGTAAACAACAATTAACAAGAAATGGTTAGAGGCAAAAAGGCATCCTTTAAAAATTGGAAGTCAAATCCTAGTGAGAAAAATAGAAAGGAACATAAACTCTGGCAAGTCAAGTGTAAAAATATAATTAGGCAGTCCAAAAAAGAACATGTAGGGCAACCAGCTAAAGACACAAAAACTAAGAACAAATTTTTTGTTAATTACATCCAAAGCGGGAAGCTAGCCAAACAATCAGTGGGGCCATTGGATGGTAGAGGAGCACTCAAGGAAGAAAAAGTCCATTGCGGTGAAGCTAAATGATTTTTTTTTTTGCATTGGTCTTCACTGCAGAGGATGTGAGGGAGATTCCAACACTTCAGCCATTCTTTTTAGGTGACAGATCTCTGGAACTGTCCCAGAATGCTGAAGGAACTCAAATATGAAATTCCAGAACTACTGACTATGGTATGTAACCTACCCCTTAAATCACCCTCTGTCCAGATGTCTAGAGGGTAACTAATGTAACACCTATCTTTTAAAATGGCTCCAGAGGTGATCCTGGCAATTACAGGCCAGTAAGCCTAACTTGAGTACCAGGCAATGTGGTTGGAAACTATAGTAAAGAACAAAATTGTCAGACGCATAGATAAACACAATATGTTGGGGAAGAGTCAACAAAATTTTTTGAAGGGCAATCATGCCTCACCAATCTATAAGAATTCATTGAGGGGGCCAACAAATACGTAAGTAGTATAAGGGCCCTACCATCAATCAAACCCTAACCCCGACCCTTGACCCCTTAAGCCCCGCCCCTTGACCCCTTGGTCCCTCCCACCTGTCACCGGAAGTCCCACCCATGGTGGTATTACTTCTGGGGTCAAGGTGCCACCTGACCGGAAGCAAGGTGTGTCATGTGACCCCTCTAAGAACTCCTCCCACCACCCTCTACCAATCAGGAGGGGTTTCGTCCCAAAAGGACCACCCCGAGAGGAGATTTTGACCAATCAGGGTGACTTCCAGGGCGGGGGTGACCTGTCCGGAAGTGGGTCGTGTGACCCCTCTAAGAACTCCCCCCACCAACCTCTACCAATCAGGGGGGGTTTTGTCCCGAAAGGACCGCCCCGAGAGGAGATTTTGACCAATCAGGGTGACTTCTGGGGCGGGGTTGACCCGTCCGGAAGTGGGTCATGTGACCCCTCTAAGAACTCCTCCCCCCCACCCTCTACCAATCAGGAGGGGTTTTGTGCCGAAAGGACCG
Source organism: Emys orbicularis (assembly GCF_028017835.1). Lineage (NCBI taxonomy): Eukaryota > Metazoa > Chordata > Testudines > Emydidae > Emys > Emys orbicularis. The sequence continues at coordinate 8,852,137 of NC_088703.1, read as the reverse complement.
CCCCGAGAGGAGATTTTGACCAATCAGGGTGACTTCCAGGTTGCGGGTGACCCCTCCGGAAGTGAGTCGTGTGACCCCACTAAGAACTCCTCCCAAGGGCCTCCTTCAATCAGAGTGCAGCACCATTATCCCATAAGTCCCAGCGCCAGACAGAGGAGAGGGCCATCTCTTACCAAGGACACGTGTTTTCGAAATCACGGAAAGGCTGCTGAGAGGAAACATGGACTCCTTCACCACCCCTGTGAGAACTTCTGACTTTGTTTTAGCCCTGAGGGTCTTTGACCATCCGCAGAGAAAATGCTACATCAGCGACAGTTCCGAGGAGGAGGAGGGAGCGACCGAGGGGAGCCCTTTGGCCCAGCCGTTGCCGGATATGCCGGAATCCGACCCCGAAACCCTCGTGAGGCAGCCCGATGAGCGTGGGGGTCTCTCTTTGTCCACCCCCTCAGAGGTGGAAGGCGATTGCGGCTCGGGGGAGTCACCGGCAGACAAGGCGAACGGAAAAGACGGCACTCAGCTAAATGAATGATTAAGAAGCGGCGGTTGAGGAGGGGTGGGTAATGGGTTAGGAACCAGGGGTTGCATAAATTAAAAAACAAGCAGTGAGGGGTGCTTACACGTTTTCTTTTCTGAAAATTTCTCAACAGCTCGACGATGCCTTTCTAGAGGACCCAGACAGCGTTGCATCAAGCAGCGAAGATGAACTGGCCCCACCATGGTTTTGCTCAACGCCAATACAAGTTGTTGAAGAGGACTCTGAGGATGATGGCTATGAGGAGTTTAGGAGGCGGCTTGGCATAGAACTAACTGAGCCAGTGCCACATCATGAGCGTAAAAAAGTCATGCGGTCTATTGTACGCGTTGCTGTTTATGCTATCCTTAAATAGGATAGCCTTAGGGAATGCCTTAGGGAAAAGCTTTTTGAAGATTGTGAGGGCTGTGTCATAGATGCGCCAGGCCAAAGGCACCATGACTTGGACTTCAGTGGATATAAACTGCAAGCTCCGGGGCCTGTGTGCTGAGCTGTGTTTGGAAAGCTTATTAAACACTGTTGTTGCCATAGGTTATGGTATGCAATGTCTGTGCCTAACCCAAGAACATTTAGCGCAAGGGGTGACCTTGATAAATGCTGTGCAATTCAGTGGAGACCCTGACCGTGTTCTAAAGAAAATGACCAAACCGGAAGATGCCTGCTTAGAGCATTATATTGACCGTTTAGTCCGCACAAAGAGTTACAGAACCCTGCTTAAGAAAAAAACTATTTGTAAGAAATCTAAAAGGATTAAGTTAGAGAATGGTGAGGGGACAAACATGCAATATAAAACTTGGTAGCTGTAAATTTTTTAAAAAGGGGGGTTTGTGACTATCTGTGTTTTGTTAGAAGGCCTCTGGCCTTTAAGTGAGCTAAAAAGTTTTAATGAAGCATCTTGGTTTTGTTTTCAAGAAGCTGTATGTTTTTTAAATAAAAAAATTAATTGTTTGTGAGAATTAGCTCTTGTGTTTTTGCGTGTATAGCAAAAAGCTGAAATGTATGTTGTGGTGGGGGAGGGGAAAAAATCCTAAAAATGTGCTTACAATAAAACAAACAAGGCTAGTTCAGACATGTGTCTGAGAACAATGGAGTTAATATTTAGATATACCTATCTCATAGAACTGCCTTTACTAGCAGGACCAAATATTGATTTTGTCCTAAATCCCTAAGTGGCCCTTTCAAGGGTTGAACTCACAACCCTGGGTTTAGCAGTCCAATGTTTAAACCACTGAGCTATCCTTAGTCTATTGAACTGAATGGGTTTAACCACACACACCCAGACAAAATGGTTTCACTACCCCAGATCACAAAAGGGAATGCTATGGGAGGGGTGATTAAATTAACCTGTTTGAAACAATGGGGCTAAGAGGGTATAAAAATCTCAGGTATGCTGGAGTTTGTCCTTTTTAACAGAAAACTTTCTTGGATAGCTGCTGGACTGCAAAAAGAGGTAAGGCTTGCTGCCTTTAACTCTGAAACTATATATTATATAATGCCACTCTTAGTAAATAATGGTGCCTATGTTTATTGCAGTGCGATCTGTTTAGCATGGAACCAGTAACTTTAAACTGCATTTCACCACCAGGCCAAGGTAAAAACCATTTTAACTATAGTTGTGCTTAATACTGTTGAATTAAAAAAAAAAAAGTATTACACAGGTTGTATAGGGATTTGGTGGTAATACTAACTAACATTTTTGCTTGTTCTTGAACCTGAAGGCCCAAGCACATATGAGGGGGAACAGAACAAGCATATGCCTGCAACACTTTATCCCATAGTGAAAGGTAACTTTATTATTATTTTTTTTTGCAACAGGCTTTTAAATGCATGTGGGTTTTTGAAAAGTATAGGGCTGCAAACTTGGTTTGGTGTGTTTTATAAAGCTGCTGTTGTGTGTGTGTGTGTGTGTGTGTGTGTGTGAGGGGCCTGTGCAAGGCATAGGTTTTTTTTTTAAAGTACTTGGTTTGTTTCAAACTAACAGGGTTTCTTTACTGTGCATAATGTGATGGGTTTTTAAAATGGGGTTTGAGGCACTTGGGGTAGGGGGTGAATGCTACTAACTAACCCAAAGGAACATGGCTGGGGGACAGAACAACCATGTGGCTTTTAAATGCATGTGGGTTTTTTGAAAAGTATTTGGTTGCAAACCGTGGGTTTTAAACTGGTGGTATGTGTGTTTTAAACTAACAAGGGTTTCTGTGCAAAATGGATTTTAAAAGCAGTTTTGGTTTTTATTCTGCAAAATGAGATGTATTTAAAAACCTGTTTGATGTACAGCCTGAAATGGATTATTTTGTTGTAAAGCTATGACTTTTTAAATAGAAAAACAACCTAATGAAGAGTGTGTGTGTGTGTGTGTGTGATCTGTATATGTATGTTTACAAGACGGTTTCATGTGTTTTATAATAATGTTGTTGTTTGCTCCACAGTACAGTCAAAACATGAGAGATCCTTAGACCAGAGGGAAAACAAGCTGAAAAGAAAAAGGAAAGAGACCGCTGAAAAGGAAAATTCACCAGCATCAGTGACTGATGGATGGATGAAGCCCTGTAAATATATTTTGCTTATTGGTTTGGTTGTTCTATGAGGTTTTGTATTTTAAGTAAATACATAGGTGTGGGTGAGAGAGATGGTAAAGTTCAGTTTTTGTAAAATGTTGTTGTTGTTGTTGTTGTTTTTTCCCCCTCATAGGCCTGGGCAACTTTTCTGATAATGCTGTAGTCAGAGCTACAAGGACATCTCCTCCAGAACTGCCAACGAACCAGGAATCTGCTTTGAGACCTTTAACAACACAAAACAGCACAAGAGTGCAGCTGAAGCATCCGGGCGGTCCAAACCTCATATACGTCAAACCCAAGGACAAAAAAAAAGACTCTGGTAAAAAACAACCATGTCACCACAACTCCAGTTCCTCAGTGGCCACCACCACACCAAGCCCTGAGGAAACTGTGAGCGAAAACACCCACATTCACAAACCCAGAGCACGCACTCTAGGGGTTCTGAATGAGCGCAAACCCGGAGCATGCGCTCTAGGGGCTGCGTTTAAAAAACCATGGACTAAAAACTTCTGCGATGCTGAGGTATTGCAATCACACAACCAGCACTCTAGTTCCTCAGCGGCCACCACCACACCAAGCCCTGAGGAAACTGTGAGCAAAAATGCCCACATTCACAAACCCGGAGCATGCGCTCTAGGGGTTGTGAATAAAAAACCAAGGACAAACCATTCTCCCAAAACCATAAGCTCGTCACAGCTCCCCCATATTCTAGTAGTTGGGAAGGGCTTGAGGCTTCCCTCAGAAAAGTGATGGAGGATGTATCCTCGGGTAGTCTAAAAGAATGGGATTCTAGAAAGAAATGGGAAAAATATGATGCTTTGTTCAGAACCATGCTGAAAAACATAAGGGCTGGAAAGGGTGGCTCTGAGCAGGCATGACTAGTCATGAAAAGGGGCCTGGGTAAAAGGGGCACCCTCCAGGGTACACGTCAGCTCATGTGTAAACAAAAGGGGGGACAACGCTTGGGGGATAAACAGATGGCTGCCAAAAAGTTCCAGGCACGGGTTGTTGTAAAATTTTTTTTAAAGGGCTAAAGAGGTAATGAGGGAAAAAAACAAAAACAAAAAGAGATGCCCCCTACTGGAGGCTCTCAAACTGGCTTGTCTGAAAATGGGGAGGCGGAATCAGACTCTGGTTTAGCAAATTCCCCAGAGGGCTCTCTAGACGGGTCCCGTTCTACTCCCAATGACCCTCATGGAGGCGCCTCAGAGTCTGACTCTCAAATAGCATCTGATGTAGAAGATGCCGCTAATGATCCCATAGAGGAACCCCCAAGTAACCCTGAAAATGCCGAGGTGTATATGGAGAGAGCGAGAAGTTGGCAACGTGAATTATCCAGATTTGGGGGGTCGGTGTATTGTGAGGAATTTCATTTTGTTAATCTTGAGCAAATAAATTCAGCTCAGCAGGTTGTTGAAGCCATACACCGGGGAATACAGTTAGTGCTCGATGACATTAATGGTAGGGTAGGCCCTGATGATTATGTTCAGTTACGTTTAGAGAGCCGTAATTTAACTAACTCTTTGTTTTCTGTCAAAAGAACTAGGGATGAGCTGTCTGCTGAGGATTTCTTAAATCAGACCTCAAAGCTGCTACAGAGCAATCGAGAGTTGCATGTCGATGGGACATTGAGCCTTGTTGTGACAGTTGTAAAAAACAGGGGTGGGGGCGCTCGTAGAGTTTTAAATACTATCCTTAATAGTCAAATTATTCATAAGAAGAGACCATGTTTAGTAGACCTGACTTACACTGGTACCAATTTGTGTTTTGCGGGTGGGCTCTCGGCCGTCATGTCCAATCGTAAACCTACGAACACGGAATTGTTAGCGGAGGCAAGAAAGTTACATGAGAAACTGGAGTGGTCAGATCAAAAAAAGGTTATGCTCAGTGACGTAGCAAAGTTTGAACAGCATTTAGGAGTTAACATACAGGTGGTGCTGTATACGGCGAAAGGCGGCTGGAGCTTTTTTAAAAAGGGGGGTACAGTGTACCCCAAGACTTATTTTATCCTGTTGCACGATGAGCATTACTATGGGGTTCTGGATGTAAAAAAGTTGTTTGGAGCGAAAAATTATTGTGAGTTTTGCCACACAGTGTACAGCCACGACCACTCTTGCAGGTATCGTTGCCGCCTCTGCTTAAGAGTAACGTGCTCAGACAGCGTGGGCATGCAGCAGCGGTGTCCTAGCTGTAGACTGTGTTGTCGGTCCAAAGAGTGTTTAGACAGACATATCGACTGTGCATCAAAAAACCAAGTTGAATGCCTGTCTAAAACTTTGTGTGAGAAGTGTCAGTCTTACGTGGACAAGCGGCATAGGTGTAAAGGGAGACGGTGTAAGCAGTGTCAGGGTTTGATTGTTGGTGATGTAGACGGTCACCTCTGTTTTATGGACAGCCTTAGAAAGCCCGAATCTTCAGAAAAGTATATATTTTTTTATGATTTTGAATGCACGCAGGAGACCAATTACATTTTTGCTATGTCCCTAAAGCCAGAAAAATCCTGGGAATTTAAGGGCGATGAGTGTCTTTCTGTGTTTGTGAAGACCTTTATTGGCAAAGAGTTTCGGGACTACACATTCCTAGCACACAATTCTAAAGGTTATGATGCATACTTTATTGTTAGACAGTTACTCAAGGAAAAGATGGGCCTAGAACTGATCACTCAGGGTAGTAAACTAATGTGCGTGGAAGTTAAGGCCCTGGGCATTCGTTTTATAGACTCTTTAAACTTCTTGCCCATGAAGCTTAGCAAGCTCCCACAGGTGACGGGGTTTGAAGGGTGCAAAGGGTATTTTCCACACTTTTTTAACACATTAGAAAATCAAAATTACGTGGGGCCTATGCCCGGTATGGAGCACTATGGTGTAGAAAGCATGATGCCCAGAGAAAAAGCAGAGTTTCTCGACTGGTATCGGGACCACAGCTCTGAGGCGTTTGACTTGCAGAAAGAGCTCGCATATTACTGTCAGCAGGATGTAAAAATTTTGAGACAGGCCTGTATCCTATACAGAAAAGAGATTATGAAAATGACAGAGAAGGGAGATGTAGTAGAGAAAGAACCTGGTAAATTCACTGAGATAAAACTGTGTATAGATCCATTCCGGTACATAACACTGGCATCTGTCTGCATGGCTATGTACAGGTTTATGTTTTTGGAGCCTAACACGGTAGCTCTTCTCCCTCCAGACAACTATCACAGGCAGAAAAAGAGATATTCGACCCCATCTATTCAGTGGCTGTTGTATATCTCTCACAAAGAAAATATACAAATACGGCACGCTTTACAGGGTGGGGTACTACAGGTAGGCCCCTACTTTTTAGACGGTTATGCCGATGTTGATGGGGTACGCACAGCCTTTGAGTTTAACGGGTGTTTTTTCCACGGCTGTGTCACCTGTTTTTGTGAAAAAGCACAAAATCCTATGACGGGGACATCTTTTGGGTTTCTTTATTACAAGACGCAGCTCAAGACCGACTATCTGAAACGACTTGGTTTTGTAGTGAGGACTCTTTGGGAGCACGAGTGGGAGGTGATGAAAGAAACAGACAGGGAGCTTGCAGACTTTTTAAACCGAGCCCAGTTACCCCAGCCTCTCGTGCCTAGGGATGCTCTTTTTGGGGGGAGGACAAACGCTATCCGCCTATATTACAAGCCTAACCCCGGGGAAGAAATCCACTATTATGATTTTACCAGCCTGTACCCTTTCATAAACAAAACCAAAGAATACCCTATCGGACACCCCAATATAGTCTATGACAAATTTGGACCCCTTGCAAATTATTTTGGAATTGCAAAAGTTAGTGTACCCCCCACGAGGCCTCTTTTCCCCATTGTTACCTGTCAGAGTGGGTGGCAAGCTTATGTTCCCGCTATGCTGAACCTGTGCGGAAACCGATCAGTGGGAGACATGCACCCATACTGACGAGGAGTGGGCCATCCTGGGGACTTGGTGCATGGTGGAATTGAATGTGGCCATAGCGAAGGGGTACGCGGTGGCTAAGATCTATGAAATCTGGCATTTTAATGAAAACTCTGATAAACTCTTTTCAGAGTACATAAAATTACACCTTCGCCAGAAACAAGAGGCTTCAGGGTATCCCAATGGGTGCACAGATGAGGAAAAACAAAATAAGTACGTTAGCGATTTCTACCAGAAAGAAGGTGTGCATTTACGCCAACACGAGATCAGATCAAACCCTGCTAAATGCCAAATCGCTAAACTGTTTTAAAATTCTCTGTGGGGTAAATTCGGCCAAAGATCCAACCTACCCAACACCAGCATCGTGAGAGACCCTGACGAACTCTTGCAGTACCTGTTCTCCCCCAATTATGAGGTTTCATCCTGCGAGTTTATCGATGATGAAACAGCGTGCGTGTCGTGGAAGCACGCAAAAGAATGGTACTCTGTCTCTGGCAATACCAATGTTTTCATAGCCTGTTTCACCACCGCCTATGCCCGCTTAGAATTATACAGCCTCCTAGATCGTTTGCAAGAGCGGTGCCTGTACCACAACACTGACTCGGTGATATTTGTGAAAAGGGAGGGTGACTGGAATCCCCCTCTGGGGGATTATTTAGGGGACCTCACGAGCGAGATCCCGCCAGATCAACACATCACCGAGTTTGTGTCAGCATGCCCGAAAACCTCTGGGTATAAGCTGTCGGGTGGAAAGGCCTGTATGAAAGTCAAAGGTATTACCCTAAACATAGCAAACGGCGAAAAGATCAACTTCGACAGTTTGAAAGATCTAGTCCTGGACTATTGCATGGGTCTGCAAGAAAACACCTCAAAAAAGATAGAGATGCAGCAGCCCTCTATCGTAAGAAACAAAAAACAGTGGCAAATAGAGACAAAAACCCTTAAAAAGACACAAAAAGTGGTTTACAACAAGAGGGTCCTAGGAGAAGGTTTTAAAACCCTGCCCTACGGCTTTTGAAAAAAAAATGGATACGAGGTGGAAACACCCCTTTTCTGCAATTCTCACGGGGGCCTAGCAACTGCGGGAAAAGTTACTTTATAAAAAACGTGTTGGATAATGCCAAACACACACTGTCTGTTATGCTTGAGAATATCGTGTGGTGTTACAGTTGTTGGCAACCTCTGTATAAAGAACTGCTTTGTAAATATCCCTTTATCCATTTTGTGGAGGGGCTGCCTGATGCTTTTGACAATGACAGTTTGTTTCCTACTAATAAAGTAAATATGATTATCATAGACGATCTGATGAACTCGGCTTGTGAAAGCGACGAAATCGAGAAAGCCTTTACCAAGTACGTGCATCACAGAAACCTGAGCATTATGTATATAGTTCAAAACGTATTTTGTCAGGGAAAAAAGAGTCACACGATTAACCTAAACACAAAGTACATGGTTCTGTTCAAAAACCCCAGAGATAAATTACAAATTGCTACGCTCGCTCGGCAAATGTACCCCGGCAAAGCTCAATTCTTTCTAGAAGCTTTTGAGGATGCTACCAAAAGACCTTATGGTTACCTGGTGGTGGATTTAAATGCTTCCACACCAGAAGCTTATAGACTAAGAACTGGTCTTTTCCCTCCAGACTGGCCGGCGGTTTATACTTTGAAAAGAACAAAAGCAGGATATAAAAAGAGAGGACTTATCGACAGGCCCCTTTTTAACAGCCGGGGCTGCTGACCGAAAACATGTCTAGCTGCGTGAAGAGAAACCTGGGCCTTTTAAAATTACTTAGCAAATCATCCCCACAGCAAAGGAGAGCTATATTGTGTTCGGCCTCTGATGATCTAGTAGCAGACATCTCAGAAATAGCGCTCAATACCTTAAAAGGAAATGTACCTTTAACACAGAATCAAGTGTGTGTGCTGAAAAAGAAACGCACGCTTATAAAAACTTTGTGTAATAAAAGGGTTTCACTTAAAAGAAAAAAGCATCTGGTGAAGCAGTCTGGGGGGTTTATTGGACCTCTGTTAAGTTTTCCTATCCCTCTGATAACAGGGCTTTTAACTAATCGATAATGGAGTATGCAGAAAAAATGTTCCTGGTGCCCAGCCACCAGTTGGAGCAATTAAGGGATCCCCCTCTGGCAGAGGAAAATATCAGAACAACCGCAACTCGCTTACTGGATGCTGAAATGAAGTCTGTTGTTCAAAGAACTGACTTGGCCGAATACGAAAAGGCTAAACTTTACAGCGCCGTGCTTCAAAGGTACCTAATGTACGTGAAGCAGAGCGATGCGGAAAAAGGGAAAATAAGTCTGTTTCTACCAGAACAGGAACAAAGTGTGACTGCCAAACCCCCAGAAACACCAAAGAACTCAGACTGTTGCTCAGGAGGTGTTGGATAATGTAAATAAGCATTATAAGAAAAATGCAATAGTATTGCTAAATAAGCTGGGCCAGGATAAAAATCTCTCTTCATGGAACGATAAAGGGTCTTTTGTGTACAAAGGCTCTGTGGTTAATGGTTCTAACATGCTCGACTTAGTCAGGGCCGTCACCCAGACTCGCTCTGTTCCTAGCAGACATGTACCTAAAGGATGGGATGTGTTTATGAATGCCATGGCGGAACTGAACATACCATCTTCCGTCATGGGCAATGCGGCCAACAGAGATCTTTTGGAACGCCTCAAGGCCTCGACTGCTGACACCAGGGTGGATCAAGAAACCGTGACCCCTTTTTTGCCGTCTAAAAAACGAAAATTGGCTAAAAGAGCCGAATGGCTCAGTGTGTAACGTTTTTCACATTCTAAATTTAAAAAAAAAAAAAAAAACTGGTAATGTTTTGCTTTAAATAAAACATTTCTATAATATAAAAAAAAATCTGTGTACTTTTTCCTCAATTGGTGGGTTTTTTTTTTAAACCCACCAAACATCAATTGTCTTTAAACCCCTCACCTGGGGTGCTTTATTGGGTAACATGGCTATGAAAATCATTGCAAGATACACATGTCCGGGCTTGTTGAAACATGGTTTGAGCAAGGCTAGGCATGCCCAAGAATTTAAATTTACTTTTTACAAAATTCATCACCATCCGGTCGTTTTGCACTAAGTCGTTAGAATACCATTTGAAAATCCGATCAAAAGATAAACCCTTGCTACGATGATATAAGAAAAACACGCAGTGATAGCCGCAGGCGACGGAGCGGGGGTCTTGTAATTGTCTATTGTGTAACACCATGTCTGTGGCATTTTTGTTTAAAAATTTCATAATGCTTTTAGGAAACAACACACTGTTCGGGGGGTGCCCATATGAGTCAAAAAACTCTCCACAGTTACGCTCCGCCAGATACAAGGCGAGCCAGTGTTCACCTGGTTGGTTGTGTGGATGCGTGTTCACCACCAAGCCTAGGGGGTCTCTGAGACAGCTTGCCTCGTGGAAGCCAATCGCAAGGGGACACATCTAAGAAATTCTTTTTCGTGTAAGGGTCCATTGATAAGACACGTGAGAGCTGCACGGTGTCCATGTTCACATGTAGTCAAACAGAACGTTTCTCCTCTGATTTATTTCTCTGACATTGTCAAAAACCCCATACACAATCATATTGACGGTAACCGTTAAAGCCTTCCCAAAACGTATTTCTGCTCTCAGGTTCCCGGTTTTAATCAGGGAATAGTGATCAGCGCATTCCTGGTCGGGAGACAGGTCAAAGGCAAACAAGGTGTAACCCTGTGCAAACTCCTCACAGTCGATTAACAGAGAATGATCTTTCATGTGTTTACCAGCTGTCTGTACCAAATTCATGTATTCTCTCACGCAGCGTCCTGCCTCGAAGTCCGGTTGCAGAGGCTTGGTCGGTATCTGTTCACCATCCACATACAAGGCCACAAAATTAATATTGTAATGTTTAAAATGAAAGGGATTTTTAGCGTAACTTCCGCTAATGGCATCGTTATCCACAAACCCTAGGACAAGCATTTTGGGTAACTGTCCCAAGAACAGGTTCTCCTGGTTACTGACCCTGCTGCCCGCGGGGATGCTAAACACTTTCATTCCCACATGGTCCACGGGGTATTTAGCATTAGCGGTAAGCAGGGCCTCCGCGTGCCCCAGACGGACTCCCAGGGCCACCCGTACTTTCTTCACAAAAAGGGACGCTGATACAATGCGCAGTTTAAAGCCTTCAGCTGCACTGCCCATTAAACAGAAAGCGTCTTTACTGCGCGTCAGTTTAATTTTCACATCCACTCCGTTTAACAAAAGTTTTTCTTGAAAAAACAGGTCGCTGTGTAAATGGCCCAGCAGCTCTACCGTTCTGCTCTCGGCCGTCAGCTTTGCACGCCTCACAAACCCTAGATTCCCTCCATCCAACTCTGTTTCTTCATGTTGTCCAGCAGTGTCTTTGTAAAACAGGCCGGTGGAAAATTGCGTGGCGAGGGTGTTGTCGCTGTAATTGAGCACCGATTCTATAAAGGCCCTGTAAGGGTAGCAGTTGTTGCTTTGGCTTATGAGGCGGTCTCCCAGCGTGACATCCAACTGACTGAAAATAGAGGCCACGGGGTAATTCACCAGACCCACTTCGGCATCCACGGCGAGTTCAGTTCCGTCTCCTTTTACAATCTTGCAACACAGGTACAGCAGCATGTTGTTTAAATCCATATAATCTATGCCATTCCCTGCTATAAAAAAGTCAATGGGGGCAGACTCCGTAATGGCCGATAGAGGCGGCACCTCGATGTAGATGCTTTTCTCGATGCTGGTCTGCGTAGGGGCTATTTGAAACAAGTCTAGTTCGGATTTGGTGCACTCTTCAGACCCGCAATGAACAAAAGCCATGTTGATTAAAAATATGTCTCTTTTACCAGGCAGAGCGCGTCTCCTCTTTCGCCCAGGCTTCCTCTTGGACTTTCGCTTATGGCCGGCCCTGCGTGTCAAAGCCCTTCTTTTAAAGGGTTTCGGGGGACCTGTGCATTGCGGGTATGACGTACATTAAAAGGAGGAAGAGAAAGAGAAATACATCAGCCCTGATCCTTCCTGTGAAGCTGTATTCCCCACCTTCTCCAGAACAGCACGGGAGACATGACCTACCACATCTTTAGCTATGTTTTGAGCAGCGGTTTTTACATGGGGTTTAATAATCTCTAGCCCCCTCCTCAAAAGCGGTACGGCTTTTCGAAAGAGGCTACGAAATATTCCACCCACACCCGCCCCATACATCACGGGGGCCCCATGATATCCAGGAAGGGCGTATCCAGCCTGGGCTTTGTAATAGTTCCTGTAGATGGTGGGGTCGCCATAATTTTTTGGGATCGCCATAATAGGGTTTTGCTTTTTTAGAAACCTCGCTTTCTGCGTGGCTGCAGATGCAGCTTGACGATCACCTTGCCGAAGCAAAATGAGACATGTCTGTTCTGATCTGTCTTTATTTCAATGGTGATGGTGTCGATGTGGTGTTTACTGACAGGGAAGTAATGAGGTTTGTCATAGGTGATGGTAACAAACTCATTGTTCCTTCCTCGGACAGGGACGCAGCGTAAGAGGGGAACAGAAAAGTCCCCCACAAACTGGTGTTCTACGATATCCGTGTATAGATACAAGGAGTTAAAACCTCCTGTGATGTCTGCCGAGAAGGGGAATTTTTGGACGTTGCGTTTGTGGCCCCAACCCAGAATGTTAGCTAGCTCCCTGTCAGTAGAAAACACATACATAAAATCGGTAGATTTAAGTCTCACTTTTCTACCCACAGGGTCGTAGTTCATGACCACCTCAGGCGCTCCGGGATGATGAGCCACGTTGCTGTTCATATGCTCCAGTAATTCGGGTATGGTCGAGTAATACCCTCGTTGTAGGATGAAATTCCACGTTGTAGCTCCAAAGGTGATTTCGAAAGGGGTGTCTTCGTTGATAGTATTCCAGCTGTGCAGGTATTTTATTTCCGCTAACCCCATCTCCCAGGCACCCGGGAGATCCAAGGGCTTAATTAGCCGTATTGTAAAGTTCGAGATGGTGTTTTGGGGGAAAACTGCAGAGCTGGCATTGCTGGGCAAAGTAATGTAAAACCCGCCGTTGCTCATTTCTCTCTCTCTCTGTCTTTGCAGAAGGAATCTTTTTTTGTTTGTTTGTTTCTAGATGTCACAGAGTTGAGAAGCTTCCACCCAGCTGTTAAACTTATCAGGCCACCCCAACCATTTCACCAGTAGCTGCTTTTTTCTCCCTTTTCCTTTCTCTGCTAGAACTTTTTCAATCCTGTAAATCCTGTCTCGTTTGGGGTTTACTTTTTGTAATTCTTCAGGGTAAAAAGATCCAGTAACTGCCTCACCCTCGTAATCTTTTAATCGGTATACAAGTCTCTGGCCCCTGGTTAAGGCTTCATCCACTATGAATATCTCATTGGTAAACGTCTGTTCATAACCTTTTTCAAAAGCGCCTTTGGTTTTAAATAGTCTCACGTGGTCACCTTTTCTAAAAGGGGCAACAACCGGTTTTATTTTAAAACCATCTCCGTAAACTGTTTTCCATACCTTCAGAGAATTTGAAGGGTTAACATCAACAGGTCTGGTACGTATAGTTCTGTGAAAACTCTGGTTGTAACTCTTTATAAAGTCAGGCAAGACGTCAATGTAGCGAAAGGTGTTATGGGCTGTAAAATATCTCCACATCCTAGTTTTTAAAGTTCTGTTAAATCGCTCCACAACCCCTGCTTTGACTTCATTATTGGTAACAAAATGGTGAACTCCATGCCGCTTTAACAATCCACTTAAAGGTTTGTTTAAAAATTCTTTCCCCCGATCGGTTTGTAATTTTTGAGGCACGCGACCTTCACTGAAAATAGCTTTAAAAGCCTTGGATACCTCACCACTCATCTTGTCTTTTAGGCCTAAGGCCCAGGCATATTTGGATAGAATGTCTATCACTGTTAAGATGTACTTAAAACCGCAGTTGTGTTTGGAGAACCGGTGCATATCCACCAAATCTGCCTGCCACTGTGCATCCACATCTGAAACAATGGTCTTGTTTCTTTTAAAATGTATTCGAGCCGGTTTGTTTAAAGTGTAAGCATCCTGGACTGAAAGCCATGCTGTTACCTGTCTTCTGTTTAAAGTTTTACTATGCTTTCCGGCTGCTTGAAAAAGAGGGTTGACCCCGCCGAAGCTCCCAACTTCCCCGGGGGTGTAATATATTTTCTTTAACAGAGCCGTCTGTGTAGACATGACTGTTACTGGTACCGTCTTTTACTACCACAAGTATGAAAGGGGACACATTCATATTGACACATTTAAATAAGTTTTATTAATGCCTGGTTTAACACGACCTTTTACAGCCACCTGTAAAAATGGATGCCATGACCCCTACCATAAGGGAGTCTCAGATGGTTCATTCTTCCATTTTGTCCTTTTCGGCTTGAGATCTGTGTCTCAGACATGAGCAAAAACAGCTGACACACGATATGTTTACTCCCACAGGGCTTCCAATGTGTAAGTTCTTAAAGGCCTCTAAAAAGGCATCGTCAACCTGATGAGAAATTTTCAGAAAAGAAACCGTGTAAGCACCCCCACTGCTTGTTTTTTTTAATTTACACAACCCCCAGTTCCTACCCCATTACCCACCCCTCCTCGACCGCCACTTCTTAATCATTCATTTTACCTGACCTCCATCTTTTCCATTCGCTTTGTCCGCTGGTGCCTCCCCCGAGCCGCGATCGCCTTCCACCTCTGAGGGGGTGGACAAAGAGAGGCCGTCACGCTCATCGGGCTGCCTCACGACGGTTTCGGGGTCGGGTTCCAACGTATCCATCAACGGCTGGGTCAAAGGGTCCTCCTCGGAACCGTTACTGATGTAGCGCTTTCTCCACACAAGTCCAAAGGTGGTCGGGACTAAAACAAAGTCTGAAGTTCTCACGGGGGCGGTGAAGAAGTCCATGTTTCCTCTCAGCAGCCTTTCCGCGATTTCAAAAACACGTGTCTTTGGTAAGAGATGGCCGCCTCCTCTGTCTGGTGCTGGGACTTATGGGGTAATGGTGCTGCACTCTGATTGGCAGAGTCCCTTGGGAGGAGTTGTTAGTGGGGTCACACGACTCACTTCCGGAGGGGTCACCCCAACCTGGAAGTCACCCTGATTGGTCAAAATCTCCTCTCGGGGCGGTCCTTTTGGCACAAAACCCCCCCTGATTGGTAGAGGGTGGTGGGGGGAGTTCTTAGAGGGGTCAAATGACCCACTTCCGGACGGGTCACCCCCGCCCCGGAAGTCACCCTGATTGGTCAAAATCTCCTCTCGGGGCGGTCCTTTCGGGACTAAACCCCTCCTGATTGGTAGAGGGTGGTGGGGGGAGTTCTTAGAGGGGTCACATGACACACCTTGCTTCCGGTCAGGTGGCACTTTGACCCCGGAAGTAATACCCCCATGGGTGGGACTTCCGGTGACAGGTGGAAGGGACCAATGGGTCAAGGGGCAGGGCTTAAGGGGTCAAGGGGCGGGGCTAGGGCTTGATTGACGGTAGGGCCCTTATACTACTTACGTAGACAAGGATGATCTAATGGGTATAGCGTACTTGGACTTTTAGAAAGCCTTTGAGAAGGTCCCTCAACAAAAGCTCCTAAACAAAGTAATGGAAATGTCCTCTCATGGACTTGTAACTGGTTAAAAGATACAAAACAAAGGGTAGGAATAAATTATCAGTTTTCATACAGAAGACAGGAAAATACCAGGGTCCCACAAGGATCTGTACTTAGACCACCGCTATTCAACATATTCCTAAATTATCTAGACCAGCGGTTCTCAAACTGTGGGTCAGGACCAGACATGCCAAACCCATGAAAAAAACACAGAAATTGGGCTTCTTTTTGGCTTAATTGGCTTGTGAGTTGTTTGTTGGCCAGTTTTTGGTTTGTAGCTTTTTGCTTGTTCTGCTTATAGCTTGTTGCAGGGGCGGGGGGGCAAGCAGGGGTAAGGGGCAAGCAGGGGCCGGGGGGTAGAGAGTCAGGGGTGCACAGTGGGCTGACCACAGTCCCAGACTGCACGCCGGGGGGATCCATTCATATAGTGTTGAGGTTCTTAGGGATTGGCTTGTTTAGGCCTTGTTTTGAAATGGGATTAGCTTGATTTTTGCCTTATTGTGAAAGTCAGGGTGCTTATTTAGTGCATGAAAGTTGGCAACTGTGGTCAGGACCCCAAAGTGGGTCATGCCCCTGTTTTAATGGGGTCGCCGGAGCTGGTGTTAGACTTGCTGGGGCCTGGAGCCAAAGCTGAAGACTAGCCCAGGGCTGAAGCTGAAGCCTAAGCCTCAGCACCCGGGGCTGAAGACGAGAGCTTCAGCAGCCCTGCATGGCGGGGCTCAGGTTATAGACCCCCCCCCGCATCTGGGGCTAAAGCTCTTGAGGCAGAGGGCTCAGGATTTGACTTTGGGCCCCCCTCCACCCTGGGTGGCGGGACTTGGGCTTTGGCCCCCCACCTGTCCAAAGCGGACTGCAAAGAGTTACAAAGGAATCACACAAAACTGGGTGACCAGGCAACAAAATGGCAAACATAATTCAGTGTTGATAAGTGAAAAGTCATGCACATTGGAAAGCATAATCCCAAATATACAAAAAAAAGATGGGGTCTAAATTAGCTGTTACCTCTCAAAAAGAGATCTTGGAGAATTCACTGAAAGCATCTGCTCAATGCGCAGTGCGCAGCTGCAATCAAAAAAGGTAACAGAATGTTGGGAATCATCAAGAAAGGGATAGATAATAAGACAGAAAATATCACATTGCTTCTATATAAATCCATGGTACACCCACATCTTGAATACTGCGTGCAGATGTGATCATCCCATCTCAGAAAACATATGTTGGAAATGGAAAAGGTTCAGAAAAGGGCAACAAAAATGATTAGGGGTATGGAACAGCTTCAGTGCATGGAAAAGAGACAACTGAGGATATACCCAGGATAAAAAGAAAAGAGACAACTGAGAGTATACCCAGGATACAATCTGGACTCATGAACAGCTGTGTCCCCTCACCCGCTAACCTGCAGTGCCTTTTACACTGTTATTGGGTGAGTGTTGCAGCCAAACCCTTCAATGCAAACACACTGGTTTAGATAAAACAATAAAACAAGTTTATTAGCTACGAAAGGATAGACTTTAAGTGAACACAAGTAATGAGACACAAGTCAGAATTGATTACAAGAAAAATAAAAGTAAAATGCAACTAATGACTAATTTAACAAACTCAAATGAATGCAAAGCAAGCTCTCTCTCACCACATGTTCCAGCAGTTCTACTGGCTGAACTTTCAGTCAGGATCCCTCCCCTGGTCCAATGCTCCTCCCTTTGCTCTCCAGGTGCCGTGTGTGTGACATGGGCACACAGAAAGGGGGGAGGGATAGCTCAGTGGTTTGAGCATTGGCCTGCTAAACCCAGGATTATAAACTCAATCCTTGAAGGGGGCTGTTTTGGGGATTTAGTTGGGGTTTAGTCCTGCTTTGAGAAGGGGGTTGGACAAGATGATCTCCTGAGGTCCCTTCCAACCCTGATATTCTATGAAAGTGAGGAATGAGTTGGGGCATCCGCCTTTCCCTTCTTTGAGAAGCATCTTCAGCTGAGGTTCAGGAGACAAAAAGTCTGTGTGGATGGAAATGCCAAGCTCTTTCTTTTTAAGATGTAGATTTTTTTTGGCGGCTACACAGAATTGGAATATTTCTTACTAACACCATGCAATGGAATCTTATAACTTTACATAGAATGTTGTTACACACATATTATCAGGACAATCCTGGGCAGTAGGTATCATAGACAGGGAAAGCTGTGCCTACAGAAACAGCCTGGTGTGGTCCCACCCACGCTCCATCCTCAGGCTCCCTTCTGCTTGCTGTTCTCTTCTGTGGCAGGCTGGGGGCCACAGGCTGGGGCCACAGTGCACCATGCCGCCCATCTTCCCGGCGCTAGGACGGGAAGTGCTCCAGGGCTGGGGGTGCTCTGGTCATGCCGCCCACCTGCCCAGCACTGGGGCTGGGAATGCTCCAGCCAGGCTGCCTGCCTGCCCAGTGTGCTGGGGCTGGGAGTGCTGTGGGGGCTGGGGGTGGGTGCTCCAGGCTCCAGCGGAGGAGAGGGGCCACAGACAGAGGGGGAGGGGCTGGGGGCTAGCCTCCCCCAATGACATGTTCACCCATGAGGACAATATTGACCTGCAAGTTATGAGTTTTCAAACTTTGTACAAAGGTTATTACAATAGTGTGAAAGGTGTGAATACAGAGTACAGACTGCCACTGGGGTATGATAGAGGTCTATAAAATCATGAATGGTGCAGGGAAAGCAAATAGGGAAGTGTTATTTATCAAATAGGGAAGGGTTATCTTTTTCCTAACACAAGAACTAGGGGTCACCCAATGAAATTAATAGGCAGGAGGTTTAAAATAAACAAAAGGAAATACTTCTTCACACAACATACACGCAACCTGTGAAACTCGTTGCCAGGCAATGTTGTGAAGGCCAAAATTATAATGGGGTTCAAGAAAGAATTACGTAAGTTCAAGGAGGATAAATGGCTACTGTGGCATTACACCCCGTATTCTTAATAGCAATATTGTTATGATATGATTTTGGAATAACTATAATGTATTATATGCAAGATAGGTCATGTAAAAGATAATTGAAAATGTATCATTCTGAATACCATTATCCTATTTGTATGTATGTATCATTGTAGTATCTAAAATTAGGAATATTACAAATGTGTTTTCACCTGGGAATGCCCACTAGACAGAATGCAATCAATCTAAATGGCTGGCTGGGAAGGGCCATTAGGAAGACTAGGTCTTAGAAGAAGCTAATCTCCCACTGGGACCCTTCCTGGAGAGCCTTCCTGAGGATGCTACAAACAGCCTCTTCCTCGTGGCTGCTTTGACATGACCAGGTCACCTGGTACTGGACTCCATCTTGGAATACCAGTGTTTTTCCACTGACTGGCAAAACTGGGAGACAAAGGGTTCCCACCATATGCAAAAGCTATTTAAGGCAGAGGAATGACATCATTGTGGTTCTTCACTACTCCCTGCCCAAAGGAGATGCTTGGAAACACCTGAGAAACAAGGACTGAACTGGGGGAGAAGTGTTGGACCCAGGCTAGAGACATTTCTGGCCTGTGAGAGAAATACCTGTGGTTTTAAGCTGCAAGCAAGTACAGCTTGCCCTCAGAAATCTCTACAAATTACCTAAATCAACAATTAGGGTGAGAATTTGCTACTCATATCCCATCTCTTTAGTATATTAAGCTTCGATTGCGTATTTGTGTATTTGCTAGGTAATCTGCTTTGATCTGTTTGCTATCCCTTATAATCACTTAAAATCTATCTTTTCCAGTTAATAAACTTATTTTGTTTTGTCTAAAACCAGCGTGTGGAAATCATAACCGGGAGCAGAAAACTGGACATACTCCTCTCCACGTTGAAGGAGGGGACGAATTTCATGAGCTTACTCTGTACAGTTCCCTGTGCAGCACAAGAGGGTTTAATTTTGAGTTTAGCCTTCAGAGGGGGGTGTTCACTTGAGTGCTGGGCAGTTCCTTAGCTTAAGCCTTCCCATTCACAGCTGATCTCAGCGTCTGTGTGTTGCTGCAGCTGGGTGTGTCCCTACCTGTATGTGTGCTGGAGGGGGTTTGGGGGCCTGTCTCAGCAGGACAGTGTAAGGGAGCCTAGGCTGGTGGGTCAGGTGGGCTCAGTGGTATCCCAGTTCCAGGTTCCACCCCAGGGGGGACCCATCATAGCTACTAGTCAAGATGATCAGGGACACAACCCCATGCTCCGGGTATCCCTAAACCTCTGGCTGCCAGAGGCTGGGACTGGACAACAGGGGATGGATCACTTGAAATTGCCCTGTTCTGTTCATTCCCTCTGAAGCATCTGGCACTGGGCTAGATGGACCATTGTGCAAATCCAATATGGCCATTCTTATATTCTTATGTTATGATCTTATTGACTTATCCCTTTCTTTTAGTTTCCATTACAATTTATAACTTTTATTTAAGCTGCTTAGCCAACTATATTTTACCTAGCAAGCACATATGCAATTAAAAACAACCTTATACAGCTATACCAAAAGGTCATGCTCCTAAACATATTTCCACTTACAAGAAGTTTAGCTCTTATTTGCAAATAATTCTATGTTATCTTTTTTAGCATTACTTTTTCCAAAGCTTTCTGGGAGTTTTATCACCATGATAAGTGTTTAAGCTTCAGGTCTTCAAATGCCAAAACCTGTTATTTCAGAGGATAAAAAATAAGCAAGAAAGAAAACTTTTTTATAAAATGATGACAAAACCCTGGAGGCCTGGATACTGCCCAGCCTGGGGCAGACAGACATGCACTAGTGCACTAAAAATAGCAGTGTGGATACTGTGGCAAGGGCAGTAGCTCAGGCTAGCCGCCCGAGTACGTACGCAGGAGGTCAGGGGAGAGTGCACTTGGGTGGCTAGCTCTTCCCACCACCCACACGGCTCTGGCCATTCTTAGTGCACTAACTCGAGTAGAGATAGCTTAAGAGTCTACTCAAGCTGGGAGAAAGAGAGTCACTATTTCCCACCAGCAGCCTCCTTGTCTGGCACATTGGGGCTGCCTGGGTTGGGTGAGTGGGCAGTGTAGGGCAGGCAGGGATCTTTCTGCTCAATCTGCACTGTAATGATGGTGTTATAACTATAAAGGGAAGGGTAACAGCCCTCCTGTGTACAGTACTATAAAATCCCTCCTGGCCAGAGACTCCAAAATCCTTTTACCTGTAAAGGGTTAAGAAGCTCAGGTAAAGGGTAAGAAGCTGACACCTGACCCAAAGGACCAATAAGGGGAGAAGATACTTTCAAATCTTGTGGGGGGGGGGAAGGCTTTTGTTTGTGCTCTTTGCTTTGGGGGTTGTTCGCTCTTGGGACTGAGAGGGACCAGACATCAATCCAGGTTCTCCAAATCTTTCTGAACAAGTCTCTCATATTTCAAACTTGTAAGTAAACAGCCAGGCAAGGCATGTTAGTTTTTATCTTTGTTTTCTCAACTTGTAAATGTACCTTTTTGCTAGAGTGTTTATCTCTGTTTGCTGTAACTTTGAACCTAAGGCTAGAGGGGATTCCTCTGGGCTCTTTAAGTTTGATTACCCTGTAAAGTTAGTTTCCATCCTGATTTTACAGAGATGATTTTTACCTTTTTCTTTAATTAAAAGCCTTCTTTTTAAGAACCTGATTGATTTTTCCTTCTTTTTAGATCCAAGGGGGTTGGATCTTGATCCACCAGGAGTTGGTGGGAGAAAGGAGTGGGGATGGTTAATTTCTCCTTGTTTTAAGATCCAAGGGGTTGGCTCTGTATTCACCAGGGAATTGGTGAAGAGTCTCTCAAGGCTACCCAGGGAAGGGAATTAGCACTTTGGGAGTGGTGGCAGCGGACCAGATCTAAGCTGGTAGTTAAGCTTAGAAGTTTCATGCAGGCCCCCACATTTGTACCCTAAAGTTCAGAGTGGGGAAGCAGCCTTGACAGATGGACTTATCCTTTTTGGACATGGTGGCTGTCACCTGGAAGTCCGCATTGGTCACCTCCAGCTGGCCATCCTGGACCTCGAGCTTCACTTTCCTGTAGGACTTGCACTTATAGGGAGGGTTGTGGCTGAACATATAATGGTAAAGGCGCTCCATGCTGTCAAAGTGCTTCCTGCCAGTGAAGACCTTCATGGCAAACTCACAGCTGTAGAGTACGCAGTTGAAGGGGTTGGAGAACATGATGGCCAGGGTGAAGGCATTAGACTCATAGCTCAGCACCCTGACACTCCCACGGGGTGCGTAGCTTGTTTTCACAAACACGCTGCTCCCCGAAGAGCTGGGGGATCTGGGGCACAGGGTCTATCATGGCACGGCTGCTGAAACAGTAAATCCTGGAGGAAAACACCACGGGGTTTCTTCATTTCAAAACATCCCTAACAATAATTAATAACTGCGTCCCAGCAGCAGAGGAATCCTGACACTTGGGTCTGGAGTGGGTCACAGCCCAGCTGCTCTTCTGCAGAGGGGACACGCAGCTCACTGGACAAGAGAGAACAGCCCCACCTTGACCAGCCCCCAGGGCAGAGGAGTCTTTCCTGCATGATCAAGGCACTAGGTAGTGGAGATAAGGTAAGCGGGGCAGGCTGGCCCCCACCCTCCGACCTGCCCTGGGCTGGGCTCTGCCTCCCCCACTGCCCTACTCCCTGTAGAGAGCTTATTCCTTCACTCTCACACTTTCCTGGTCCTTCTCACATGAACAGAGAGCAACAATACCCGAAGTCCGAAGATGCAAACAATTCCATGTTTATTGGGGTGAACTTCCAGCAAGCTTAAATCCAAGTTCCTTTTTCCTTATTTTCAAATCCCAACTTACTTCCTGTTTGCCCCTAATGTATACAGTAATATTTTTAGCTATACCTTAACCAATCATTCTACTAAAATTTACCTAACCAATCCTAACATATTGTAACATGATTAGCTAACCAATTATATCCCACCAGCTTAATTCGTTTACACGCAGCAAAATTAATTATACAGCAGACAGAAACAATTACAGAACCAGACAGAGACCATGCAAATAAACATACAAAACAATACAGAAGTGAGGATTTCACAACTACATGTATACAGATATAAGGGTTTTACAACTACATAAGGGTTTTCCGGTTGTGTCTATTGATAAGTGAGTTCTTACCAGACAGAAAACTATCAACCTAAATTTCCTTTTACATGTTCTAGGCTCTTCCCTTTCTCTGGAGGTGAGAGATTGGATCACCTTCCTAACAGCCCCAGATTGCCTTATTTCAATTTGACTAAACAGGGCCTCAGACTGTCACAGTGAGAGACATAGAAAGACAATGATTTTGATTCTTTCCTTTATACCTCTATAACTAGCTAAGTGATAAGAATACACCTAAATTCTTAAAGTATAGGCCAGACAGGCTTGAATATCTATATCCTAACACTCCCTGCTCACACAGCTGCAGCCTGCCTGGTGGGAGTGCCTGCTGCAGAGCCTGGGCTGAGGTTCTGGAGCCCAGCAGCTTCCTGCAGGCTCCGGGATTGGGCAAGGAGATAGCAGCAGCCAGGCTGGATCTAAGGCAGGGAGAGGAGCCAGAGCTGCCCCTCTGGGGCTGCACATGCCAGGTCTGGGCGAGGGGGGGCTCTAGGTGGTGGGGGGGCTCTTGGGGGTTTCTGGGTTTTTACTGGGTGGCAGGAAGCTCTGGGCATCAGGGTGTTGACTTGGGGGGAAAGAAGGGGGAGTCTGGGTGACAGAGCTTATATTGCAGTTCTGGGTTTCCCTAGGGTGTAGGGGACTCTGGGTGGAAGGATTTTTAGTGGGGGTCACTGGCTGTCATGGTTTTTGTATGGGGTCTCATCTGGGCTGGGTGTGTAGCGATCTGACTGTCAAGGGGAATTTAATATGGTTAAGGTGGGGGATTCATAATTCATGAAGGAATTCATAAAAATAGAAAGAGAGAAAGCAAAGCATTTTAATACACTACATACAGCAGCATGATATTTCAGTTGTTTTCATAAGAGGTTACCTGTCCACATTTTGCATAATTTGCGGAAGCGTCCTGCTTTACCACAGCTAACTGTTTGTTCCATGACTGTCTCGACCTCTCTTTGACCTCTCTAACATTCTACTGGGTTTTCTGAGTATGCTGTAGCTGAAATTTGTACTGATCTTATCTCTTGCGTTTTATAAACTGCAAGAGAGGAAGCTTTTTCTGTTTCTAGAACTATCAAGCAGCTGTTTGAATGCTTTTGTTTTCTTTTCCTGTTTACTTTTGTCCTTTGCCTCTGAGTTATACAAAGAAGAAGCATAACCCCAGAAGCATTTCTCAGGCTTTGTGTCCCATGCAAATAAAATGCTTCTATAGTCAATTATATACTTACTACAAAGGACTCCATCATCCCATTCTCACTGGCCAACTTTATTTCTATTTCTTTATAATCAGGTGTTCCGGTACTTTCCATTCCTTAGCATTCCGCTATCAGTATGGTGTTGAATCTCATAGCTATTTCTTATGTATATCTATTTCCCCCAAAAGTGCCGGCTGACAGATGTGCTGGGTGTGTTGCAAGATCCACTTATGTCTGTAAGCAGCTAAAATAAACCTCTGCTTTGCCTCTGCTTTACTTGTTTTGTGATTTCACATTATCAGCCCAACCTGGTCTGCCTTTTTATTGTTTTCCCCCTTTTGTAATGTTTATATAATGTCATGGTACATGGTAGGTACCAGTAACATAGGGGAAAGTAGGAGAGAAGTCCTGGAGGCCAAATTTAGGCTGGTAGTTGAGAGATTAAAGTCCAGGACCTCCATGGTTGCATTCTCTGAAATCTTCCATTTCCACGCGCAGGGCCAGTTAGACGGGCAGATCTGCAGGATATCAATGTGTGGATGAGACAATGGCATAGGGAGGAGGGCTTGGGGTTTATTAGGAACTAGGGAACCTTTTGGAAAAGGAGGAGCCTATACAGGAAGGATGGGCTCCACCTAAACCAATATGGAACAAGACTGTCGGTATGTAAAATTAAAAAGGTCGTAGAGGAGCTTTTACACTAAGGGCTAGGGGAAAACAGACAAGTGCAGAGAAGCACATGGTTTGGACAGAGATATTTATTAAAGGAGACTTTCTATATCCCAGTAAAGAGGAGAGGATAGAAGTTGACAAAGTGCAGGCAGGAACTGAAGAAAAACAAGTCAAATTAAAAAGAGACCCATCCAATTACATCACGGGAACGCAGACAACTAAATATTGACACATTTTATAAGTGCTTGTGTACAAATGCTAGAAGTTTAAATACTAGGATGGGTGAACTTGAGTGCCTGGTATGAAATGAGGGTACGGTACAATAGGCATCACAAAAACTTGGTGGAATGATGATAATGAATAGGACATGGTAATATCAGCGTACAAAATATGTACGAATGACAGAGTAGGTCTCCCTGGTGGGGGAATGGCAGAATACGTGAAAGAAATCAGAGTCAAATATAGTAAAATCTTAAATAAATCAAACTGTATCATAAAATCTCTATGGAGAGAAATTCCATGCTTGAATAATAAGAGAATAACAATTGGAATCTACTTTCATCCACCTGACCAGATGGTGAGAGTGACTGTGAAAGGCTCAGGGAGATTAGAGAGTGTACAAAAATAGAAAACCCAATAATAATGGGGGATTTCAACTATCCCCATATTGACTGGGTACATGTCACCTCAGGACAGGATGCAGGGATAACATTTCTTGGCACCATTAATGACTGCTTCTTAGAACAACTAGTCCTGGATCCCACAAGGAGAGAGGCAATTCTTGATTTAGTGCTAAGTAGAGCACAAGATCTGGTCCAAGAGGTCAATATATTACTCAGTAATAGCAACCATAATATATTTAAATTTAACATCCCTATGGGGGGGGGGGATATGAAAGGATCCCATAGCAGTAGCATTTAATATCAGAAAGGGGAACTACACAAAAATGAGGAAGCTAATTAAAGGGAAATTAAAAGGAACAGTCACAAGGGATAAATGAAATAGAAATAAACCATTGCTTAGAATGGGAAGGGACCTTGAAAGGTCATTGAGTCCAGCCCTCTGCCTTCACTAGCAGGACCAAGTACTGATTTTGCCCTAGATCTCCAAGTGGCCCCCTCAAGGATTGAACTCACAACCCTGGGTTTAGCAGGCCAATGCTCAAACCACTGAGCTATCCCTCCCCCCCCCCATACCTGCAAACTTCACGTAGACTATTTTAAAATGGCATAATAGAGGCTCAACAAAGTGTATACTCCAAATAAAAAAATACAATAAGAGGACCAAAAAAAATGCCACCAGGAGTAAACAACAATGTACAAGAAATAGTTAGAGGCAAAAAGGCATCCTTTAAAAATTGGAAGTCAAATCCTACTGAGAAAGATAGAAAGGAGCATAAACTCTGGCAAGTGCTTCAGCCCTTTGACAGCTCACCTGAGCCCTTTGGGCCCCCACCAGGGGTGGCAGGGCTCAGGTGGGTTCAGGTTTTGGTCCCCGCTCCTAGGGTCATGTGGTACTTTTTGTTGCACCTCATGGTGCAATGAAGTTTGAGAACCCCTGATATAGACAAAGGGGTAAAAGTGAGATGGCAAAGTTTGCAGTTGATACTAAATTATTCAAGATAGTTAAAACCAAAGCGGACTGCAAAGAGTTACAAAGGAATCACACAAAACTGGGTGACTAGGCAACAAAATGGCAAACATAATTCAGTGTTGATAAGTGAAAAGTAATGCACATTGGAAAGCATAATCCCACAAATACAAAAAAAAAAAGGTGGGGTCTAAATTAGCTTTTACCACTCAAAAAAGAGATCTTGGAGTCCTCCTGGATAATTCTCTGAAAGCATCCGCTCAATGTGCAGCTGCAGTCAAAAAAGGTAACAGAATGTTGGAATCATTAACAAAGGGATAGATAATAAGACAAAAAATATCACATCACCTCTCTATAAATCCATGGTGTGCCCACACCTAGAATACTGCATGCAGATGTGGTCATCCCATCTCAAAAAACATATGTTGGAAATGGAAAAGGTTCAGAAAAGGGCAACAAAAATGATTAGGGGTATGGAACAGCTTCAGTGAAAGGAAAAGAGACAACTGAGGGGGAATTGTGACATACCCAGGATACACTCTGGACTGATGAACAGCTGTGTCCCCTCACTTCTCTAACCTACAGTGCCTTTTACACTGCTATTGTGTGAGTGTTGTAGCCAGCCACTCATGAATTACACTGCAGAGGGACACAAGGAAACTCCAGTCCCAGACTTTCCCCAGGTATGTGCGTCTTGTACTGCCCCGCACCCTTCTGGACAATACAAGCTCATAGAAAGTCTGGCATTTATTAATAGAAAATGATATGCACAAATCCTGTTATCCCAAATGGAGTTTCCCCAAACACTTCAATGCAAACACACTGGTTTAGATAAAACAATAAAACAAGTTTATTAGCCACAAAAGGATAAACTTTTAGTGAACACAAGTAATGAGACACAAGTCAGAATTGGTTACAAGAAAAATGAATGTAAAATGCAACTAATGCCTAACTTAAACTCGAATGAATTCAAAGCAAGCTCTCTCTCACCACATCTTCCAGCAGTTCTACTGGCTGAACTTTCAGTCAAGATCCCTCCCCTGGTCCAATGCTGCTCCTTTTGTTCTCCAGGCGTCGTGGGTACCATGGGCACAGAGAAAGGGAGAAATGATTTGGGGCATCTGCCCTTCCTTCTTATTGTCCTTTCCCTTCTCTGAGAAGCATCTCCAGCTGAGGTTCAGGAGACAAAAAGAGTGTGTAGATGGACACGCCAAGCTATTTCTTTTTAAGATGTAGAATTTTTTGGCTGCTCCCCAGACTTGGAATATTTCTTATTAACACAACGCAATGGAATCTTATAACTTTACATGCAATGTTGCTACTCACATTTTATCAGGACAGTCATGGGTGGCAGGTCTCATAGGCAGGGGAAGGCTGTGCCTCCCCAAACAGGCTGGCACGGCCCCGCCCATGCTCCACCCCCAGGCTCCCTCCTGCCTGCTGTTCCCTTCTGTGGCAGGCTGGGGGCCACGGTGCACACCAGACCCCCGGGCAGAGGCCACGCCGCACCATGCCGCCCATCCTCCCGGTGCTGGGACCGCAGTGCCCACCCAGCGCTCCAGGGCTAGGAGTGCTCTGGTTGCGCCACCCGCCTGCCCAGCACTGGGGCTGTGGACACTCCAGCCAGGCTGCCAGCCTGGGACTGGGGGTGTATGGGAGGGCTGGGGGTGTGTGCTCCAGGCTCCAGCGAAGGAGGGGGGCAGAAGGGTGGGGCCTCGAGCAGAGGGGGAGGGGCTGGGGGCTAGCCTCCCCCAACAGCATGTTCACCCATGAGGACAATATTGACCAGTGAGTTATGAGTTTTCAAACTTTGTAGAAAGATTATTACAACAGTGTGAAAGTGATGAATACAGGGTACAGACCGCCACTGGGGTATCATAGAGGTCTGTAAAATCATGAATGGTGCAGAGAAATCAAATAGGGAAGTGTTATTTATCAAATAGGGAAGAGTTATCTTTTTCCTAACACAAGAACTAGGGGTCACCCAATGAAATTAATAGGCATCAGGTTTAAAATAAACAAAAGGAAATACTTCTTCACACAACATACACGCAATCTGTGAAACTCGTTGCCAGGCAATGTTGTGAAGGCTAAAATTATAATGGGGTTCAAGAAAGAATTACATAAGTTCATGGAGGATAAATGGCTACTGTGGCATTACATCCCCTATTCTTAATAGCAATATTGTTATGATATGATTATGGCATAACTATAATGTATTTTATGCAAGATAGGTCCTGTAAGATATAATTGAAAATGTTATAATTCACTGAATATGATTATCCTATTTGTATGCATGTATCATTGTGGTATCTAAAGTTAGGACTATTGTCTATGCATCTATTACAAATGTGTTTACATCTTGGGAATGCCCACTAGACAGAATGCAATCAATCTAGATGGCTGGCTGGAAAGGGCCATTATCAAGAATAGGTCTTAGAAGAAGCTAATCTCCCACCGGGAGCCTTCTCGAGGATGCTACAAACAGCCTCTGACTCATGGCTGCTTTGACACGACCAGGTCACCTGGTATAGGACTCCATCTTGGAATACCAGTATTTTTCCACTGACTGGCGTGGGAACAAAACTGGGAGACAAAGGGTTCCTGCCATATGCAAAAGCTATTTAAGGCAGAGGAGTGACATCATTGTGGTTCTTCACTGACTCCCTGCCCAAAGGAGATGCTTGGAAACACCTGAGAAACAAGGACTGAACTGGGGGAGAAGTGTTGGACCCAGCCTAGAGGCATTTCTGGCCGGTGAGAGAAATACCTGCAGTTTTAAGCTGCAAGCAAGTGCAGCTTGTGCTCAAGAATCTCTACAAACTGCCTAAATCAACAATTAGGGTGAGAATTTGCTACTCATATCCCATCTCTTTAGTTTATTACGCTTAGATTGCGTTTTTTGTGTATTTGCTAGGTAATCTGCTTTGATCAGTTTGCTATCCCTTATCATCACTTAAAATCTATCTTTTCCAGTTAATAAACTTATTTTGTTTTGTCTAAAACCAGCGTGTGGAAATCATAACCGGGAGCAGAAAGCTGTGTATATTCCTCTCCACATTGAAGGAGGGGACGAATTTCATGAGCTTACGCTGTTCAGTTCCCTGTGCAGTGCAAGACAGTATAATTTTGGGTTTACCTTCCAGAGGGGGGTGTTCACTTGAGTGCTGGGCAGTTCCTTAGCTTAAGCCTTCCCATTCACAGCTGATCTCAGTGTCTGTGGGTTGCTGCAGCTGGGTGTGTCCCTACCTGTATGTGTGCTGGAGGGGACTTGGGGGCCTGTCTCAGCAGGACAGTGTAAGGGAGCCCAGGCTGGTGGGTCAGGCGGGCTCAGTGGTACCCCAGTTCCAGGTTGCACCCTGGGGGGAACCCATCATAGCTACTAGTCAAGATGGTCAGGGACACAACCCCATGCTCCAGGTATCCCTAAAGTTCTGACTGCCAGAAGCTGGGACTGGACAACAGGGGATGGATCACTCGAAATTGCCCTGTTCTGTTCATTCCCTCTGAAGCATCTGGCACTGGGCTAGATGGACCATTGTGCAAATCCAATATGGCCATTCTTATGTTATGATCTTATCGACTTATCCCTTTCTTTTAGTTTCCATTACAATTTATAACTTTTATTTAAGCTGCTTAGCCAACTATATTTTACCTAGCAAGCACACATGCGATTAAAAACAACCTTATACAGCTATACCAAAAGGTCATGCTCTTAAACATATTTCCACTTGCAAGAAGTTTAGCTCTAATTTGCTAATAATTCTATGTTATATTTTTTAGCATTACTTTTTGCAAAACTTTCTGGGAGTTTTATCACCATGATGAATGCTTAAACTTCATATGCCAACACCTGTTATTTCAGAGGTTAAAAATAAGCAAGAAACAAAACATTTTTATAAAATGATGACACAACCCTGGAGGCCTGGATACTGCCCAGCCTGGGTAGACAGACATGCACTAGTGTACTAAAAATAGCAGTGTGGACACTGTGGCATGGGCAGCAGCTCAGGCTAGCTGCCCAAGTATGTACCAAGGAGGTCAGGGGAGAGTGCACTTGGGTGGCTAACTCTTCGCACCACCCACACCGCTCTGGCCATTCTTAGTGCACTAACTCGAGCAGAGCTAGCACATCGCTGTCTTCTCAAGCTGGGAGAAAGAGAGTCACTATTTCCCACCAGCAGCCCCCTTGTCTGTCACATTGGGGCATTTCCATGGGCTGCCTGGGTCGGCTGAGTAGGGCGGGTAGGGATCTTTTTGCTCAATCTGCACTTTAATGATGGACTTATCCTTGTTGGACATGGTGGCCCTCACCTGGATCTTCTCGTTGGTCACCTCCAGCTGGCCATGCGGGACCTCGAGCTTCACTTTCCTGTAGGACTCGCACTTGTAGAGTGGGCCATGGCTGTACATATAGTGGTACAGGCTCTCCATGCTGTCAAAGTGCTTCCTGCCAGTAAAGAGCTCGATGGCAAACTCAGTGTTGTAGAGGAAGCGGTCGAAGGGGTTGGAGAACATGATGGCCAGGGTGAAGGCATTGGACTCATAGCTCAGCACCCCGACACTCCCGCGGGCCGTGTAGCTTGTTTTCACAAACACACTGCTCCCCGAAGAGCCGAGGGGGATTTGGGGCTCAGGGTCTATCATGGCATGGCCGCTGAAACAGTAAGTCCTGGAGGAAAACAACACAGGGTTCCTTCATTACACAACGTCCCTAACAATAATTAATAACTGCGTCCCAGCAGCAGGGGAATCCTGACCCTAGGGGATGGGGTGGGTCACAGCCCAGCCACTCTTCTTCAGAGGGGATGCACAACAGATCACTGGACAAGAGAGCACAGCCCCACCTCGGCCAGGGCAGAGGGGTCTTTCCTGCATGATCAAGGCACAAGGTAGTGGAGATAAGGTAAACGGGGCAGGGCTGGCCCCCACCCTCCAACCTGATCTCGGCTGGGCTCTGCCTCCCACACTGCCCTACTCCCCACCCACACAGCTGTGGCCTGCCTGGCAGGGCCGGATTAACTTTTTGTGGGCCCCCCCAAACATATTTGTGGGCCCCCATTGGGGAAATAGGGCATGTGATGGGGGGCGGTCCACAGAGCGGGGGGCTGATTGGGGGCAATGAGGTGCAGCACAGCGGGAGTGGCCCCTCTCAGCCCAGCACAAGGGCACTGTTTACAAACCCAAAACTGCTAGACGCACACTGGCCCGCCCAGCCCTGCGCTGCCTGCGTGCCCCTTCCACTCAGTGCCCCCTACCCAGTGCCTTGCCCTTATGCCAGCGCCCCCTCACCCAGAGACTTCCCCCACAGATCCCTATGCCCAGTACCCCCTGCCTAGAGACCCCTCCTGCTGACCTCCCACCACAACTGCACAGCACCCTGCACACCATACCCCCTGTCCAGCTCCCCCACCCACAGATCCCCTACTGTCCAGCACCCCCTTCACAGTCCCACCATCACAGCTGTGCAGCGCCCCATGTTCATGAGCAAATTCTGCATCAAATTCTGTGCATAATATTTTAAAATTCTGAGTTAATTTTTTTTACAATAAATAAATGTGGAAGCTCCACCATGGCAGTGGGGAGCACAGGCCACTGGCTGCATGGAGGTGGGAGATCACCCTGCAGCTTCCCCCGCCCCTGGGACAGGAACTTGGCAGTGAGGCACACCAGATGTGGGCAGGGAGGCTCACCCCGGCAGCAGGATCCAAGTGCAGAGGGACTTAGTGTGGGGGTATCCAGATGGGGATAAGAGGGTTCTGTGGGGACAGTCTGGGGGCAGGCAGCTCAGTGGGGGATCTGGATGCACAGGGAGGTTCCAGGTCCAGGGGCAATGGGAGTCTGCAGGGGGGACCAAGTGAAAGTGGTTGGAGCTCAGCGGGGGGAGGGGGTCCAGGTGCAGGTGGTTGGGGCTCAGTGGGGAGGGTGTCTGGGGGAGGGGCATTGGGGTGGTACAGAGGCAGGGGAGGTTGGGCTAGTCAGGGTGAGGGTTTGATGGGCCTGCTTAACAGGGGAGCCCCAGCTGCTGCCAAAGGGATCCGCATGCTGGGCCCCCATTACCCCTATCCCAGGGATCCCTTGGCCTGTGCCGCTTCCTGCAGCCCCCATTGGCCTGGAGCGGTATAGTGCAGGATGGGAGCCCGGGCATCTCTGCAGGTGGCTCAATAGCAGCTGCAGGCACAAAGCAAACCTGGTCCTGGATGGACATAGGGAATGGGATGGTGAATATGCTCATGCTATTATCAAAATCAATGGTTACACCTGGGTCCTGTGTGCAGAAAAGGACAAGAATGATGCAGGAAATGGAAAAACTCACGTACAAAGAGAGCTTGGAAATACAGGGGTAGTCCTTGCTGGAGCCGTAGGCATAACTAGCAGTGTGAACCAGAGGCTGTGAACCAGAGTAGGCCTGGCCCTGGCAGAATAGCAACACACCAGGTATTGGCTAACCAGGTAAGCATGTCCCTGACCAAGGAGTATGGACAGGAACACTCAGAGTTCTCAAGTAACGACGTACATAAACACCTCCTTCTGAGATGGTACAGGAACGCACTCACCCCTCATAAGATAAGGATGGGATGACAGGACAATGGATGGGGATGTTTTGTTTGAACTCACAGGTACAAGGTGTAGGGTTGGTAACTAGCCACATCTGGAGAGGAATATGTAACTTGTTTGTATCAATGTAAAAAAGGAGAAGTCATAGGTGAGGCATCTTTGGCCAGCCGAGGGGGCAGCTACTGGTGCATTGACTCGGGCATGGGTCACTTGCAGGTTTAAACTAGTGTAAATGGTGGATTCTCTGTAACTTGAAGTCTTTAATTCATGATCTGAGGACTTCAGTAACTCAGCCAGAGGTTAAGGGTCTGGTACAGGAGTGGGTGGGTGAGATCAGAGACGATCATGATGGTCCCCTCTGGCCTTAAAGCCTATGAGTCTATGAAACCGAACTTGTACCAGTGTTGTGGGCATACATGCGTTAAGATACCTGTAACCATGGAGCGAGGGCACTAGGACCCATAAACCTTTGCCGCCAAACCGAGCCTGTGGTCTCTCTTAACAACTCACATTGTGGTCTGCTGACTTAGCAGGCTGCTTTCTGCTTGTGCAGCTGACACCGGAGCTCCAAGAACAGCAGCACGGAGCAGCTGTAAGAGCTTATCAGCCTGGACAGCGTTGGAGCATCAACAAGATTTCTCAACTTAACAGCAGGGTACCAGCGCCCTGGCTCCGCGGTTACAGGTGCACTAACACGCGTATGCCCCTGACCATGGTACCAGCTCAGTCAGGCACCAGGACACTGCTCCTTTGGCTGGCCAAAGACGCCCCTCCTATGACTCCTCTTTTTATACATTGGTACCAACAAGTTACGTGTGCCACACCAGACGTGGCTAGTTACCAACCCTACATCTTGTACCTGCGAGTTCAAACAAAACATCCCCATCCACAGGCACCAGCTTCCAACTTTCCCCAGGGGTGCACCACCCCTGCTCAGCCCCAGGCCCCACCCCAACTCGATCCCTTCCCCCAAGGCCCCACCCCATCCCACCTCTTCCTGCCCAGTTCCACCTCCTCCCCCGAGCGTGCCCCATCAATGCACCTTCCCCTCCTTCCCAGCACTCCTGCACACTGTGGAACAGCTGATCCACGGTGGGCGGGAGGCACTGGGAGGGAGGGAAGGAGCTGATCAGTGGGGCTGTTAGCGAGCAGGAGGCGCTGCTGGGGAGAGAGGGGAGCTTGGCTGCCGGTGGGTGTTAAGCACACGCTAAATTATGTAACGGAGGGTCTGCAGAAAGGTGATCAGGAGCTTCTGCTCTCCCTGATGTTTGTTTTTTTTTGCAACAGCATCACACTGTTGACTCATATTTAGCTTGTGGTCAACTATTTCTGGTTGAAATTGCATCCTGTATCGCACAATGTGCAATTTGCCTGAGGAAGGGGAACGTACTGCCACAGGAAGTCATTGAGGCCAAGAACTTAGCAAGACTCGAAACACGACTAGAGGAGGTGTCACCGTGTGGGTAGAGTGCAGGACGGGAACTCAGGCAGAGGCAGCATGTAACTCTTGATAGTTGGGGACCACAATGTAAACGTTGTGCGGGGGGGGGGGGGGGTTAACAATCAAAACAAAGTTTCCTTTTCCAGGCCCCTCTAAAGCACTGGATCTACTTGTACTGGGAACTGGGTTCTCACAGTGCAATGTCCATTACCAGCATGAATGCATCTAAAGAAGATGCCACCAAGGAATCAATCACCATATAGTGATCTTATGTCAGCTTAAGCAGCTGCTAGCTGTATTTTTTAAAGGCACCTACAGTGCTTATTTAGGCCCATAGCTGTAGATCAGCGGTTCTCAATTGTGGCCCACACAGCTGTGTGTTAAAGGTGGGCTTGGGGCCTGGGGTCCCAGCTGCCACCTGACCCCTCACATCAGGGTTGGGGGAAGGCCTGTGGGCTCCCACCCAGCCCCGCACAGCGGCAGGGTCGGGGGTCTAGGCTTGGGGGTCCCTGCCACCCACACTGCACCCAGCCCTCTGCTCCTGGTGCCACTCTGTGGAGTGGTCTCTGGGCAGAGGGAGCTGGGCAGAGGGTGGGTTAGGTGGGGGGCAATGTGGTTCTCAACCTGCAGCCCAGGTAACACTTTGTGTCTGCATATGCGACCCACAATGATATACAGGTTGAGAACCATGGTTGAATAATCTACAAAGACAAAGCATTGCTCTGGCTACTTCATTGTGCCTGACAGCTAAGATGAATTAATCATGTGCAGGGTAACCATGGCATACGGGGGAGGGATAGCTCAGTGGTTTGAGCATTGGCCTGCTAAACCCAGGGTTGAGAGTTCAATCCTTGAGGGGACCCCTTAGGGATCTAGGGCAAAATCATCAGTACTTGGTCCTGCTAGTGAAGGTAGGGGGCTGGACTTGATGAACTTTTGAGGTCCCTTCCAGTTCTATGGTATAGGTATATTTTTTCACACCCACTCCAAGCCAGCACCACCTTGTCCCCACTTCCCTCACAGCTCCTCCCCCACTCACTTCTCCCATCGCCTCCTGCTGCAGATTCAACGCAGTCCTGTGCATGCTTCAGAGTCAGACACCTACTGCCGAACAGTGGTCACTGTGGCTGTGGGCAAGGAAGAGACGGGATTCAGCGGGCTTCCCGCACCCTGTCTGGTGGAGCTGTGCTGCCATTCCCATCTCTTTTTCCTGCTACGAGCGTGTCAAAGCTGAATCCCCACTCTGTCACTCTGAGTGCAGAAGGTGGGGCCCACAAGGATTCTAAAACTTAATACTTGCCACTCTAGGCTTGTATTAAACTCCCAAGGTTACAGCTTCTCTCTGACCTTGGCTTGGTAAACGCTGCCACCACCCAAATGCAAAAAAACCCCTTTGAACCCAGGAAGGAGCACTTGGAAATTCCTCCCTGTGGGGTACCCTCAAGCCCTTTCAACCCCCTCCAGGGAAGAGCTGAGAAAGAAAGCAAAGGAAATTAGCTGTGGCTACCAGCTAATCAAACAACATGCACAAACCTCTTAGGACACCAAAAATCCAATCCTGTTCTTAAAAAAGGCAAATTTTATTAAAAATAAAAAGGAAAAAATACATCTGGAACTTAGACTTTTTGTTAGATCTTAAAAGAAACAGTTACAGAAATTAAGCACCCAAAACAGCTTTCTGCGGGGCTCAGCTTAAAAGTTACAAGCAAACAAATGCACCTGGGGTTAGCAAAGAGAAGACCCAAAAGTCAAAATAAAAAAATAAACCTGATCACGTCTAGCTAAACATTCCTAATTTACTTACATATTTGGGGGGTTTCAATAAGTAATTCTAGATACTATCTGATGAATTTTCATACCTGGTTCAAGCCTTACACAGCATTCCTGCTTATAGCATTGCTGCTCCACGTCCCCTTCTTCAGAGAACAACAGACAAAGGGAAAGTTTCTTTCCCATTTTAAAAAGTTCTAGTCTTTCCATTGGCTCTTTTGGTCAGGTGCCCATTCCTTTTCCTTTACCTGAGGAACTTTGTTAACCGTTTACAGGTAAAGCAAGCAGAAAACAGCCACCAAGAGGGACTTTATAGCTAACTGGGTGTTCATAAAAGGGAGCTACCCCCCTTTCATTTATTAAAGAGCACCTCTTAATGGGGCTCAGCGGAAGTGCAAAGTGCCGGTGCCTTTCCCAGGCATGTACCCCTCAGCCAGCTCAGCCTGACTCCCACCCTGCCCAGCCTCTTCCGGCTGAGGCCCCACACCACTGCTGGCTAGTCTCAGCCCCTGACCCGTGGCTCCGGCCAGGGTGGGAGGCGATGAGAGCTTGGTCAGGGCCATGGGGTGGGGGATGAGAGCTAGCTCTTTCCTCTGCTGGGACCGCGGCAGAGCTCTTGGCCCTGGCCGGATCCCCTCCCTCATTCCGCCCCTATCACCTGTGGCCCCACCCATGGCCCCACCCCATTCTGCATCTTCCCTCATGGCCCTGCTCCTCGCTCACTACTTCCCCCCCCGTTCCATGTTGCCAACTTTCTAATGGCTGAAAATTGAACACCCTTGTTCCCTCTGCCCCACCTCTTCCCCTGAGGCCCTGCCCCCGACTCACTCCTCACCCCCACCTCGCTGACTCCCAGCTCTCCCTGGACTCACCTGCTGCCTCCAGAACCAGGCTGGGAGGAGCTGATGCGGAGCCTGCCCAATCAGGGCACAGCAGGACACAGCGGGGGTAAGTCCCCGGAATGAGGGGCATTGCTGGGGAGGGGTCGGGCCGGGTGTCAAGGGGACAGGGCCAATCAGGGCATGGCGGGACAGAAGCGGGGCTGGACAGCACCTACCTCTTGGAGCCTGGTCCGCAAGCCAACCAGTGCTCTCTTTCAGGCATCAGCAGCTGAGCAGAGAACAGCTCCTCCATGTGGTTCCAGCTGCAACTGCTGCTCTTCCTTACTGCAGCCAACCGGACTTTTAGCATCAGGTCAGCTGTGCTACCTGAACGCTGCCAGATTTCCTTTTCAAATGGATGTTCCAGTCAAAAACTGGACACCTGGCAACCCTCACCTCAGGCACCCCGAGACCAGAAAAGCTCTGCGCCCCTGATGCGGCCCTGGGGCCACAGCAGGGAGCAAGAGCTCCTCCAGCCCTGGGACCATGGCAGGGGGAAGATTTTTCCAGGGGCCCCAAATGTTTCCTGCTGGAAAGGCATAACGAGTGGGGTTCCGCAGGGGTCTGTTTTGGGACCGGCTCTGTTCAATATCTTCATTAACGACTTAGATATTGGCATAGAAAGTACACTTATTAAGTTTGCGGATGATACCAAACTGGGAGGGATTGCAACTGCTTTGGAGGACAGGGTCATAATTCAAAATGATCTGGACAAATTGGAGAAATGGTCTGAGTTAAACAGGATGAAGTTTAACAAAGACAAATGCAAAGTGCTCCACTTAGGAAGAAAAAATCAGTTTCACACATACAGAATGGGAAGAGACTGTCTAGGAAGGAGTACGGCAGAAAGGGATCTAGGGGTTATAGTGGACCACAAGCTAAATATGAGTCAACAGTGTGATGCTGTTGCAAAAAAAGCAAACATGATTCTGGGATGTATTAACAGGTGTGTTGTGAGCAAGACACGAGAAGTCATTCTTCCGCTCTACTCTGCTCTGGTTAGGCCTCAGCTGGAGTATTGTGTCCAGTTCTGGGCACCGCATTTCAAGAAAGATGTGGAGAAATTGGAAAGGGTCCAGAGAAGAGCAACAAGAATGATTAAAGGTCTTGAGAACATGACCTATGAAGGAAGGCTGAAAGAATTGGGTTTGTTTAGTTTGGAAAAGAGAAGACTGAGAGGGGACATGATAGCAGTTTTCAGGTATCTAAAAGGGTGTCATAAGGAGGAGGGAGAAAACTTGTTCACCTTAGCCTCTGAGGATAGAACAAGAAGCAATGGGCTTAAACTGCAGCAAGGGAGGTCTAGGTTGGACATTAGGAAAAAGTTCCTAACTGTCAGGGTGGTTAAACACTGGAATAAATTGCCTAGGGAGGTTGTGGAATCTCCATCTCTGGAGATATTTAAGAGTAGGTTAGATAAATGTCTATCAGGGATGGTCTAGACAGTATTTGGTCCTGCCATGCGGGCAGGGGACTGGACTTGATGACCTCTCGAGGTCCCTTCCAGTCCTAGAATCTATGACTCTATGTGCCACTCTGCCCCCTCCCCCTGGCAGCATGAGGTTTGGTGAGGCTTAGCCTTTCCCAGCTTCCATTACATGCAGCCCATGATTTGTAGCCACATTTACCTGCTGGTGCAAAGTGCAGCAGTGAGGGAAGCTGGATGCAATCATAGAATATCAGGGTTGGAAGGGACCTCAGGAGGTCATCTAGTCCAACCCCCTGCTCAAAGCAGGACCAATCACCAACTAAATCATCCCAGCCAGGGCTTCATCAAGCCTGACCTTAAAAACCTCTAGGGAAGGAGATTCCACCACCTCCCTAGGTAACCCATTCCAGTGCTTCACCACCCTCCTAGTGAAAAAGTTTTGCCTAATATCCAACCTAAACCTCCCCCACTGCAACTTGAGACCATTACTCCTTGTTCTGTCATCTGCTACCACTGAGAACAGTCTAGCTCCATCATCTTTGGAACCCCCTTTCAGGTAGTTAAATGCAACTATCAAATCCCCCCTCATTCTTCTCTTCTGCAGACTAAATAATCCCAGTTCCCTCAGCCTCTCCTCATAAGTCATGTGCTCCAGCCCCCTAATCATTTTTGTTGCCCTCTGCTGGACTTTCCAACTTTTGCACATCCTTCTTGTAGTGTGGGGACCAAAACTGGACACAGTACTCCAGATAAGGCCTCACCAATGTCGAATAGAGGGGAATGATCACGTCCCTTGATCTGTTGGCAATGCCCCTACTTATACAGCCCAAAATGTCGTTAGCCTTCTTGGCAACAAGAGCACACTGTTGACTCATATCCAGCTTCTCGTCCACTGTGACCCCAGATCCTTTTCTGCAGAACTGCTGCCCAGCCATTCGGTCCCTAGTCTGTAGCAGTGCATGGTATTCTTCTGTCCTAAGTGCAGGACTCTGCACTTGTCCTTGTTGAACCTCATCATATTTCTTTTGGCCCAATCCTCTAATTTGTCTAGGTCCTTCTGTATTCTATCCTTACCCTCCAGCATATCTACCACCCCTCCCAGTTTAGTGTCAGCTGCCAAACTTGCTGAGGGTGCAATCCACGCCATCCTCCAGATCATTAATGAAGATATTGAACAAAACCGGCCCCAGGACCGACCCTGGGGGGACTCCGCTTGAGGAGCCCCAAGGAGGCTGAACAGCCGTTCCCTCTGCAATTCACATGGGTGCAACATGGCTGTTGTGATTATTAGAGAGCTGGGGGTGGCAGGTGCTTGGGGATTGTACTGAGGAGGACAGGAGGAGAGGGTGGAAAAAGGGCGAGACAGAGAGAGGAGAGAAGGGAGTCTGTAGAGACTGAGTGTTTGGAGATCTCATGCCCCTGGCTGGGTGGGTGGCACGCTGCCCATACAAGCTGGTCAAGCTGTCCTGAGAAATGACTGTGCCTTTTACTGGTTACAAGGAATCAGAAAATAAGTAACAATAAGAATGAGTGGAGCCAGTGGGGAGGGATGTGTGGGCTGTGGGAGTTTACAATTGCTGGATCCATGTCTCACAGCTATGTTAATATGTCCGTACTGCACTATGCAGACCTACTGCCTTGGGTCTGTGGCTTGACCTGTATCCACACTGTGACACGACAGCGCTTGGATGGGACTTGGGCTCTGACACATCCCGCAACGGGGTCCTAGGACCCAGGTCCTGAGTCCTTGCTGATGTGATTTGTGTGTGGACAAACGGTGGGCTTGGGATCAAACCTGAGTCAGAATCAGGGCTCAGTGTAGACATAACCTGAGAGTCTCCCAGCACACAAGGGCTCACCCAGGCTGTGGACCAACCTGCTCCATGGTGGGCACCGAGAGGCACTTCTCCTCCCACTCATGCCAGCCCTGACCCGGCCTGGTGACACAATGGGAGACCAGTGTTTGGGAGGGCACGTGGCCAGTGTTTTCCCCGGGAATTGATATGGGAGGGGTATTTGAATTTACTGGGGGAGGGGGTGAGGGCCAATGAAGGGTGAGGCCATGAGGCCAAAGATGGGCTGTATGGCACCCTAGTAAAAACTGAAAGGTGTTTCATGGCCATTTTATTGTATTCAACTCATGTTTTAAAATCATCACACAAATTGAAGTTGGCTATTCAAACCTTTTGTGAAGCACTATCTACATCCTTCTTGGTTTCTTGTTATAATTTTGCACAACTCTGTTAATGGACTTCTTCAATTCAGTGCATTCATCTTCAGTGGTTTCTCATGTATCTGGTACTTCCACTCCTTCAGTTGATATGCTCATTAATTCATTCACATGATCAGGCAGAAGGCAACTTCTTTCAGAACACAGATTTCAGTGATGAAAAGGAACACTCAACTGTAGCTGTTGTGATTGGGAATAACAAGAGATCATTCCTGCGTCTTTCATCCCAGGAAATATAGCACAGAGATCGAGTCAAGCCACTAGTGATGATAAAAAAGAAGTTGAAGTCAAATCTTCATTCATTCATTATATGATATTCCACTCTGTGTTCATATTCTCTATTCTGTCCTGATCGCATGGCATCCCCATTGCTGGAGGGTGTCAGTGTTTTATAGGACAGTGTAGCCAGTGATTTTAGTTGAAAGTTAATCATGATCACATGATAAATGAACAAACATGTTATGTCATATATAATCATTGTATGCTAAAGAGACTTAAATTGTAGGATTATAGAGGTATAAGATTGATCAATATGTAGAGGGAATAATCATGTATTAGGTCTCTAAATAAGTAGGGTTGAAACGCGAGGCCTGTAGGCTGAGGCCTGCAAGACTTCAGCTTAGCTATTTCAGGCCTTAGAGCAGAACGGCAAACTATGGCCCACGGGCCACATTCGGCCCGCAGGACCATCCTGCCCAGCCCTTGAGCTCCCAGCCGGGGAGGCTAGCCCCCGTCCCCTCCCCCACTGCCCTTCATCCCCCACAGCTACACCGCCGGGCGGGCAGCTCTCTGAGCAGCGGTGCTGCCCGCTCATGCAGGGCAGCGCGGCAGCGTGTCTGGCTCTGGCCGGGTGGCGCAGTGGCCAGACATGCTGCTCCGAGTGGCATGGTAAGGGGGACAGGGCCGGGGGGCAGTCAGGTGGTGGAGGTTCGGGGGGGGCGGTCAGGGGACGGAGAGTGAGTGTGGGGGTTAGATAGGGGTGGGGTCCCGGGGGCCAGTCAGGGGTGGGAGTTCAGGGAGGGGGCAGTCATGGGACAAGGAGCAGGGGGGTGTTGGATTGGTGGGGAGTTCTGAGGGGGGCAGTCAGGGGGCAGGAAGTGAGAAGGGGCGGATAGGGGGCAGGCTGTTTGGTGAGGCACAGCCTTCCCTACCCGGCCCTCCAAACAGTTTTGCACCTCGATGCAGCCCTCGGGCCAAAAAGTGTGCCCACCCCTGCCTTAGAGCTAAGAAATGGTGACATAAGTAAGCGATCAAGGAATAACCCGATGCCCTAAGATAATGGGAAAAGATGCACAGTGGGTAATATTGCAAAAAATTACCAGTAGAAGTAATTTTTTCTTACAAGATACCCGGTAATCACATTTTTCCAACAAAAACAATGAGGAGTCCTTGTGGCACCTTAGAGACTAACAACTTTATTTGGGTAGAAGCTTTCATGGGCTAAAACCCACTTCATCAGATGCCTGGAATGGAAAATACAGTAGGCAGGCATAAATACACAGCACATGAAAAGATATGACAATTTGTCAACTGTTGAGAATAGGCCACTTCCACATTAATTGTATTGGCTCGTTAGCACTGACCCCCTTCACTTGGTAAGGAAACTCCCATCTTTTCATGTGCTGTGTATTTATACCTACCTACTGTACTTTCCACTCCAGGCATCTGATGAAGTGGGTTTTAGCCCACAAAAGCTTATGCCCAAATAAATGTGTTAGTCTCTAAGGTGTGTTTTTGCTGATACAGAATAACATGGCTACCACTCTGAAACCTGTCACCATTTTTCTAACATATGCCCTAACCGCAAAATGCGCTATGTGCAGAAATGCTAATTAGGTATAGTCAGAATTACATTATAAAAGAGGGTGCCAAGATTAGGAAAATTGAGCTTCCTATGGGAAACTTCAGCAGCAACCATCCCTCTACTGATGATCAGTCCATGAGAGACCCATCAGACCCTA
The DNA here is from genome assembly GCF_028017835.1 of Emys orbicularis. Taxonomy (NCBI): domain Eukaryota; kingdom Metazoa; phylum Chordata; order Testudines; family Emydidae; genus Emys; species Emys orbicularis. The sequence continues at coordinate 8,809,736 of NC_088703.1, read as the reverse complement.
ACATTATCATTAGGATGTGAGTTTAATATATTTGTAACTTGTGCATAGGTCTGTATAGAATTTCTATATGCTTGGGTAATCATAACTTCAATTGTAACTTTACTAAAACTTGTAAAATAGACTAGTCCTTGTACATGTGAATGTATGTGTGGTCACTACCATTGGGTTTCCATTGGCTTTATGTATTCCTAGAGACTCTAAAACTGAAGCAAGTAGCAGAGGTGTTAAGCTTGTCACTGTAGCCACAAGAGTTGAACCCATGGGGGTGTAATACCACATTACAAAATTCACTTTAAATAAAATAAAAGGCTACAGATTGGCACCCAATGCGTGGCTGTAGAGAACACAGAAAGGACGGTGGAAAGAAAGACCACTTTAGATCTTATGGGTGTAATTAATTGAAGACAAACTATTTTATGTAGGTAAAAAGCACTGTGTTATGCTAACAGTGAGTGGGAGCTTCCTGCTTTCGCTTATGCTTGCAATTGCATTCTGTGGTTTTGCTTGTCTGTCTATGTGATGTTGTAATAACTGAGCTCATGAAAAATTTAAAAGGGAAGTATCATAGAATATCAGGGTTGGAAGGGACCTCAGGAGGTCATCTAGTCCAACCCCCTGCTCAAAGCAGGACCAATCCCCAGACAGATTTTTGCCCCAGGTCCCTAAATGGCCCCCTCAAGGATTGAACTCACAACCCTGGGTTTAGCAAGCCACTGAGCTATCCCTCCCCCCCCCCTTACTGCAAGTATTGAAAATAATTAAGACGTCTTATTGAGAATAATATTTAAGGGGAAGATTATCATAGAGAGGTACCAAATAAGTACATAGCAATTGTGTGTGAGGGACCCAGCACTCAAGTAAGCTACAACCCCTATCGGGGTGGCAGAGTAAATCAGACAGTTCACCATCATTATTAAACTTCCCAACTTTATTAATAAGCTCCCCAAACTTTGGACTCTCCTGGACTGCACCACCGATGGAGGATCAAGTAAAACTTTGTGGAGTTACCTTGGTCACCACCCCTCCTCTTGGTGTACTCCAGCTGTTAATAGTACAAGCACTTCTCAGCAGAGGTAACACCCTATAGTATAAAGAACAGGAGTACTTGTGGCACCTTAGAGACTAACAAATTTAAGTTGCCACAAGTACTCCTGTTCTTTTTGCGGATACAGACTAACAACGGCTGCTACTCTGAACCCTATAGTATAGTTATTTAAATTAGGAAGCAACTAAGGGAGGGATATCTTCCTAACAGAACTCCTAAGAGAGATTTTACACAAGGTCAGGTGCCAATTCAGACAGTCATCCTAATGGCCCCACAGACACTCTTTGAGACTTGTGTGGGCCTACATTGAAACCTATGGGGGAGAGTCAGCAAAAATGCTGAATAATCAAACCCCCATAGATCATCAAGATCCATGGAACCTAAGGGGTTCCATTTCTGAAAAAGAAAAATTAAAGAGAATACCTCAGGAGGGGAAGGAAATGAATTATGTATATATTGTATGTAACACTTTAGAGCAGTTGGATCAGGTACAACAAGCCTTATCCCAGGAGAAAGGGATTAGTGAGAAGTTAAGAGAGCAGCTTATTCCGACACTGGAAATAAATTCAGTGCTTATTTATCAGAGAGATGATCTAGCAAAAGAACTGACTTGCTGCAAGCAGCAATTACAAAAGGCTAGTTATGAGATTACAATGTGCAGAGATCAAGAAACAATGGGTCAGGAATGTTTATTTGGGCAAGAAGTGAAAATAGCAGAATCAGTTCAGAGAACTGAGGTATTAGAACAAACCTGTAATATTCCAGAAAACATGGATTGTCAGGTAGTAAATATGGAAGGTGAGATTGGGTGGGAAATCCAAGGTGTCCCAAAGAGAGTAAGAAAGACATATGTACAGAGATGCAGTTGTCACCAGGGCCAGATTAACCCATAGGCCAATAAGGCTATAGCCTTTGGCCCTCCCATTTTTAGGCCCTACTTTAGGCCCTAATTTTTAGGCCCTCCTATTTTTAGGCCCTATTGTAGGCCCTCTGTTGGCGGGGAAATGGCATGAATTGGCTTTCCCCTTTGCTGCACTTGTTTTTATACATTTGCCTGCTCCAGGAGTTGAGGCAGTTGGTTGGGAACAGGCTCAGGATGCTGCAACAGCAAGTGTCCCACAAACTGCAGGTTACTTAGCTTCATCCACTTTATAATTTATTTATATTTGCCCTACAGGAATACACCACACCACCTGCCCTGGGATTAAAAACGTATTTGCCAACCCTTCCATATTGATTTTCAATGTGCCCCGTCCCAATAAGCTGTGCCATATGGCCACCTGGTCCTTTTGAGTTAAACCCTTCAGCTTTTTGCTTACTTTTACAAGCCACAGCCCAAACTGATTTTAGTTATTTGGGGGGTATTTTTTCAGCCAGTTTAACAATGCCTTTTGATTCTTTCAGGGCAAGGGGTGAATTTTTGCCTGCACTCAGACTTAAGGTCAGAAAGGACCATTATGATCATCTAGTCTGACCTCCTGCACAATGCAGGCCACAGAATCTCACCCACCCACTCCTGTAACAAACCCCTAACCTATGTCTGAGCTATTGAAGTCCTCAAATCGTGGTTTAAAGACCTCAAGGTGCAGAGAATCCTCCTCAAGGTGCAGAGAATCCTATTACTACAAATAGTACTACTATTTGTGGGGTTTGGCCTTACCCCCCCAACCACCTTTAGGGGATACTATGCCCACCCCCTGAAGCTTCTGCAGGAATTGTGACTGTGGATTACTGACCTACATTTACTGGTTGTGAATTTAATATAGTTTTAGGGTAAGGGGGAGGGGATGCTTCTTTAAATGCCATTGGTGGGGCAGACAGCTCAGGGCCCCCTTGCCCGTCACTTTCATGCTTCCATTAATACAATTTATTTTTTTAAATTTAACATTTTTTCTACCAGTTTATTCCTTTTTTTGAATTGCCTCACAGGACTTTTTTGCCCATGCAGTGACCCGTCTAAAATGTTGACGGGGGTCCAGCTCCCTCCTCCCTTTTAGTTCCCAAACACAGTTCACCAGAAAATAACAGTCCAGAGTTCACTTTGCAGGCAATTCGATGGGTTTCGTGGGGCTTGTCAAGGCTGCTTCCCCACTCTGAACTTAGGGTACAAATGTGGGGGCCTGCATGAAAACTTCTAAGCTTAACTACCAGCTTAGATCTGGTCCGCTGCCACCACTCTCGATGCTAATTCCCTTCCCTGGGTAGCCTTGAGAGACTCTTCACCAATTCCCTGGTGAATACAGATCCAACCCCCTTGGATCTTAAAACAAGGAGAAATTAACCATCCCCCCTCCTTCCTCCCACCAACTCCTGGTGGATCAAGATCCAACCCCCTTGGATCTAAAAACAAGGAAAAAAATCAATTAGGTTCTTAAAAAGAAGGCTTTTAATTAAAGAAAAAGGTAAAAATCATCTCTGTAAAATCAGGATGGAAACTAACTTTACAGGGTAATCAAACTTAAAGAGCTCAGAGGACCCCCCTCTAGCCTTAGGTTCAAAAGTACAGCAAACAGAGATAAACACTCTAGTAAAAGGTACATTTACAAGTTGAGAAAACAAAGGTAAACTAACACGCCTTGCCTGGCTGTTTACTTACAAGTTTGAAATATGAGAGACTTATTCAGAAAGATTTGGAGAACCTGGATTGATGTCTGGTCCCTCTCAGTCCCAAGAGCAAACAACCCCCAAAACAAAGAGCACAAACAAAAGTCTTCCCCCCCCCCCCAAGATTTGAAAGTATCTTGTCCCCTTATTGGTCCTTTGGATCAGGTGTCAGCTAGGTTACCTGAGCTTCTTAACCCTTTACAGGTACAAGGATTTTGGAGTCTCTGGCCAGGAGGGATTTTATAGTACTGTACACAGGAGAGCTGTTACCCTTCCCTTTATAGTTATGACACGCCCCCCAAGTCACAGATAGTGTTGGACAGCCGGTTCCACACTGGCTGTGATTTCTTCCTGGAGCTCTAGGAGAAAACAGTTAATAAGACACATGTACCTTTAGACATAATACTGATAGTTTTTATATAAAAACTATGTTCCATTCCAAGAACAATTTTTAACCAGTTGATTCTGGGAAACTTTCCCGGGAGAGTGCATCAGCCACTTTGTTAGAAGCCCCTGAAATGTGTTGTATTTCAAAATCAAAATCTTGGAGAGCTAAACTCCACCGAAGAAGTTTTTTGTTATTCCCCTTGGTGGTATGAAGCCACTGTAGCACAGCATGGTCTGTTTGTAGTTGGAAACGCCGTCCCCAAACATATGGGCGTAGCTTTTCCAGCGCATACACAATGGCGTAGCATTCCTTCTCGCTGATTGACCAGTGGCTTTCCCTCTCAGACAGACAGTTTCTTGCTGAGAAACACGACAGGATGGAATTCTTGATCCAGTCCTTCCTGCATTAAAACTGCTCCCACACCCCACTCGGACGCATCTGTGGTTACTAGGAACGGTTTGTCAAAGTCTGGGGCCCTTAGCACAGGGTCAGACATGAGTGTCGCCTTAAGCTGGTTAAAGGCCTTTTGACACTCATCAGTCCACTGAACTGCATTTGGCTGTTTCTTTCTGGTTAGGTCTGTCAGCGGGGCGGCGATTTGGCTGTAGTGTGGTACTAATCACCTATAATATCCGGTCAAGCCTAAGAAGGATTGGACCTGTTTCTTTGACTTTGGAACTGGCCACTTTTGGATAGCATCCACTTTGGCCTGTAGGGGATTTATAGTTCCTTGACCCACCTGGTGCCCCAGGTAAGTCACTCTGTTTTGGCCTATTTGACACGTTTTAGCCTTAACAGTTAGTCCTGCCTGCCGGATGTGCTCGAAGACTTTTTCCAGGTGCTCCAGGTGTTCTGTCCATGAATCAGAAAAAATGGCCACATCATCGAGGTAGGCAACTGCAGATTCTCCCAATCCCGCCAGGAGACCATCTACAAGTCTTTGGAAGGTGGCGGGTGCATTTCGCAACCCAAAAGGGAATACATTGAATTCATACACCCCCGCCTGGGTGACGAAGGCTGAACTTTCCTTAGCGGGTTCATCCAGTGGTACTTGCCAGTACCCTTTCGTTAAGTCTAAAGTAGAGATGAATTGGGCATGTCCCAATTTCTCCAACAGCTCATCTGTGCGTGGCATTGGATAGTTGTCAGGACGAGTTACAACATTTAGCTTACGGTAGTCCACGCAAAAGCGTATTTCCCCATCTGGTTTGGGAAATAGCACCACTGGAGATGCCCATGCACTGGTAGAGGGGTGGATTATACCCATCTGTAGCATGTCCTGGATCTCCCTTTGTATAGCAGTTTGGGCATGAGGTGACTCCCAGTAGGGTGGGGTTCTAATTGGGTGAGCATTACCTGTGTCAATGTAGTGGTATGCCCGTTCGGTCCATCCTGGAGTGGCTGAGAAAATCGGTGCAAAGCTTGTGCACAGCTCCTTGATCTGCTGTCGCTGCAGACGTCCAAGGGTCGTGGAGAGGTTCACCTCTTCCACGCCATCATCACTTTTTCCTTCGTAGTAGACACCTTCAGGCCACTCCGCGTCATCTGTTTCCTGGGCTGTAAACTGGCAAACGTTTAATTCTCTGGAATAAAAGGGCTTAAGAGAATTAACATGGTATACCTTCGGCTTTATGTTGGAGGTGGGGGAGGCTATGGGATAGTTAACAGCTCCTAGGCACTCCTGGACCGTGAATGGTCCTTCCCACGACACTTCCATTTTATGGGCCTGGAGTGCTTTTAAGACCATGACTTGGTCTCCTACTTTGAAGGACCGTTCTCTGGAATGTTTATCATACCAGGCCTTTTGCTCTTCCTGAGCATCCTTTAGGTTTTCTTTAGCAAGGGCTAAAGAGTGTCGGAGGGGGCTTTGTAGGTTGCTTACAAAGTCTAGAATGTTAGTTCCTGGAGAAGGCGTAAACCCCTCCCATTGCTGCTTCACCAACTGTAATGGCCCCTTAACCTCGCGGCCATACACAAGTTCAAATGGTGAAAATCCTAAACTGGGATGTGGTACAGCCCTGTAGGCAAAAAGCAACTGCTGCAACACTAGGTCCCAATTATTGGAGTGTTCATTTATGAATTTATGTATCATGGCCCCCAAAGTTCCATTAAACCTCTCCACCAGGCCATTGGTTTGATGGTGGTAAGGGGTGGCAACCAAGTAATTCACCCCATGAGCTTCCCACAGGTTTTTCATGGTCCCTGCCAGAAAATTAGTTCCCGAATCTGTAAGGATGTCGGAGGGCCAACCTACCCTGGCAAAAATGTCTGCTAATGCCTGGCACACACTTTTAGCCTTGGTGTTGCTTAAGGGTACTGCTTCCGGCCATCGGGTAGCAAACTCCATGAAAGTCAGTATGTACTGCTTTCCTCTGGGGGTCTTCTTTGGGAAAGGGCCCAGAATATCCACAGCTACTCGCTGAAATGGGACCTCAATTATGGGTAGTGGCTGGAGAGGGGCTTTAACCTGGTCTTGGGGCTTTCCCACTCGTTGGCACACCTCACAAGACCGGACATAATTAGCAACGTCCTTGCCCATTCCCTCCCAGTGGAAGGACTTCCCCAACTGGTCTTTGGTTCTGTTCACCCCAGAATGGCCACTGGGATGATCATGGGCTAAGCTCAAGAGCTTTACCTGATACTTAGTGGGAACTACCAACTGTCTTTGAGGATGCCAGTCTTCCTGGTGTCCACCAGAAAGAGTCTCCTTGTATAAAAGTCCTTGTTCTACAACAAACCGGGATCGGTTAGAAGAGCTGAGAGGTGGTGGGGTGCTCCGCGCCACCGCCCAAGCTTTCTGAAGGCTGTCATCTGCTTCCTGCTCGGCCTGGAACTGTTCCCTTGATGCTGGAGACATCAGTTCCTCCTTGGACTGTCGACTGGGGCTTGGTCCCTCTGGAAGCGATGCAGGTGCTGGGGCTGTTTCCATTGACTGTGAACCGCTGTCCGCTGGTGCGCTATGTGGTATTTCAGGCTCTGGCTGAGCCTCTTGGGTAGGGTTATCTGCTGCTTCTGCCAGTTCAGGCTCGCTGGTGCCCTCTGGCGTTGGAGTTGTAGATGGGTTTGCAAGCGCTGGACTCAGTGCTGGCAATGGTTCTGGTGCTGGTTGCGTTGCCAGTTCCGGTTCTGGGACTGGATCCACTACGGCTGTTGCAGTTGTTGGCAAGGGATCCGGTTCCACCACCTTTGTCTGGGTCTCTGGTAACACAGACGGGGCCCTGGTGGACGGCTCAGGAACAGGGATGGGGGTGAAAGCTTGCTCAGCCTGGCTGCGGGTGACTATTCCCACCCTCTTGGCTAGCTTCACATGGTTGGCCAAGTCTTCCCCCAGCAGCATGGGGATGGGATAATTGTCATAGACTGCAAAAGTCCACATTCCTGACCAGCCCTTGTACTGGACATGCAACTTGGCTGTAGGCAAGGTTACAGACTGTGACACGAAGGGTTGAATTGTCACTGTAGCCTCCGGGTTGATGAGTTTGGGGTCCACTAGGGATTGGTGGATAGTTGACACTTGTGCCCCAGTGTCCCTCCAAGCGATAACCTTCTTTCCGCCCACTCTCAAGGTTTCCCTTCGCTCCGAGGGTATGAGAGAGGCATCTGGGTCTGGGCATCTTTGGTGTGATTGTGGTGTACTGAACTGTAATCGGGTTGGGGTTCTTGGGGCAGTGAGCCTTTATATGTCCCAGTTCATTACATTTAAAACATCACCCTGCTAAGGTATCACCGGGGCGATGTTGGTTGGTGGAGACTGGTGTGGTGGGGTGAGAAGGCGTCTGGGGTTTCCCTTGGGATGTGGGTGGGGCCTTGGGTTGTCCCCGGTGGTAAGGTTTTGTTTCGGCTTGTCCCTTCTGATATTCGCTCCAACTGCTACTAGTTGTTTTCTTTTCTGCCACCTCCACCCATTTGGCTCCAATTTCCCCTGCCTCGGTTACAGTTTTGGGCTTCCCATCTAGGATGTACCTTTCTATTTCCTCAGGAACACCCTCTAAAAACTGCTCCATTTTTACTAGGAAAACCAGATTTTCCAGAGAATTAACAACATTTGCTCCTGGTACCCAGGCATCACAATTTTTGTCAATGTGGTAGGCATGTCGGGTAAATGACACGTCTGGTTTCCACCTTAGGGCCCTGAACCGCCGACGGGCATGCTCGGGTGTTAGCCCCATTCTGAGTCTGGCCTTGTTTTTAAAAAGTTCATAACTGTTCATGTGTTCCTTAGGCATTTCAGCCGCCACCTCTGCTAAGGGTCCACTGAGCTGCGGCCTCAGCTCTACCATGTGCTGGTCTGTAGTGATGCTGTATCCAAGGCAGGCCCTTTCAAAATTTTCTAAGAAGGCCTCAGTATCATCGCCTGCCTTGTAGGTGGGGAATTTTCTGGGATGGGACGTGGTACCTGGAGAGGGGTTGCTAGGATTGGCTGGTATATCCGGCCTAGCCCTTGCTAATTCCAGTTCATGCTTCCTCTCTTTTTTCCCCTCTCCTCCATCTCTTTTTCTTTCAGCTCCATCTTTTTGTTTTTCCTCCATAGCTCTTTTGTGGGCTTCCTCTTTGGCTTTCTCTTCTCTTTCTCTCTGCTCCATAGCTCTCTCATCAGCTTCTTTCTCGAGTTTTTTTAATTGAAGCAGTCTCTGATGTTTTCTTTCATTTTCTTCTGCTTCTAGTCTGGCCAGTTCTAGTTTGTTAGCTACTTCTTTGGTAGTCATTTTCCTGTTTTCTTGTGCTGGGCCACACCCCTCTGCAGTTGACTGAAACTGGGATGCACTCAGCTCAGGCTGTTGCTGAGGTAACAGAGACTTTCTAACTAGCTATCCCCGAGAGGTAGAAAGAAAAAAAACAATTCAGCTTGTAAATTCCTTTTACCAGCTGTTTGCTCACTGATTGAACCCTTCTCTTAACAAAGACCCTTGTTAAAAAAAAACTTAACACCTCTGCCTTCAGGCAAGGATAGATAAGATATGCATCTACCTTCAGCTCTGCTTTCCAAGCAGCTAGAAAGGAGAAAAAAAAAATCTTACTGGCTTTTGGTTTAAAATGATCCCACCACTCTGCCACCATGTCAAGGCTGCTTTCCCACTCTGAATTTAGGGTACAAATGTGGGGGCCTGCATGAAAACTTAAGCTTAACTACCAGCTTAGATATGGTCCGCTGCCACCACTCTTGATGCTAATTCCCTTCCCTGGGTAGCCTTGAGAGACTCTTCACCAATTCCCTGGTGAATACAGATCCAAACCCCTTGGATCTTAAAACAAGGAAAAATCAATCAGGTTCTTAAAAAGAAGGCTTTTAATTAAAGAAAAAGATAAAAATCATCTCTGTAAAATCAGGATGGAAAATAACTTTACATGGTAATCAAACTTAAAGAGCCCAGAGGACCCCCCTCTAGCCTTAGGTTCAAAGTTACAGCAAACAGAGGTAAACACCCTAGTAAAAGGTACATTTACAAGTTGAGAAAACAAAGGTAAACTAATACGCCTTGCCTGGCTGTTTACTTACAAGTTTGAAATATGAGAGACTTGTTCAGAAATATGTGGAGAGCCTGGATTGATGTCTGGTCCCTCTCAGTCCCAAGAGCGAACAACCCCCAAAACAAAGAGCACAAACAAAAGCCTTCCCCCCCCTCCCAAGATTTGAAAGTATCTTGTCCCCTTATTGGTCCTTTGGGTCAGGTGTCAGCCAGGTTACCTGAGCTTCTTAACCCTTTACAGGTAAAAGGATTTTGGAGTCTCTGGCCAGGAGGGATTTTATAGTACTGTACACAGGAGAGCTGTTACCCTTCCCTTTATAGTTATGACAGGGCTAAACAAGCAAGACTATTCTGAAGTCCTTTACACCAGTCGGGCTATTTTTATATGCTGATAGATATTTCCTCTTCCCCAACTACAGTTCTATACGCTGATAGAACCCCCTTCTTCTCCTAACCCCTAACTTCGCATGCCAACAGAGCTCCCTCTTCTCCCCGCTCTTCTTGGTACCTCTCCCCTGGTACCACCCCTTCCAATATATGGTCATGTTCCATTCTGGGGGGCCCTGAGTCTGGGGTTGATAAGACCACCTCTTTTGTACCTGATGGGTTGGGTAAGGAGCGGGGTTTCTTTTGGTTATGGCCACTTTCTTGCAGACTCTGTGTCTTCTTCTTACACCCTCCCCTCCCCTCCAGCTACTTGGTAACCATTGCAACCCCTTCCTTGATTAGCCCCTTATTTTCAAGACTACCAGCTGCAGGGGGAAAGTGGAGAGGTGCAGCCTTGTGCTCTCACTTATATTCTCTTACTTGCTTATTCATCCTATTTAAACCAAAAACAAGGCCAGAAGCAAGATTATTATTGTTTAGTCTCTACCCTATTACTTCACATTCTCCTAACACCCTCCATTCCATATTGAAGTAACAGCTGAGCGACGGTAGCGGGGCCATCGGAAATTGTTGTCTCATTAGATATTGCTTTGTAAAAATTAATCCATCAAGATTGTGAATTCAATTTATGGTGGTTGTGATTTTGTCTTTGTGGGCTAAGTAAGTGTTTGTGGGCCCAAGTAATACTGAACTTTGTACACAGTAGGCCTACACTGGACAATAGAAACCATGTCGAAGAAAGGAGGATGGTAGAAATTGAAGGAAGCCAAAGAAAGGCGGCAAAGACAAGAAGTAGTGCTGAAAGGAACTCCTTCTCTCCTAATGTTTTTTCCTCCTACTAAGTCTGGTGGTGAGGAAGTCCAGGCAAATACCAGCCCATGCTGTGCCTATGCCTGATGAAAAGGAGCAGCCTCCTATGACTTCTCTAGCTGCAGTCTCACCTCACTCCTCTGAAGACTTTATCAGTGATAGTAATACAAACATATCCTTCTCCAATGATCCAGGAGAGTGGGACACGATTTCAAGGTCTCACTGCATATTGGACTGAAGAGCCCACAGAAATGCCAGAATCTCGACGCTGACTTTTCACTGGCAATGCGAGAGTACACCAATCAGAATCGTTATCTGACCAAATCAATGTTTGAATATGTGAAGCCTAACAAAGATTGGCAAGCAAGAATGGCTCATCTGTTCACCTTCTAAGAAGAAAGTGCACTGTTTTTATTGCCATCTGTTTTCGGATACCAAAAAGTGGGGACCTGTTGAGCATTTCACGACCTTCATAAACATCACCAACCACACAGGGGAGAAACTTGCCTCAAACCTACTCAATTTCCTCACCACAAATGGAATTGATATCAGCGTTTGTCATGGTCAAAGCTATGACAATGCAAGTGTCAGGGTTCCTTCCCCACTCTGAACTCTAGGGTACAGATGTGGGGACCCGCATGAAAGCCCCCTAAACTTATTTACCAGCTTAGGTAAACAGTCAGCTGCCACCACCAAGCGTGTTCCAAATCTTAGGGGAGAGCCACTTGGAACTCTGCCTTTCCCCAAATATTTCCCCAAGTCTCTAACCACCACTTTCCTGGGCAGATTTGAGAATAATTCCTCCCCCCTCCAAGTCCTTACACCCCTTTTCCTGGGTAGGTTTGAGAGTATACCCTCACCAATGTGTCCTGGTGAACACAAAATCCAAAACCCTTGGATCTTAAAACAATGAAAAATCAATCAGGTTCTTAAAAGAAGAATTTTAATTAAAGAAAAGGTAAAAATCATCTCTGTAAAATCAGGATGGAAAATAACTTTACAGGGTAATCAGATTCAAAAAGCCCAGAGGAACCCCCTCGAGCCTTAGTTTCAAAGTTACAACAAAACAGAGATAAACCGGGCTCAACGGGTAGTGATCAATGGCTCCATGTCTAGTTGGCAGCCAGTTTCAAGCAGAGTGCCCCAAGGGTCGGTCCTGGGGCCGGTTTTGTTTAATATCTTTATTAATGATCTGGAGGATGGTGTGGACTGCACTATCAGCAAGTTTGCAGATGACACTAAACTGGGAGGCGTGGTAGATACACTGGAGGGTAGGGTCCGGATACAGAGGGACTTAGACAAATTAGAGGATTGGGCCAAAAGAAACCTGATGAGGTTCAACAAGGACAAGTGCAGAGTCCTGCACTTAGGATGGAAGAATCCTATGCACTGCTACAGACTAGGGACCGAATGGCTAGGTAGCAGTTCTGCAGAAGAGGACCTAGGGGTCACAGTGGAGGAGAAGCTGGATATGAGTCAACAGTGTGCCCTTGTTGCCAAGATGGCTAACGGCATTTTGGGCTGTATAAGTAGGGGCACTGCCAGCAGATCGAGGGACATGATCGTTCCCCTTTATTCGACATTGGTGAGGCCTCATCTGGAGTACTATGTCCAGTTTTGGGCCCCACACTACAAGAAGGATGTGGAAAAATTGGAAAGAGTCCAGCGGAGGGCAACAAAAATGATTAGGGGTCTGAAGCACATGACTTATGAGGAGAGGCTGAGGGAACTGGGTTTGTTTAGTTTCCAGAAGAGAAGAATGGGGGGGGATTTGATAGCTGATTTCAACTACTTGAAAGGGGGTTCCAAAGAGGATGGAGCTCGGCTGTTCTCAGTGGTGGCAGATGACAGAACAAGGAGTAATGGTCTCAAGTTGCAGTGGGGGAGGTCTAGGTTGGATATTAGGAAACACTATTTCACTAGGAGGGTGGTGAAGCACTGGAATGCGTTACCTAGGGAGATGGTAGAATCTCCTTCCTTGGAGTTTTTTAAGGCCCGGCTTGACAAAGCCCTGGCTGGGATGAGTTAGTTGGGAATTGGTCCTGCTTTGAGCAGGGGGTTGGACTTGATGACCTCCTGAGGTCCCTTCCAACCCTGATATTCTATGATTCTATAATTCTAAATCTCCCTCTAGCAAAGAAACATTTACAAGTTGAGAAAAAGATAAAACTAACACACCTTGTCTGGCTGTTACTTACAAGATTAAAATATGAGAGACTTGTTCAGAAAGATTTGGAGAGCATGGATTGATGTCTGGTCCGTCTTAGTCCCAAGAGCGAACACACCCAAAACAGAGCACAAACAAAAGCCTTCCCCCCACCAAGATTTGAAAGTATCTTGTCCCCTTATTGGTCCTTTGGGTCAGGTGTCAGCCAGGTTACCTGAGCTTCTTAACCCTTTACAGGTAAAAGGATTTTGGGGTCTCTGGCCAGGAGGGATTTTATAGTATTGTACACAGGAGGATTGTTACTCTTCCTTTTATAGTTATGACAGCAAGTAATATGAGTGGCAAATATTCAGGGATGCAGGCAAAGATAAAAGAGTGTAATGCTTTGGTTGATTACATACCATGTGCTGCACACTCACTCAAACTTGTTGGCCAGTCTGCCCTGGATTGTTGTGTTGAAGCAGTTTCTTTTTTTGGATTTGTCCAAGAATTGTACAACTTTTTTCTCTGCATCAACCATTCATTGGATCATTCTTAGAGATTCACTACCAAAGGGATGTCCAGTTCCCAAATCATTGTCAGGGACACAGTGGAGTGCCAAAGCTGAAGCTGTGAATGTAGTTGTTCTGGGATACCCCAACATCCTTAAAGCACAAGAGAGCATCAAGGATGATGAATCTCAAAAATCTGCAACAAGAAAAGATGTGAAGATCCTGAGTGATGCAATGCGCACTTTGGAAACTGGTATTTTGTATGAGGTCTGGAATGAAATACTTCAGCCATTCAGACAAATCCAGCTTAAGTGCAGTCTAAGCTTACAAAGTGCTCAAATTAACCTTTCCACTGCTGTAACCCTAATGAGGAGTCTTGGAACTGTTCTTCAACAAATACGGGATAGTTTTGAGGAGTATGAAATTCAGGGGGCTGCAAGGACTGCTAACCATGAGTACAAGTCAGCAAAATGCCACAAAAGACATGCGACGATGCAACTACCCATTCATTCAGTGCCAAGGAGGCCTTCAGAGTTAATACCTTCATCACAATCATCAACAAACTGAAGAGTTCATTCGAATATCGGACCGAGGCTTACAAAAATATATACAAAACCTTTACAGTAGACAAATTTTTCACCTTCCGAAGTCAGTGAAGGTATCAAACGTGTGTCAGATGATCTCCCAGTAGATTTTACTAAAGGATTCAGTAGATTTTACTAAAGGATTTCTTCAATTTGTTGAATTCACATCACTCTCAGATAGAGAAAAGATAACGAAAGCAAATCTATTTGGATGTACCAAATTATCACTGAATCCAATGTGATAGAATGTTTTCCAAATGTTGAATCTGCATTACGGCTGTATTTGTCACTAATGATCACTAACTGTAGCGGAGAACGTTCCTGCTCTCTTCTCACAAGGGTCCACCATGACTCAAGAGCATCTCAGTGCTTTGTCCCTCTTGAGCATTGAGAATGAAATCATCAGGTCTTCGAATTGCGATGACATCATTCATGACTTTGCCACAGCTAAAGCTAGGGAAAACAATTTGTTTGTTTGAAGAATTGAGTGTTGTGAGAGTAGAATAAACTTGTTAATTTTACATAAATAAATATGTACATATGTATGTAGGTAAATGTTTGATGACTTCATAATTTTTTTTGCAATATCTAATTCATACTTAGGCCCTTCCCTCCCATTAGCCTTAGGTCCCTGTGACAAAGTTCCTCCTCTACCTTGGTGGGTCCTGCGCTTATTGGCGGATTTGCTCGCCTCACAGATTCACCATGTGGGTCAGGTAACAGCCCAGAGACCTTCCCCTCTGGTAGAAGCCACAGTCCAGGTCAATTCCTCCTGTGTCTGATCAGGAGTTGGGAGGTTTGGGGGGAACCCGGGCCCGCCCTCTACTCCGGGTTCCAGCCCAGGGCCCTGTGGACTGCAGCTGTCTAGAGTACCTCCTGGTACAGCTGTGTGACAGCTACAACTCCCTGGGCTACTTCCCCATGGCCTCCTCCCAACACCTTCTTTACCCTCACCACAGGACCTTTCTCCTGGTGTTTGATAATGTTGGTACTCCTCAGTCCTCCAGCAATATGTCTTCTCACTCTCAGCTCCTTGTGCTTCTTGATCCCAGCTCCTCGCATGCATGCCACAAACTGAAGTGAGGTCCTTTTTAAACTCAGGTGCCCTGATTAGCTAACCTGTCCTAATTGATTCTAGCAGTTTCTTAATTGGCTCCAGGTGTCTTAATTATCCTGCCTGTCTTAACTGGTTCTAGCAGGTTCCTGATTACACTAGTGCAGCCCCTGCTCTGGTCACTCAGGGAACAGAAAACTACTCATCCAGTGACCAGTATATTTGCCCTCTACCAGACTCCTGTACCCCACTGGTCTGGGTCTGTCACATCCCTCATAACCTTAATCCAGCCCTGGTTGCCACCTGTGATGTTATTAATATAATACTAGATAACCTCATTTCTCATATCCTGGTAGCTATGGTGGAACCTGAGAAAGAACAGCCAGCATTAGGACATAGACCCTCACCCCCACCTACCAGTCGAGAGCCAAGAGCAGACAGGAAGAACAGAATAAACACTCTGGAGAGTTAGGAAAAGAAGAAGTGTCAGACAGACACTGACAAAGACACTTCGGGGGTGGAGGAAGGGAGGATTTGAAGAGACTGTCAACAGTGAAGAAAGGAAAGGTCTGTTGCAAAAAGTTTACAAAGAAAGGAAAAGTCAGGATGTGTTTCAGTCCCATTCACAATTGTGCCACTTATTACAATAAACCCAGGGAACTACAGAACTTGCTATAAGTACATGCAAGGAGGTAGTCTTCGGTATTGATGCTTCCCATGAAAGACAAAAGTCTGCAATTTGTGACTCCAACCAGGGCCGGCTCCAGGCACCCAAGCACGTGCTTGGGGCGGCACCTGGTAAGGGGTGGCGGGAGGAGCACGGCTCGGCATTCCACGGGGGGGGGCGCTCCGGCAGTGCTCGGCGGGGGGGGGCAGCACTCGGCGGGGGCGGGCGGCGCTCGGCGGGGGGGGGCGGGCTCCAGCGGTGCGGCGCTCGGCGGGGGGGGGGCAGCGCGGGGCTCGCGCTGGGAGGGGGTTCCGGCGGCGCTCGGCACGGGGGCGGGCTCCGGCACGTGGCAGTCGGCGGGAGCGGGCTCCGGCATGCGGCGCTCAGCGGGGGGGCGGCACGGGCGCGGTGCTGGAAGGGGGGTTCCGGCGGCGCTCGGCAGTGGGCGGGCTCCAGCGGATCGGCGGGGGGGGCGGCGCGGGGCTCGCGCTGGGGGGGGGTTCCGGCGGCGCTCGGCACGGGGGGCGGGCTCTGGCGCGCGGCGCTCGGCAGGGGGGGAGGCTCGGCGCTCGGCTGGGAGGGGGTTCCGGCGGCGCTCGGCGCGGGGGGGTGGGCTCTGGCGCGCGGCGGGCAGCGCTCTGGGAGGCGGTTCCTGCGGCGCTCGGCTGGGGGGGGGGGGCCTGGCGCGGCCGCTCGGCTGGGGAGGGCTTGGGGGCGTCGCTTTTTTTTGCTGCTTGGGGCAGCAAAAAAGCTAGAGCCGGCCCTGACTCCAACAAATGAGTCTAATACCTTTAAGCCAATTGAGCTAGAAGCAATAATGACAAGAAGTGGCGGCACACTTCATTATGTTTCCCATATGCCTACTTTACACCAAGAGGTTTGGCCAAAACAGAATCCCCACAGGAAAGCCTGCCAATTCCAGACCTTCACAAGGTGCAGGAACCTACCCCAACCAAGAAAAGTTATAAAAGATTAAACCAAAACTCCCCACCTAAATTTTCCACTGTAGAAACAGCCCAAACATGGAAGACACCAGTTCCTTTGAGAAGAGAAAGAAAAAAAAAAAAAAAAAAAAAAAAAAAAAAGGAAAAAGGAAATCCCCAATATAACTATAAAGGAAGAAAGATTTCTAAATTGGAACCTTCAGGATTAAATAGTCATGTCTTTCCAATAGCAGTAGTAGCAAACGTAAAAACACTAAATGCCATTTGCAAAAATAGTAGGACCAATAAAAAAAGGGAGATCCAGTTGCAGTACATGCAGCACATTCAGAAACAATAGTAAAATTATTTCAGTTAGATAAAGAGAAGTTGGTTAGGATTTTACAGATAACTGTAGACAGAGCTTTGTGGAATAAAATTCTAATGGCAATGTGAGAAGGGGAAGATCACTTAAGGACACTGTACATTGGTTAGAACGGAATATGCACCCAGGACAGGCAGGGGTCACCCTGGTAGCTAAAATGAAACAGAGGAATGGAGAATCCCTATATGCGTTTCAGAATAGATTATGTGCAGCTTGTAAATCTAATGAAATGCCTGGAAAGGAAACAGACTCTCAGTATATTGATTTGTTAGTTAACAATTCTTTACCAGCAGTTCGGGGTAAAGTAAAGTAATGATGCATGTACACCCCAGAAGTACCCTTCAAGAAGTTTTGGACTTATTGTCTAAAGCTTATAGTTATATTCAAACCCAACAGAAAAATTCCAAGAGAACTAATCCAACTGTTCAAGGAGCCTCAGGTGGGCTAGTAATTAAAGTAAAAGGTCTGCAGAGTATGGCACAAGGCCAACAAGCTAACTCAAGAAGGTTGGGTAATAATAGAAATCGATCAGAGTCAAGGCGGGCCATACCATGACATCCCCAAATCCAACATTCCAAATATCATAACTCCAGGAACCCAAACGAAGGAGCGCGTGTCACTTCACACTCTTCACCATTTTCACCAACTATAGTCAGGAGACAATTCATATCTGACACTAATCATTACCACCCCCACCCAAAAAACCCCAAAACCTATCAATGCCTTAGTCCTACAATGGACATGATTGTCAAAGAACTTTGCCAGATAGGGACAACACTAGCTTCTCACAAGCGTGAAATTTAAGAAATACAGCAGCAAATGAACTCCATGATATTGAATTGCTAACACACCTCACCTCAACCCATTGCAGTAGCTACTGGAACATTATCCTGGACTTCAACTCCACTTATGGAGTAGGAAAGCCAGGAAGGGGGAGGGGGAAGAGAATGAGGCTACATAATGGCAGATAGCATGATACCAACAGGCTCTGTATAGTTCCCCCCCCCCAAAGAAAAACATTGCAAAGAAAAGGGCATATGTGCAGCCATTAGAGACTAAATATGTAGATGCTATTGGTAAACACAAGCATGAGCGTGAAAGGATGGCAGTGACTATTGTAATCATAGGATGCAATTTTCCTCCACAGAAGTTTCTTTCAGGTATTACCTTGCCTTAAGGAGGTGGAACACCAGCCCAACAGAAGGCAGATGAAATTTGAGAACTGTCCATGCCCACTGACATAACTTCTTTATCATCTTTTCTAGGATTGGCAGGACACCATCAAAACCTCATTCCTTGCTTTGCTTCCATTGCAGGTCCACTGTATAAACTTCTGGAAAAAAGGGATTGCTTGGGCCAGAACAGACCAACATAGAATATCAGGGTTGGAAGGGACCTCAGGAGGTCATCTAGTCCAACCCCCTGCTCAAAGCAGGACCAATCCCCAAATGACCCCCTCAAGGATTAAACTCACAACCCTGGGTTTAGCAGGCCAATGCTCAAACCACTGAGCTATCCCTACCCCAGGGAATGCATTTGTAAAATTGAAACAAGCAGTAATGCAAGCCCCTGTGCGGATCACTCCAGATCCCAGCAAACTGTATCACTTAGAACAGTGGTTCTCAAGCAGGGGTCTGGGATCCCCTAGGGGGCCTCGAGCAGGTTTCAGGGGGGCCTCCAAGCAGGGTCAGCATGAGACTCACTGGGGCCGAGGGCAGAAAGCCGAAGCCCCACTGCATGGGGCTGAAGCCCAGGTCCCTGAGCCCCGGCACCCGAGGCTGAAGCCTGAATATGTAGCTTCGTGGGGGGCCCTGTGGCATGGGGCCCCAGGCAATTGCCCTGCTTGCTACCCCCTAACGCCGGCCCTGGCTTTTATATGCAGAAAACCAGCTATAATGGCACAGTTGGGCTGTGGAGTTTTTATAGCATGTGGGGGGTGGGCAGTGAAAGAAAAAGGTTGAGAACCTCTGACTTTGAGGTCTCTGAGTGCAATTGCACTTGCAACAGTAGCATCTAAAGAGAGGCATGAGAAAATTTAGGCCAGTAGCCTATGCTCTAAAAGAATGAGCCTAGTGGAACTTAAATATTCCACTTGTGAAAAATATTTATTGGTCACCAGCTGGACTCCCAAGCATTTTGAATTGGTTTAAACCCAACAGCTCTACATTCCACACACACTCCCCTCTCCAGTTCTTGCTTTCTAATCGAATCAAGGATGGACACGTGTCTAACGCTCGACTAGCACACTGGACTTTGTTATTGCATGACAAAGATATAACAGTGACCCCAGTATGGACTCCATCTCCATTGCTGGATGCCCTGTTGTATTCATAGAATATTAGGGTTGGAAGAGACCTCAGGAGGTCATTTAGTCCAATTCCCTGCTCAAAGCAGGACCAACACCAACTAAATCATCCCAGCCAGGGCTTTGTCAAGCCTGACCTTAAAAACCAGGAGATTCCACCACCTCCCTAGGTAACCCATTGCAGTGCTTCACCAAGCATTGGGAACCCGCATGTTTGCCCAGATGTCGATCAAGGAAAAACCTTGACCCACTTTTTCACATGAATACCTCCCAAAATAAAAATCATAGATGCATATTGCTTTTTCATAGATGAATCCAACTGCTATGATGAGAAGAAATGAATACTTTCTTGTTATTGATACATTCTCTAAATGGGTAGAAGTATTTCCCCTTAAGGCAAATACTGCTTTAGCTACAACAAAAATCTTGGTGAAGCAAGTCTTTTCTCACAGGAAACTCCCCGCTAGGGTAGAGTCAGGCAGAGGAACACATTTTACTGGCCAAGTGTTCCAAAGATGTTTACAGATGTTGGGAGTGCAACAAAAATTGCACAGTCCATATAGACCTCAATCATCAGGGATGCTAGAGAGAACAAATTGCACCATCAAACTAATGCCCAAAAACTGGTAGATGCCAATGGATGCAATTGAAATATTCTGATTCCACTCATTTTAATGGCACTCAGGGCAACTCCTGCTGCCTCCAGAGATCATACACCCTTTGAGGTGATGACTGAGCAAACCATGTGAATGCCAAAGCATCTTTTGTGGCATACCAGTGGCACACAGATAGGTTTCCAGTTTGACTCCCTCTATCTGCAAGCATTACAAAAACATTTGAATCAGGTTCTCTTGCAGGTAGCTGTTAAATTGGGAAAATCCAAACGGAAGGCAAAAGGTTATTTTGATAAAGGCCAAAGAGAGAATGCTTGGGAAATTGGAGATCAGTTGGTCATATGCTGTACCAGAACACAATTTATGTAACCAATGAACTGAGACACACTAATAGACTCAGGCCCTCTGTATACCGAATCAGAAACAAACAAAAAAGTAGATAAATTCTATCATGTTAATAGAATTAAAGCTGTACTAGAAAAGAAATATTTTTCCACAGGCAGAGGAACCAGAGATGTTAACCACAAAAGAGGAAGTAAAGGATCAGAGAGATGAGGAAAAGAAAGAAAAATGCATGACTTAACAACATTGATACTGTATTATTGCTTTAACACTACACTTCAAACTGAACAGACTGTTCCAGTACAAGAAGAAATAAGAATAGTCAAGGCAAATCAGGATTTTATGTTGGAACTGAACTCAGACTTGCCTACTGAGGCTCAGGATGCAAAGATAACAGTGATCTGGGCACAAGAACGAATAAAATAAGATCAAGGACTGAAAGATGAACGTTTTCAACTGAAATTTTCTTTGAACGGAATTATCAACGAGCACAAGGGCAATTTATAACTAAGACATGGGATAAAACATTGTTTTCAACCTGGACTATTAGTACAACTTTGAAAATACATATGGAGCAGAGTCATACGTTAGGTCTGTATAGAGTGGGATTACATCTAGTATTGAAGGAGAAGTGAAAATTTGTATTCTGGAAAGATATTCCACTGGAAGTCCTCTCCCCCCCCCCCCAAAAAAAAATCTTGAAGGAAGGTACAAGCATTATTTAAGAAAAAAAAATTATTTGGTCAAATATTTCTTCCAATCACTCATAACAAATTTCATCAAAAGGTGAAAAGAGTAATAGAATCAGACTCATAGAAGATTAGGGTTGGAAGATACCTCAGGAGGTCATCTAGTCCAACCCCCTGCTCAAAGCAGGACCAACCCCAACTAAAATCATCCCACCCAGGGCTTTGTCCAGCCGGGCCTTAAAAACCTCTAAGGATGGAGATTCCACCACCTCCCTACGTAACCCATTCCAGTGCTTCGCCACCGTCCTAGTGAAATAGTGTATCTTAATATCCAACCTAGACCTCCCCCACTGCAACTTAAGACCATTGCTCTTTGTTCTGTCATCTGCCACCACTGAGAACAGCCTAGCTCCATCTTCTTTGGAACCCCCCCTTCAGGGAGTTCAAGGCTGCTATCAAATCCCCCCTCACTCTTCTGTTCTGCAGACTAAACAAACCCAGTTCCCTCAACCTCTCCTCGTAAGTCATGTACCCAAGCCCCCTGATCATTTTTGTTGCCCTCCGCTGGACTCTCCAATTTGTCCACATCCATTCTGTAGTGGGGGGGCCAAAACTGGATGTAATACTCCAGATGTGGCCTCACCAGTGCCAAATAGAGGGGAATAATCACTTCCCTCGATCTGCTGGTAATGCTCGTACTAATGCAGCCCAATATGCTGTTAGCCTTCTTGGCAACAAGGGCACACTGCTGACTCATATCCAGCTTCTCATCCACTGTAATCCCCAGGTCCCTTTCTGCAGAACTGCTGCTTAGCCAGGGCCAGCTCCAGGCACCAGCTTAACAAGCAAGTGCTTGGGGCGGCCAAGGGAGAGGGGCGGCATGTGCGGCAATTCAGGGGCTGCAGGTCCCTCACTCCCTCTAGGAGCAAAGGACCTGCCGCCGCTGATCGTGGCTTTTTTTTTGTTTTTGCTTGGGGCGGCAGAAATGATGGAGCCGGCCCTGTGCTTAGCCAGTTGGTCCCCAGCCTTTAGCAGTGCATGGGATTCTTCCATCCTAAGTGCAGGACTCTGCACTTGTCCTTGTTGAACCTCAAATTTCTTTTGGCCCAATCCTCCAATTTGTTTAGGTCACACTGGACTATATCTCTACCCTCCAGCGTATCTACCTCTCCCCCCAGTTTAGTGTCATCTGCTAATTTGCTGAGGGTGCAATCTATCCCAACATCCAGATCATTAATAAAGATGTTGAAAAAAACCGGCCCCAGGACCGACCCCTTTGGCACTTCACTTGATACTGGCTGCCAACTAGACATTGATCACTATCCTTTGAGTCTGACAATCTAGCCAGCTTTCTATCCACCTTATAGTCCATTCATTCATTTATTCCATACTTTAACTTGCTGGCAAGAATACTGTGGGAGACCGTATCAAAAGCTTTGCTAAAAATCAAGATATACCACATGCACTGCTTTCCCCATATCCACAGAGCCAGTTATCTCATCATAGAAGGCAATCAGGTTGGTCAGGCATGACTTGCCCTTGGTGAATCCATGTTGACTGTTCCTGATCACCTTCCTCTCCTCCAAGTGCTTCAAAATGGTTTCTTTGAGGACCTTCTTCATGATTTTTCCAGGGACTGAGGTGAGGCTGACCGGTCTGTAGTTCCCCAGGTTCTCTGTCTTCCCTTTTTTAAAGATGGGCACTATATTTGCCTTTTTTCCAATCATCCGGGACCTCCCCCAATCGCCACAAGTTTTCAAAGAGAATGGCCAATGTCTCTGCAATCATATCAGCCTCTGCACCCTCGGATGCATTACATCTGGACCCATGGACTTGAGCATGTCCAGCTTTTCTAAATAGTCCTTAACCTGTTCTTTCACCACTGAGGGCTGCTCACCTCCTCCCCATACTGTGCTGCCCAGTGCAGCAGTCTGGGAGCTGACCTTGTCTGTGAAGACGGAGGCAAAAAAAGCATTGAGAACTTCAGCTTTTTCCACATCTGTCACTAGGTTGCCTCCCCCATTCATTAAGGGTCCCACACTTTCCCTGAACTTTTTCTTGTTGCTAACATACCTGTAGAAACCCTTCTTGTTACCCTTCCCATCCCTTGCTAGCTGCAACTCCAGTTGTGTTTTGGCCTTCCTGATTACATCCCTACATGCAGGTAAAAAACTTGTTCTTAAATATAACAAAAGCAAATGAGCAAATGTATTTTGTAACTTGGAGAAAAAGCTCCCTTAATTAAGGAATCCTGGGGGGGGAAAGGGAGGAGGTTATAAAACATATTACAAGTGAAGGTATATCTTCACCAATAAGTAATGGAATTCCATATGGATTATGAAAAAACAAAACCAAATGTCAAAGCTCAGTAAAAAAAATGGAGCATTGGTCATATGTAACCTAAATAATGAAAATAAAGGAGAATATGAAGCTTGAATCCAAATTAAGTCATTGGATAGTGTAAGAGTTATTAATAAATATTTTAAAAGTAAAGGTACAAGCAATAGTAATGAAAAAGGATTAGGATTCACAGAACCCTGTGAAATGTCCAGTTTTACAAGAAGGTCCTGTTAGTCGTCTCACGGCCACGTCTATACCAGGGGTATTAATCAACCGAGTACAATTTATTCATATCCCCATTGTATTAAATTTATCTGATTGGTAAATGAGTGAATTTAGTATTGTAAGGATACTAAGGTTGCATCTTCCTTTTCAATATTTCTCATAGATAAGATTACTGCTTATCAACAACAAGTACAGACTATTACCAATTTAGGTATTAAGATACAAACCAACCTTTATTTTTCCAGAAGAAAAGAAGGAATTAATCCTTGATGAAGTTTTAAACACTATCACGGGTTTATTTAGTTCAAAAGTGCCAATTTGAAATAAGGTTCATGTTAAAAGAATCAAAAGGCATGTCAATTATGTGATTTAGGAAAAAACTACCAAAAGTAATTGACCCCATGTTAAAGGGAATTTATGGTTTAGCAACTGAAAACTGATACAGTGTGCAATATGCATGAAATAACCAAATTGTTTAATGAAACTCAGAAGAATATTCATCAGTTGATAAAATATATTGATCAGAAAAAAATCATTAACTTGGAAAAGAAATGATTTGCTCATTATATGATGAATATGTAATGAATAGGAAATAGATACTATTGATTATACCTGACAATTCTTGGTACTAAGAGAAATTACCCAAATTAATCAGAGGTCAACAAATTTTGAATTGGCATTGTCCACATTGTATTCAAAAACATGGAGGAGAGAAAGTCAAATGCCAAACCAAATATATATAAAAAAAATTACATTTCATTCAATTAGAAACTTGGGATCTGTGACACCACATCCAAATCATGACACGTTATTTCAGCAAAACCTGTGACATTTTACAATACTTGTATGTCTCGTTCACATTATCATTGCTCGTCCATGCAAATAAGGATGTGTTTGATCAATTAGCTGTTCATTCCATAGGCCACCTATCTATAAGTAATGTATGCAAATCCCTCTGCTGGTTGTGCATCACCAAAATGTCCAAACATGGAAAGTCCCACAGATTGCTTGTTGCTCTCAAAAGGGGCATCAATGGATCTCTATGTATAATGTGTTTAAGGTAAAGACCCCTCTGTGTGGCCAGCTGGAAAGGTACCAATGGCAATGCAACACTGGTATCATGCCCAGTGCAACTAACCAAACGAAGATCTCTTATGGAATGTGTGGTCTGTGACAAAAAAGTAACAGTACTGTGTAGTAACTTATCACAAAGAATTCTATTCTGATCATCTTAGATGTATGGTCACAAATCCACATCTCATCGTGCGATTAATTTTTTTTTAATCGCTTGACAGCCCAAGAAATAAGGCGTACATTTTTAACAGTGAGGGTATTTAACCACTAGAAGAATTTACTAAGGGCTATGGTGGATTCTCCCATTCTTGATTTAAAAATCATCAGTGATGATGTTTTTCTATGTAAGCAGGGTCTGAATGAGCTGTTCCCGGACATCTAGTGATTAGCTGGAAAAGAGGACTTCAGAAGCTGATCTTGTTTGCATGGGCATACCCACCCTGCCTAGGTGCTTGGCATGAGGGGACTGCTCTGCCCAAATGATCACTTTTCACTGGTGTTGGATCACCAGTCTCCTTGTTATTGGGTCCAGGGGCACTAAAGGGTGGTTATCCTTGTTGCATGAATCCAGGGCAGCAGAACTGTGCTTCGCATACCCTAATTGAGGGACTCACCCTCAACTAAATGGCACTCGCTAGGCAGGGCCCATGGGTCCCAAAGCCCAGTGAGTTGAGAGAGGGTGGAAACAGATACTTATACCTGGTGGTGTTTAAGGGTTCTGGAACTTTTATCCTTTCTCTTTCCAATGTGTAATAACAGCTAATTTAGACTCAGTGGGAAGTCTTGTTATGCACTGCAGAGCCCAAATTGCTGATAACCAAGTCTAAGCATTAGACCTGCTTTGGGGTAGTGTCTCTGGTGTAAGTGACTGCCCAGTCTGCATTAGCAGTGAGGTTCCCCCACTAACAGTGGAAATCCCTGGCAGCTGTGTTAATTGGTGGGACCTGAAGACATCCCAGTGGAGGGAAGGGTGGCTGGTGAGTAAGTGCCTGGATGTGGAATGAGCAAGGTGCCTTCTTGCTGTGCACACCAGCCAGGGTGTGAGATAAAGTCTGCAGGTGCACCTCTGAACTCTGGGTCTTTGCTGACTAAGGACAACAACTGTGAGTGGGGTGCAGAGAAGGGAGGGGCTCATTAAAGGAACGTTTGGTTGCTGGAGTTAAGAACCTGAGGCTAAAGGACACTGCCCAACAAATGCTGGGGTGAGTCTTTTCCGCATGATTTCATGTTTATGAATCCTGCTTGTGGTGTTTTCCCAAGTTAATGCCAGATGGCTTCCCTCCTTTTATTAAAAGATTATTTTCTACCCTCCATGCTTGCCAGAGGGGAAGTTTTGCCTCTTAGAGGTGCCCAGGGGGTGGTGTGTAATTGTCCCAGGTTACTGGGTGGGGACTCGAGCCAGTTTTGTGTTGCCTGGTTGAAAAGGAACCCCTAGATATTGAATCTGGCCCTGGTTGCTGCTGACTCTGACTGGCAGAAGGGTCACATCTAAGAGGTCTGCTCTAGGGATTATTTGGGGGAAGTTCTCTGGCTTGTGTTATACAAGAGGTCAAACTAGATGAGCACAATGGCCCCTTCTGGCCTTAGAATCTGTAAGTTCCTCAGGTAACTATATCTGGGACTCCCTTGTGGCCTCCTTGAGGGCACTACACATGTCTCAGGCCTCTAAACATCACCTTTCGTATCCCTTTCTCTTCAAATCTGGGTTTTAGGTTGCAGACCCCCTGCAATTCCATGTGATTATCCCAGGCGGCCTGACTTCAGTCCAGCTTCTGTAGTTCTGTTCCCCTCAGGGCAATGACCAGTTAGCCAGTGACCAGCCAGCCTCCCTACGGCAAAGCACTATTTATGTAGAACAAAAGCATTCCAGAGAAAACAGATCTTGAAAACATTAAACAGCTGATACACATGCCTAGCTTCCTAGATGTCACCATCTTCCTTCTGGGGACCCTGGTAGGTTCCAGAATTCCTTCAGGTCCCCTCCACAGACCCTGACCCTCTTGGTCACAGTCTCCTGTCAGTGCTTGGATCGAGTGTCAGCAAGAGCCACCTTTCCCCTGACAGTAGGGTGGTCACTTTATGCAGTTCTCAGTGCTTTGTTTACCAGTCCTCTTGATCCCAGTCAAATCAGTCCATGCAATTTCCCCCAAGTCCCCAGACTTGTTATCTTCCCACAAATTTGATTACTCACCCACAGTGATTTTAGATACTACAGGAAACTTTTTAGCTCCCCTGTCAAGCCAGGAACCCAGTCTCAAGCTGTCCCATGCATTTACACATAGCCTTTACCAAGCTGCAATAGTCTTTCAGTATTTCATGTGTCCATCTGGATTTACTCTACTTTTATAATTTAGAAGTGTAAGAGGTCAGACTCACCCCTGCAGCCCCTCCTGCTGGTTACTCTGGGGAATCAGCTCAATCCAGCCTCTGGAGTGCCCTCTACAGGCCAGTGATCCATCTTGTCAAGACTCCTGGCCCCTGTGTCCCTCCCAGGACCCTGGTGCCCTTATCTGGGGAGCTGCCCTCTGGCAGAACCCCTTGCTCTGGGTTTCCCCTCCCCAGGGAACTCCCACCCACTATCCCTACCTCACCTCAGGATAAGGCCACTGCCAGCCTCCAACTAGCCCCCACTCCCTGGGGCAGACTGCAGTATAGGCCACTCATCATCAGCAAGGTGGGGTTTGGACCTGCTGACTTGGCCTACACCTGGGTTGCCCTTTGCAACCCCCAGTACCTCTTGGCCTCCTACTAGGCCACAGCCTGGGGCCTTCCAGGCTAGAGCTCCTCAGCCTGTCCCCAGCCCTACTCCACTCAGATACTCTGGCTCTACCTCACTACAGTCAGGCCCTTCTCCCTCTGAAGGCAGAGAGAAACTGCTGAGCTTCTGGCTCCCAGCCTCTTTATACAGGCCAGCTGAGGCCTGATTGGGGCGTGGCCCAACTGCGGCTATTTCCCCAATCAGCCTAGGTAGCTTTTCCCACAGCCCTAGCCCTCTGCAGGGCTGGCTTTAACCCTTCCCAGGCAGGAGCGGGTGTCCATCCTGCTACAAGAAGATACAAATATAGTTTGCCCCCAAATGTTCTCCTTCCTGTTCCCTAAGCATTGTCCATCGTGTGTACTGAATGAGGCAGACTCCTACAGACAAAATAGCATGCGATTGTGTCATTACAGACAATGAGCTGGATACTGATCACACTTGCAGCAGTTTTACCACAGTGTGACTCCAGTGAATTACTCCTGCTCTACTGCTGAGCAACTGAGAGGACGGTCAGGCCTTATACTCTAATTCATACCCTAACCAGGGCTGCTGGAACAATTTGTATAGTGGGGGTGCTGAGAGCCATTGAACCAAACTGTAAACCCTTTATATATTGGAAACCACTTCAAAACAAGGTGCTGCAGCATCCTCAGCACCCATGCCCTACCCTCTCTGTGCATCCCTCCAACTGTGCATCCCTCCCAGATTGGTCAGGAGTTTCCCAGAATCTGCCTTGATCTCTCAATGGCTATTGAAAGCCACCTGGGAAATTTTAATAGACTCATAGAATAGAATATCAGGGTTGGAAGAGACCTCAGGAGGTCATCTACTCCAACCCCCTGCTCAAAGCAGGACCAATCCCCAGACAGATTTTTACCCCAGTTCCCTAAATGGCCCCCTCAAGGATTGAACTCACAACCCTGGGTTTAGCAGGCCAATGCTATCCCTCCCCCCATACAGGCCAAAGTCCGGTCGGCGGTGCAGCTGGGCTAAGGCTGGCTCCTTACCTGGCTCCATGTGGCTCCCAAAAGTGGCCACCATGTCCAGCTCCTAGGCGCAGGGGCACCCACAGGGTCTTTGTGCACTGCCCCTGCCCTGATGCCTCAGCTCCCATTGGCCGGGAACCGCAGCCAATGGGAGCTGCAGGGGCAGTACCTGCAGGAAGGGACAGCGTGTGGAGCTGCCTGGCTGCCCCTGTGCCTAGGAGCTGGACATGCCGGTCACTTCCTGGAGTCTCCTGAGGTAAGTGCCACCCAGCTGGAGCCCACACCCTGCACCCCTCCTGCACCCTAACCCCCTGCCCCAGGCTTGGAGGGTGCTCTCTGTGACCTCCCAGAACAATTGGCCTGGCCTTTTTTGCTCCTCTGCTTCTTCCTGGCTTCTGCGAATGCATGTCACCTTCCAGATCTTCTCTCTATGTTTTGGCTTGAAAAGAGATTCTTTGGTCCCCCAGTATTCCACCAGAGGATCCATTAAAAGTTCGCAGGGGATTTTATTACTGGGCAGTTTTTGTGAAATTGTGTTGGCGAGTGGATGTACTTAATTATCAGGTGATGAAATATCAAAAGCCCTTTAGCTTTTCACAATTTTCCCATCAAAGCAATGTCTGCTTAACCAGTTTCTCCAATATTAGCCTCTCTCTCCTGCAAGCTGACTACTCACATTGGTATAATTTGGAGAAACAGCAGAAATGGGACATATACAATTCTTGGTTTTTTCCATTGATGAGTTACTGTACAGTAAGCAGAGAAGAGGCAGCCAGATCCTGTTGTGAATCTCTTCATCTAGCATGCCAGGGGACTGAGCTTTGATGGCTGTGATGCCTTTTCCAGTTGTGATATCAAAAAGGAGGAATGTACCAAACTAAAGGCAAACTGAACTCAGCTGCTGTTTCTTTGGGTTAAAGTGGAAAGCATTAGTGACACCTAATGGTGAAAGGAAAGACTACATATTTTCATGTAAAGAGCAGTGCGTGTGGTATGGGGGAATTAAGGGAGCCCCAATTTCCCTGTTTCTTGTTCTTCCTGCTCAGCTAATGCCTACTCCCTTTGATGGAGGCACAAACCAAAACTCCCCCCATCTTGGTGAACTTGAGATCCAAACCGCTCTACTCCATCCCATTCTTCTCAAGTGTATCTTATACCCGGGGCATGACTCATTTTAGTCCCACAGCTACTGATGTTCCACACAAACATGGTGTCGTCTCACTTTGATCACTGAATGTTATTTACATCAGAAATAAAGAATTGTGGAACTGAAATCAATTATTGACTCTGAGGATGTGCCTGCCCAGCAGCTAGGCGGGTGATTCCTAGCCCAGATAGACAGATGCACTAACAATAACAGCATGGCCGCGGTGGCATAGGTGGCTGCTTGAGCGACAGAGGGAGAGGGGATGGAGTGAGCGGGGGCGGGGCCTCTGAGAAGGGGTGGGGCAAAGGCATGACCTCAGGGAAGGGGCGGAGCAAGGGTGTTTGGGTTTTGCGATTAGACAGTCGGCAATCCTACCCTCCACTAGCTCCCCCATCTCTGTCATATCTAGGGTGACCAGATGTCCCAATTTTATAGGGACAGTCCTGATTTTTGGGTCTTTTTCTTATATAGGCTCATATTAGCCCCCACCCCGTCCCGATTTTTCACATTTGCTGTCTGGTCACCCTAGTTGTATCAAACATAAACTACTTGTCTTCACTTTCAAGGCCCTTCACAGCCTGTCCCCACCCAACCTAGCATCTCTCATTCAGTATCGAAAGGTTAACTCCAGACTCAGACTGGCCCACCAATGCCAGACACCGTCACCACTTGTTAAATTCTCAAACCAGCCCCTTTGTGCTTTCTCCCCTGCTGCCCCGCACACCTGGGAGAGCTCCCTGTAAACAGCCACAAAACCACTTCATTATCCTCCTTCAAAACCCTCCATTTAATACGCCTTTCACACGAGGCCTACGAAAGCTTGACAATGGTTAGCCTGCTGCTGCACTGAGACCACTGCCTGTCCTTCTGGCCAATATTGTCTCATTGTTTCCTGGTACCCTCCCAGTTGGTCTCTCTGGATCCATCTGTTGTCTCTTGTCTCACACTTACATGGTCAGGTTTTCAGGTCAGGGACTGTCCTTTTGTTCTGGGTTTGCTCAGCGCCTGGCACAACAGGGGGCCTGGTCAGTGGCAGGGGATGCTAGGTGCAACTATGAGACAAATAATAAATAATTAGGCACTCAGCTGCACACATGGATTTAGCTTTGGTCAAATCCCTTCAACGCCTCAGTCAGAGGAGGGGACTTGAATGCAGGTCTCTAACCGAACAGGTGAGTACCCCACCCTCCCTCATAATTTGTAGCCCAGTGATTCAGGTACTCACCTGGGACATGGGAAAACTGAGTTCAAACCCTCTTTGTCTGATAACAAAGGAATCCTCCACCTCTCAGGGACGTGCCCTAACTAGAGTTGTCAACTTTCTAATTGCAGAAAACTGAACACCCTTGCCCCACCCCCTGCTCTGCCCCGTCCCAAGGCCCCGCCGCAGCTCACTCCATCCCCCCTCCCTCTGTCGCTCGCTCTCCCTGCCCCTCGCTCACTTGCTCATTTTGAGGGCAAGCCCAAGCAGGCACCAGGAGAAGGCCAGGAACTGCAACAGTTTGCATGTGGGAGATGGAATGTGTGATTCAAATACCCTTCACCTCACCAGGGGGAGATTTTAAACACTATGGTAAAATGAATTGCCCCCCCAAAAAGTCCCACTTACTTGCAATGAGCGAAACTAAAGAGACTATTGCAGGAGTGTGATTTTTCTGCCTTCACCCAACTGCCTGGGTAGGGGATCCAGTAGTGCTGCCGTTGCTGACTGGCTCCTTCCCTGCCTGACAAGGACCTGGATAGCAGGGGGAAAACGTTACGCTGGTCCATCTTTAATGACTAGTTAAATTGTTTAAATGTATGCTTCAATATGCAAAGTGGACAAATTAATGTTATGGGAGTCTTAATGTTAACATTTCCTGACACTTATGTTTATATATATAACCTTAATATTGCATGAATGTTATTTTATGAATTCATTATAGCTCTTTAATGTTAAGATGAGGTTGCATAAAATATAATTCATGATGCACAAACTGACCCCTCCCTATTGTACCATCCTCCTAACCAATAGATTTTCTAGTGTTCTTTGTTTCAAGTTTTTTCACCTGTATTGTGTCCCAGATTTGTCCCAAAGCAGGTTGAGAAGAAATACGTTACTATGTCACACACAGCCTGAACCCCTGTCCTTCATTGGGTGCCCAATGTTCCACATTACACGTCAAATCAATAAATATTGTCTTGTATACACTACTAATCATGCAAAGGATTGTACACTGTAATACAGTGTGTCATTTGTATACGAGTGTGTGTCACAAATAAAACATTAGGGAGGTGCCCTTAAAAATAAACTGTCTCCTATAATTTCCAAGTTGTCCTTTATTTGAAACATAAAGGGTCTGTATACGGGCGTGAGGGCGATTACCATAGCCAGGGATTAGCTCTTCTGTTTCAGGAACATCAGTCCAAGTGAAGCTCTGCATTCCCTGTTGCCAGGCCCCTTTTGTGCTGCCTGTGGTGTTGGCACTATCAGACCATATGACCCTCTTACTTTTTGCATCCACCAGTGCGAAGTGCCAGGCTTTGCGCACAGCGATATCTGACTGCTGGCATGGCTCCTGATGTGCCCCACTGACTGGGTGGGTTGCAGTGGCTACCCCAGTGGCAGAGGCTGGACCAGCCCCAGTTCACTTCCCCTGGATGCACTGACAGAGACACGCCCAAAACCACACTAGCCTACATGCACCTCCTGCAGGGAGGGACTGACCTGCACAGCCACCTAGGCGAGCAGCTGCTGTGTCCCACTTGCTGGGAGGGGGTGTGGGTGGGTGTCTACACAGCAATTAAAGCTGGCTGGCCCCTGTCCGCTGCTCACTGTGGGGCTGTGTTTGGGGTAGCTGAACCCCAAGCTCTGAGACCCCTGAGGGGGGAGGGACTCAGAGAGCCCAAATGCCTACACAGTGATTTATATTTAGCATGTGCATAGTCATCTAGCCAAGTGATGGCATCTTCAGGATGCAGTTCTGTAATGTTACAGCCCCAGTCTGCTGAGTCAGGCCAGCAGGGCATTTAACTACTGTGTAGACATTACCCCAGCGAGCTCAGAGGGGCTGAAGTGGAGGTTTCCATGTAGGGACTACCAGGGAAGGGAGCCGCAAATTTGGAGCATCTCCACCTGACCCCTCCTCCCCAAGCAGCCACTGGCCGCTTGTAGGGAGCAGGGCCACCTAGTTGGGGCAACTGCTAGGAAGAGCAGGGGGGTGCTTGGGACTGGGGGTATGGGAGGGGGTTAGGGGTGCAGGCTGGGGAGTAAAGGGTTGGAGTGTGGGAGGGGGATGGCTGCAGTTGGGGGTGTGGGCTCCAGGGTGGGGCCAGAAATGAGGGGTTCAGGGTGCAGGAGGGGGCTCTGGGCTGGGGCGGGGGGTTGGGGTATGGGAGGGGGTGAGGGCTCTGGGCTGGGGGTGGGGGCTTTGGGGTGGGGCCACGGATAAGGAGTTCAGAGTGTGGGATGGGGCTACAGACTGGGGAAGTGGGGCAGGGTGTGGGGTTGGGTGAGGGCTCTGGACTGGGGGTCTGGGCTCTGGGATGGGGCTGGGGATGAGGGGCTTAGGGTGCAGGAGGGAGCTCTGGGCTGGGGGGGGGGTGGTTCCAAGGGGTTTGGAATCATAGAATCATAGAATTGGAAGGGACCTCGAGAGGTCATCTAGTCCAGTCCCCTGCACTCAAGGCAGGACTAAGTATTATCTTGACCATTCCTGACAGGTGTTTGTCTAACCTGCTCTTAAAAATCCCCAATGATGGAGATTCCACAACTTCCCTAGGCAATTTATTCCAGTGCTTAACCACACTGACAGTTAGGAAGTTTTAATGTCCAACCTAAACTGCCCTTGCTGCAATTTAAGCCCATTGCTTCTTGTCCTAGCCTCAGAGGTTAAGATGAACAATTTTTCTCCCTCCTCGTAACAACCTTTTATGTACTTGAAAACTGTTATCATGGAATGTGGGATAGGGCTCCGGGCTGGGACAGGGGAGTTGGTTTGCGGGAGGGGGTATGGGCTTTGGGCAGAGACTGGGGGGGTAGGCTCCAGGGTGGGGCTGAAATGAGGGGTTCAGGGTGCGGGAGGGGGCTCCGGGTGGGGCGAGGGTGGTGTGTGGGAGGGGGTGAGGGCTCTGGGCTGGGGGTGCAGGCTCTGGAGGGGGGCCGGGGATGAGGGGTTCGGAGTGTGGGAGGGGGCTCTGGGCTGGGCGGGGGACCAGGGTTTCAGAGTGTGGGAGGGGGCTCTGGGCTTTTTTTAACACCCCTCCCCGCCACACACACACACATGCTGAAAATATTTTAGATTTCCATTAATGAACCTGAAATCCCCCAAACTCTAATTTTCTGTGCAATATTAGCTGATGAAATAAGAGCACTGAAAGTCATCACCAGCATACAATTTGCATACAACAGTGTGCCCTCATTGCCAAGAAGGCTAATGGCATTTTGTACGAGTTTCTTAGGGCCAGCTTCTGTTACTCATTGTTGATAAATTCTACAGCCAATTGCTCGGCCATACTTTGGTTCGTTATGAAATATATTCAAGAGACCAAATAACCAATATCAGTCCGGTGTATTGCTAAAAGCCAATCAGAATATAGTCCCGGGGAAAGGTGGAATACAATACCAGTGTCCAGTAAACCATCTTGTGCAGAGTTGTTACATTCACCTTACAAAGACGTTGTGCTCCCAAAGTTACACATTGTGTGTAGGAGAAAGAGAGCGCTGTGCCTGGTGCAAAATCTCAGCCCTGAAGCAGAGGCTGGGAGCCAAAGTTAGGCCATGTATTGAAGTAGATGTTTACAAGTTCATCATATGACTTTGGCAAAAGTATTGCTAGTGTGGCTAAAACACAGGCCCTCCTAAGAAGCAACAGATATTGGGTATGTGTGAGACACACTCCAGATGATTAGCCCAGGGACATCCTGGCCTACCACCAGAAAAGAGGGTCTGCTAGAAGTAATAAACAGGGATGTTGTGCCCGAGACACCTGGAGCATGATACCAGGGGACGAAACAAGCAGATGGCATGAAACTCCTAAGGTGGTATGAGAGTTGTTTGTCTCAGTCTATAAAAATTGGGGTACCTCCCCTTAACCCTTTGTGCAGCCTGGGGGACAACAGAAATTCCCACAGCTCACTGAGCCACCCCTTGCCACAGGGCACTCGTGTTAGCACGCCTATGTGGTGCTAGGATTGTGTCTTGAGAGCAATAAACCTGACCGAGTGCCTTTGTCACCGAACAGAGTCTGGGGTCTTTCTGGGCAGTACTCTCGAGGTCTGCGGAACCAACTATCTGCGCTGGGCTGGGACAGCATATGGAGAGAACACAGTCACTAACTGACAACAAGGTGTAGTTATAGGATGATTTTATAAATTACACTTCTCTTTAACATCACTAAAATCTAACCCATCGGTTTGTCCCAGTTCCCTAACTTCTTGTTCTGGTCCTTCCTTGTCTTTGTTGTGGATACCAGCATTCCAGATACTGGTCTGGGAAGGTGGCTCCCCTAGCTTCTACTAAGACATAGAATGAATATATCTTGATTTTGACAAGTTTCCTGTCTGCTTATGCCAAATGTTTACTTCAGGAAACACAAGGTGTTATGGCAGAGGTGGGCAAACTGCAGCCCGCAGGCCACATCCGGCCCATGGGACCCTCCTGCCCGGCCCCTGAGCTCCTGCCCCGGGAGTCTCGCCCCCGGCCCCTCCCCTGCTGTTCCCCCTCCCCCGCAGCCTCAGCTCGCCCCGCCGCCGGCGCAATGCTCTGGGCGGTGGGGCTGCGAGCTCCTGGGGCAGCGCAGCCCCACAGTGGCGTGGCTGGCTCCAGCCGGGCGGCGCGGCTGCCTGTCCTGCTGCTCTGGGCAGCGCGGCTGTAGCGCCACCAGCCACCGGTGCTCCAGGCAGCGCAGTAAGGGGGCATGGAGCAGGGGGGGTTGGATAGAGGGCAGGGGAGTTCAGGGTAGTGGTCAGGGGGTGGGGGTGTGGATAGGGGGCGGGGCGGTCAGAGGGCGGGGAACAGGGGGTTGAATGGGGGCAGAGGTCCCGGGGGGGCAGACAGGAAGGAGAGAGGGGGTTGGATGGGGCAGCGGTGGGGGGGCAGTCAGGGGCAGGAGTTCCATGGGTGGTGAGGGGACAGGGAGAAGGGGTGGTTGGATGGGGCAGAGGTCCTGGGAGGGGGCAGTCAGGAAGGAGAGGGAGGGTTGGATGGGGCGGCGGGAGGTCTGGGGGCTGTCAGGGGACAGGGAACAGGGGGGGTTGGATGGGGCAGGAGTCCCGGAGGGGCCATCAGGGGACAGGGAGCGAGGGGTGGGGTGGATGGGGCATGAGTCCCTGGGGGGGACGTTGGGGGCGAGAAGCAGGGGGGGTCAGATAGGGGGCGGGGGCCGGGCCATGCCTGGCTGTCTGGGAAGGCACAGCCTCCTCTAACTGGCCCTCCATACAATTTTGGAAACCGGATGCGGCCCTCAGGCCAAAAAGTTTGCCCGCCCCTGTGTTATGGGATACTTAGCATAAGTGAACAAGATTATGGTATAGGCCAATTTAGGCTATATCACTGTTATAATATTTGTGCTTAATGTTACTCGTGCTTAATACATACATATACACACATATATAGTGCAGATTATATAAATTAGCAATCTATATCTATGTGTCTATCTATCTATGCTAGCCACCATATATTAGTCAACAAGCCCCAGTTGTCACCTTGATTGTTATAGTCAAGGTGACACCTTTGCCAAATTAATATATGAAGCAGTGGTGAGGGCCTTTAAATGTGATTTAAAGTGTTTTAACAAACGGTGTAAGCAGCATTACATAATTAACACAGCTAAAATCCACTTTGTAACACAAAGGAAGCCTTAAATGCAACTTCTATCCAAGTGTGGGAAATCAGTATTCCAAGATTCCCATCATAGATAAGGCTGTTTTGCTTTGTGCATGTCATTGCTAATCTGGATAATGTCTGTGTCTTTCCTGTCTAGTAATGTTTTTAATTTAAAGTAAGTAGATTAATATGCACATTAAAAACTGGTAGGAAAGTTTCAACTTCATCCTGGTATTGGGGCTCACTTTGGATAATAGACTTGATCGGTTGTGGTAGTTAACACATAACTTCCATAAGCAGTATAAATAATTTCTTTACTTTCCTGATTTTCCTTTCCTTTTTTATTATTTGTTGCAATTAATGTATTATGTTTTGCTTGTGTTTGGTTAAACATCTTGGTGATGTTTTGCATAATATACTGTTTGTTTTTTTTAATAGCTAGCCCTCAATGCCATGAATTATGGGTTTAGAGATGGTTTCTGCTGCCTGATGCTCAAAATAGTTAGTGGGTTTTTTAAATATAATTTTTCATATTACCCCTGTTCCAAATAGACATTCCATATTCAAAGACTCCTGAAACGTAATCAATAAATGTAACCGGTATATGTATAAACTCACTTTGCTTAATAATATACAGTTTAAATAATAGTTAGAACTGGCTCAGCTCGTGAGCTATATAATGTCCCTATAATCGATTGCATACTTAATTGTCCATATATGGTAGGTTGAAGTGTAGTTGACCAGTCTGTTATTTATAATGCATTTAATCTTTTCTTCTTCCAATGCCTGGGGGTTTCTTTACTGTGCACTGATATATACTGGTGTCTCCATTCTGGAGGATGCACCTTACACAGCTTATGTTGGTTAACATGATACAACTTTATGTTTTTGTTTTACAATTCTCTTTCAGTACCCCAAATTTATACACAGATGAACTTAGTTTATTTACAATGTAATAGCCACAAGTCATTTATGGCACAAGCTATGCTTTGGTACAACATATGACAGAAGAATGACCTGGTTGTTTACTCTTTTTTTTTCTTCCTTTGTTAAAATAAATTTTTCCTTTTCATTCTGATTTTTCCAATTTTATAGCACAAATATACCTGTTTGAGATGTTTTTGTGGGTTTTGCATAGACATTTATTTTTACTTCCTTAACATGGACATTACTAGTTTTCCATAATAAATATAGTCCTTGACTGCTAAAATAGATGTAAATATGGTCCAAAGTGAGAGAGAATTTTTACTTTCATTTAGATTTTGAGACATTTCTAAAAAGTTCAGTGATTTTATTGCTTATGTTTCTGAAACAAGGGATTGTTTAGAGAAGACAGATCCTTAGAGAAAGATGGGTTTGAGAAAGAAAGGATGCTCCCGGAATCAGACCGGAAGCAATATGATGATGATGATTGAGTATTCAATAAGTAATGTAATGACTGCTTTGCGATTATTAGACATAGTGGCTGAAATCTGATCCCCATTCTCAGAAACAACAAGAGCAAGAGTGCTTCTGTCAAGTACAATCTTTCTACATGTTTCAGTTTTCCACTCAGCCTCATGCAACCTGTAGTAAACACTTTCCATGTTGCGGAAGTCAATTTTACCCTGGAAGATTTCCACTCTATGCAGTACAAGTTGTAGTCAAACGGGTTGCTGTACATGACTGCAAATGACACGTTGTCAGATAACATAGGCAAATGCTCCTACCTACCACACCAACTGACCCTTCTTTTCACATTTGCCAGCAATGCCCCTCTGCCATGTACATTGGCCAAACCACACAGTCTCTACGCAAAGAGGCTGGCTAGAGGAGGTTCAAGGAAAAAGTCGTTCTTAGAAAGTCTGGAAGATTCCATGAGATTCTACAAAGATCCACAACATTTTAGGAGGCTAGTACAAAATGAATCCACATGCGGAATACCGGAAACATTTTACTTCAAACTAGGGCTGTCGATTAATCACAGTTAACTCACGCCATTCACTAAAAAAAATTAATCACAATTAAAAAAATTAATCGCAATTAATCACAGTTTTAATCGCACAGTTAAACAATAGAATACCAATTGAAATGTATTACATATTTTGGATGTTTTTCTACATTTTCCTATATATTGTATTCTGTGTTGTAATTGACATCAAAGTGTATATTATTTTTGATTACAAACATTTGCACTGTAAAAATGATAAACAAAAGAAATAGTATTTTTCAATTCACCTCATACAAGTACTGTAGTGCAATGTCTTTGTTGTGAAAATGCAACTTACAAATGTAGATTTTTTTTTGTTACATAACTGCACACAAAAACAAAACAATGTAAAACTTCATAGCCTACAAGTCCACTCAGTCCTACTTCTTGTTCATCCAATCGCTAAGACAAATAAGTTTGTTTACATTTACAGGAGATAATGCTGCCCTCTTCTTATTTACAATGTCACCAGAAAGTGAGAACAGGCATTTGCATGGCATTTTGTAGCTGGCATTGCAAGGTATTTACATACCAGATATGCTAAACATTTGTATGCCGCTTCATGCTTCGCCACCATTCCAGAGGACGTGCTTCCATGCTGATGACACTCATTAAAAAAATGTGTTAATTAAATTTGTGATTGAACTCCTTGGAGGAGAATTTTACATCCCCTGCTCTGTTTTACCTGCATTCTGCCATATATTTCATGTTATAGCAGTCTCGGATGATGACCCAGCACATGTTCGTTTTCCCTGGAGATTTGACAAGACACAAAGAAGGTACCAATGTGAGATATCTAAAGCTAGCTGCAGCACTCAACCCAAGGTTTAAGAATCTGACATGCCTTCCACAATCTGAGAGGGAGGAGGTGTGGAGCATGCTTTCAGATGTCTTAAAAGAGCAACACTCCAATGTGGAAACTACAGAACGTGAACCACTAAAAAAGAAAATCAACCTTCCACAGTTGGCATCAGACTCAGATGATGAAAATAAACATGCGTCAGTCCGCACTGCTTTGGATTGTTATCGAGCAGAACATGTCAGCAGCATGGATGCATGTCGCCTGGAATGGTGGTTGAAGCATGAAGGGACATATGAATCTTTAGCGCATTTGGCACGTAAATATCTTATGATGCTGCCTACAACAGTGCCATGTGAACGCTTGTTCTATCTTTCAGGTAACATTGTAAACAAGACGCGGGCAGCATTATCTCCTGCAAATGTAAACAAACTTGTTTGTCTGAGCGATTGGCTGAACAAGAAGTAGGACTGAGTAGACTTGCAGGCTCTAAAATTTTACATAGTTTTATTTTTGAATGCAGGGTTTTTTTGTACATAATTCTACATTTGTAAGTTCAACTTTCATGATAAAGAGATTGCACTACAGTACTTGTATTAGGTGAATTGAAAAATACAATTTCTTTTTTTTTTTACAATGCAAATACTGGCAATCAAAAATAAATATAAAGTGAGCACTGTACACTTTGTATTCTGTGTTGTAATTGAAATCAATATATTTGCAAATGTAGAAAACATCCACAAATATTTAAATAAATGGTATTCTATCATTAACAGTGCAATTAATCACACAATTAATCATGATTCATTATTTTAATTACTTGCCAGCCCTACGGTGACGTTACACTCCATGTTCTTTATGGAAATCAGGGCTGTTAAGTGATTAAAAAAATGAATTGCGATTAATTGCGCGATTAAATAAATTGTGACAGAGTAATTCTGTTCAGCAGGGGACAGCTTTTTGCTTAGGAAGGCAATGGGGTGCTTCTTGCTGTCCTCCCCTGTTTGTATCAGCAATACTGGATTTATAATGGCGCCAGTGGCGCCATGGCACTGGGCCCACCGTCGAAAGGGGCCCCGGCGCGCTCTCCTCTGCCCCCCCCCGCTCTCTCCTGAGGGGTCAGAGCTTGATGCTGCAGACTGCTGTGGCTCCATGGCAGCCTCTGCCTGCAGCCTGGCTCCTGCCCTGCCCCTTTCCCCAGCGTGCTACGTACATCTTATGGGGGGGGGGAGGAGGAAGCCACAGCACGCTGCTCCGAGTCCGGGGGGGAGGAGGAGAAGAAGAGGCGGGGATGAGGCCTCTCCTCTGACTCTTTCCCCAGTGTGCTACGTTCCTCTCCCCCCCCCCCCCCCGCTGGTCAGTTGGATCAGCCTTGCAGGCAGGAGGGGAGCAAGGAGGAGCGAGCCGCAGCACACCACTCTGGGGAGGAGGAGAAGATGAGCCGGGGTGAGGCCTAGGGGAAGGGGCTGGAATTGGGGCATATCCCCTCCAGCCCCCTGTGTGAGCACCGCCCCGACCCCAGGCCACCCTAACCCCTGCAACCCCCAACCCCCTGCGCACCCTAACCCCTGCACCCTCCCAGCCCCCGGAGCCCCTGGCCCTGCCCTGACCCTGCACTCCCCTCACACCTCCTCAGCACCCCCTCACACATGGATTGTCTGTGGTACCTGGGAGCAGGGGGGGCAGTGACAGCGGGACTTGTCAGTGCTGGCTGCCACGCCCCCTGCCGGTGGGAATGCCCAGAAACTATGTCCATGCACTCCAGGGAGGGGAGGGGGCACAGTCCAGTTTTGGGGGAAAGGGGCAGTTGTGGGGCAAGTCCGGGTGCGATGGGGGAGCTGGCGGTGACTCCGTGTGGGGGATGTAGGAGAAGCAGGGTGTTAAGGTGGGGGTTGGTGTGGCAGGGGGCAGAGGGAGGGAGGGGAGAGTCTGGGTTGAAGGTGGGGGGTTGGCTCAGTGTGTGTGTGTGTAGAAGGGCGTAGTAGAAGAGAGGGAGGTGACAGCCCTGGGGTGAAAGTGTGTAGTCAGTGGGCAGGAGCAGGGAGATTGAGGAGAGCCTTTGTTAGGGGGTTAGTTGTGTGGGATGGGGACAGTAGGAGGGATGGGAGGAGAGCCCAGGTGTGAAGATTGGGGTAGGAACTTGAGGCTGGATTGTGGTAGCCTTTGTGGTAAAGTGTGTGTGTTTCAGTGGCCCTTTCTCCCTGCAAAAGATGGGCACCAGCAATTTTCCTCCCCACGCCCCGCCCCAAAGTTTTGTAAACATTATTGTACCAAAGTAGAAAATGCAGCTTTCAAAAAATGTATTTAGGAAACATAACTTTGGGTGGAGGAGGTGGTGGTGGGGAGATGCAGGTGTGACACCACTGACTGCTGCATCCGGTCTTAATATGGCTCTTAAATCTGCTAATTAAACACTTGTGTTCAGGGCCCTGAGCAGGCCCTGAGTGTTTAAAGAAAAAAGACAAAACTAACAAACAACCCCCCTCCCACAAAACCAAATTCAGTGGTGTTCTGAGTACATTGATGTTAGCCCAGTTTGTTCTCTATGGGCTGAGTGGAGGTCTCAGTTTGGCTTCAAATATCTTATTTTGTTTTTGAATAAATGTTTTCATTCCCATCCCGGCAATACCACATTTACTATGGCATCAATGGTGCTGTCACGCTAGGACCATATCTGGAAGGGGTTCATCACAACCACATGGGGGCCCACCAATATGTTTGGCGCCGGGCCCACAAAAAGTTAATCCGGCTCTGTCTATCAGTACAGCACCCAACCCAGTGTCAGATGCATCGGTACACAATTCAAAAATCTTATCAAAGTCAGGGCTGGCCAGCACAGGCTCTGCAGACAAGGGTTCCTTTACCTTATCAAAACCCTTCTGACATGCCTCTGACCAAATCACCTGAGTATGTTGGTGCTTTTTACATAAGTCTATGATTGGGGATACAATGTTGCTGAACTCCCCCCCAAACCTCCTGTGGAGGAAAACAAAGTCCTCACTCTGAGTTTAAAGCAACAAGCCAGAGGCAGCTTTATTTCGAGCAATTGCAATATGCATGGGAGAGTACACATGGGCAGGTCTCTGTTAGATAAACAATTAGGGCAAGCATTTATACCTTTTGTTACAGACAATAATGATCAACAGCCGCATCTTGTTTATACATATTCCTTCTGATATCTTACTTTTCTCAGCAGTTCCTGCTACAATCTGTGTTCCATTCTTATCTAACACAAGATTGAAAAACAGTATCTCTTACAGTTCTTTTCCATTCGTTTTCCACTTGCCCAGGCCTTGCCTGAAATCTCACGTTATTAGAGCTAGTATTAGCCTGACTCTTGCTCTATTTCTAGAAACTAAGATATCTGCGTTCAAATTCCCTTTATCCTTTTCTCTACTTCCACACTCCTGTAATAGTTTGCCAAGACTATGAAGGACTGGACCTTCATTTGGGGCACAGGCCACTTGACAATGGCTTCCACCTTAAGAGGGTCAGAGGATAGTTGCACCCCTCCCCTGACCCAATGTCCTAGATAAGGGACTTTGGCTGTCCCTATCTTGCACTTGGAGGGTTTTATGGTTAGACCAACCTCCTTGAATTTTGATAGCAGAACCCCGAGGTGCTCCTTGTGGTCCCAGGTGTTGCTGAATACAGCGATGTCATCTATGTATGCCCTTGCATAGTTCTGTAAACCATTTAACACTTTGTTGACCAATCTCTGGAAGGTTACACCAGCATTTACCAAACCAAAAGGTAACACTGTGAATTCATAGAGCCCCATATCAGTGATAAAAGCAAATTTCTGTTCTGCCTTTTCCTCCAGAGGGATCTGCCAGTAACTCTAGTTAAATCAAAAGTACTGAGATATTTGGCTTGGCTCAGCACATCCAGCATATCATCAATTCTTGGCATGGGGTATGCGTCTATTACAGTAACAGCATTAGGTTTTCTATAGCCCACACAAAATCTTACAGTGCCATCCCTTTTGGGGACCAGACCACAGGGGATGCCCACGAGCAGTCAGATTCCCTAATTACTCCCAGGTCCAACATATTTTGTATCTCTGTATGAATTTGATCTTTCACCTTACCGGTGGCCCTGCAAGGCCTGGAAGGGGGGAAGGGATTGTGTCCCTTTTGTGAGGATTCTATGGGACAGCAAGTGCATTTTCCCTGGCTAGTTGGAAAATACTTTGCTTTACCCTTGCAGCACTTACAACACCTCCCCGCCTTTCGACTGGTGTTAATTCATTACAGATTTCCATATTTTCCAGAGTTGACGCATCTCGTCATTCATTCATCAGATCAGTGAGTGGGTGTGCCTCAGTTTCCCCTTTGACTCAACAGATCGTGTTTACTCCAGCCTCTCTACTATGGTAGGCTTTGAGCCAGTTCACATGTACATGTTGGGGAACAGTATCATTGTGGGGCTTTTAAACTTGATTCGTGTCCTCATTTGCAACTTCTACCACCTCGTAGGGCCCTTCTAGGAGTTTTGCATTTTGAACCTTTTCGCAAGGTTGAATACCATCACCAAGTCTCCTATGCCAAAATTGCATTTACAAGTATTTTTATCATACCACACCTTTTGTTTGGCCTGACTTTCTTGGAGGTGTTTTGGACCACTTCCATCATGTCCTTTAACTCCCTCCTGAACCTCTGAACATACTCAGTCACTGGTTCTTCACTCACCTCATGGCACACTTCCCAGGTGTCCTTAATGAGATCGAGGGGTCCCCTCAATTTTCTTCCATATAGAAGGTCAAATGGAGAAAACCCCATGGACTCTTGGGGTACCTCCCTGTAAGCATATAACATGAATGGCAATAACTCATCCCAACTGTGGCCTCTTTTCTTGGCATACATTCCCAGCATGGATTTTAGGGTCCCATTGAACCTTTCCACCAACCTATTGGCCTGGGGGTGATAGGG
Organism: Emys orbicularis; assembly: GCF_028017835.1. Taxonomy (NCBI): domain Eukaryota; kingdom Metazoa; phylum Chordata; order Testudines; family Emydidae; genus Emys; species Emys orbicularis. The sequence goes on along the minus strand of NC_088703.1, from coordinate 8,765,782 downwards.
GCAGTCTTAAGTTGTTTCACGCCACACATCTTCCATAGCTCATTGAACAACTGCGACATAAAGTTTGCCCCCTGATCAGACAAAATTTCCTTAGGGAAGCCAACTCTGCTGAATATAGTGAGCAGGGCTCTTGCCACTGTCTCAGCTTCTATATTGGACAGAGCGTCTGCCTCAGGATATCTAGTGGCAAAATCCACCACCACTAAGATATACTTGTTCCCTCTCCGAGTCGGGCACGGCATTGGACCCACAATGTCCATTGCCACCCTCAGGAATGCCTCCTGTATGACAGGTAAGGGAAGATTGGGGATTGGTTGGGGATTGATCCTGCTTTGAGCAGGAGGTTGGACTAGATGACCTCCTGAGGTCCCTTCCAACCCTGATATTCTATGATTCTATGAAGCAGGGGAGCCCTCTGGGGGCCTACAGGTTTTTTCCTCTCCTGACATACCACACAAGACCTGTAATAATCTCTCATATCATTCTTTATTCCTGGCCAGTAGAAATTCCTCCTTAGCCTGCCATAAGTCCTCTGTATCCCCAAGTTACCCTCAGCATTAATTCCCCCCAGTGCTGGCTGGTACAACCAACTGTTCCTTCCTATGGGAGCCTCCCTATACAGTTTCCCGTTCTCTTCAAAAAACATCTCTCCCCCCCGTTCCTGGAGTTCCCTCTAGGACACACTTCCTTATGCTCTCTAGGGAGGATCAGTCTTTCACTTAGCTGCAAATTCCTGACAGCTAATACTTGGGATAATATCCTCAGACATTGAAACCATCCCTCCTACCCCCGGCCCTGGGGACCTGTGGCTTTCAGTTAGGCAGAGGCCTGACTCTGCCTCTCCCACACCTGGAAGCACCCTGCCACCCTGCTCGCTGTGCCACTGTGATGGGTTAGACCCCCCTTCTGGGTTGCCACCTGATGTAATGGGATTTCACTGAGACTCTCCTGCTCGACCAGCCTGGGTTCCCTCTCCCTGCTTTGCTGCATTAGACTCTCTGGCCTCTTGCAGCACACACAAACAGATAGGGCCACACCCAGCTGCAGACACAAACTGAAGTCAGCTATGTGTGAGAGGACTCCCCCACCACTCACATGCACACCCCTTTTGGGAGATAAACCCAAAATAATACTGTCTTGCACAGTGCAAGCTCATAAAAATCTGCCCCCTTCCTCAGTGTGAAGAGAGATGTGCACGAGGTCTTGCCCCCCACAGTTAGAAATTACATAAACTGGGTTTAATAATAAACAAAATAAGTTTAACAACTACGAAAGGTAGTTTTGTCAGATGTTCGGCTGTGTGTGTGTGTGTGTGGTCCCAGCTCTGCGCAGATAGCTGGCACAGCAGATCTCGAGCGAACCACCCAATGACCACAAAATCCGTTAAGGTGCGAAGGCACTTGGTCAGGTTTATTGTCAGCAAAGCATGGTCCTAGCTCTCCGGGCCAATGTCTAGCACATGTATACCCATGACAATGGATGCAGCTCAGTCAGTGGCAGGACTTTCCACTGCCCCCTTGGCTGGACAAAGACACTCCCTGTGAGATACATCTTTATACCCCAGTATAAACAAGTTATGTATCACCCTTGATGTATCAGGGTGCCACCCATTGCCTTGTACCTGTAGGTTTGATCAAAACATCTCTATTCATCATGCTGTTATCCTGACCTTATCCTTAAGATGGGTTGGCGTGTTCCTGTTATCTTTGGGGAATGTGTTTATCGGGGTGTTCTGGTACCACCTTTCTGGAATGTGCTTGCGAGAGTGTTTTGTGCCTAGCACCTCTTAGGAATATGTTTTTGTGCAATACCAATCCTGTGCTTGCCAAATTCTGTGAGCAGGGCCTGCCTCTTGTTCACAATTTAACTTTCCTTATTATCAGCAAGGTTTTGACTACTTTAGCCCAGGCCTCAGGCCCCATACCAGGCCTCTGATACATGGCCTTATGTTTCAGACCCTCTTCTTACCACAGATAAATTTTAAATGGTTAAAGGGATAGCAAACAGAACAAAACAGATTACCTTAGTAAATAAACAAAAGTGGCAAACTGAGCTTAACACACTAGATAGGTAGGATACAAATTAGCAAATTCTCACCCTGAGTGATAAACAGGCTGGCAGATTCTTAAGGCACAAGTTGCCTTGGCTTTCCCAAGGGTCAAACAGTTCCCCTTGTGTCGAGCTATCTCTGAGAGGTTTCTATTGCACACAGTTCCTAGGGTAATCCTTATGCTTGTGTGCATTTCCTCAATACGCCACTAACATTGTTTGGCCTTACCTAATGCAGCACATTTGAAATACAGAGACATGGTCAATATTCCCAGCTTCAGATAAAAAAATGATACATGCAGATAAACAGTCTGTACAGCTGCTGCTGCTTCCCAGGGCCACGGCCTGCTCCACCTCAGGGTCCCACAGTGAGTTACAGCCTCACAGCACCCGGTGAGAGAGGGGCCAAGTTACCCTCCCCACCGCCCACATGGAGAGCTGAGCCACTGTGCCACGTTACAGTGATGGACTCTAGATGGATCAGTATGGGGCGGAGTGGGCAGATGGGTAGAGAGGTGTATATGGGGATGGAAAGAGGGATAGTTTCGCCATTGCACGGTGGAGGAAACTGAGGAACAGAGCGGCAAAATGACTCTCCCAAGGTCACCCAGCAGGCCAGTGGCAGAGCCGGGAGCACAGCCTAGGACTCCTGAGTTCCTGTCCAATGTGCTAGCCACTGAGTGACACTTCCTCTAATCTCATTTTGAATGTTGCTAAATTCTTGGCCTCAATGACTTCCTGTGGCAGTGAGTTCCACTGGCAAATTGCATGTCATGTGATAAAAGATTTCCTTTTTTTGGTTTTGAATTTCCCATCTTTTAGTGGCATTGAGAGTTCCCTTCCTCTGTGATGAGACAGGGAGACCAGAAGCTCCCAATCATCTCTCTGCTGACCCTTCATTATTTATGGATCTTTTTTCCTGTCCTCTCTCCTCCATCCCATCTAAGGTAACAATCCCTGGCTTTCCAAGCTGTCTTTGTATGAGAGCTTTTCCAGCTCCTGGACCATTCTTGTCCTTTTCTGCACACAGGATCCTGGTACGGCCGTCCCGTTCCCTATGCCCCTCCAGCACCGGGTTTGCTTTGTGTGCCCATGGCTGCCCATTCAGCTGCCAGCAGAAGTGCCCCGTGCCCCCGTCCTGCACTGGTACAGATCATGTAGATCCCTGTAAGGAGCAGGACAAACTGATTGTCGAGAACTGGCAACGAGCCTCCTCAACCATTGTGTTGGCTCTCCCCGAGATTGATTAGCCCGGATTTCCTTTTGCAGATTAGCCCCCACCCACACTTCCTTGCCCCCCACATCCTGCCTGTCCACAGCCCTGCCCCCACAGGCAAAGCGTGGACTCCACCTCAGCTAGCAGGAAGCACACGCTGAGCGCTGGACCTGGTGCTAGGCCAGGGGCTGGGAGGGCAGTGAGTCAGCTCTACCCAGAGAGGGGCTGGTGGTGCTCTGCGGGAGCTGCTGCTGAACAATCCCTCATTGCTGCGAGATGACTAACGTTGAAAAGCTGGTTCAGGAGGTGGATGCAGGCCGGTGTGTGGGCATCCAGATAACCAACAACACCAGAGACGTGACCCTTGAGTACCCCAGGTAAGCAGGTTCCCATAGCCCCCTCCACGCGGCTTCCCAAGTCAGCCTGTGACTGGTGTCTATACAGATGTGCCAGGGCGTGGGGTATGTGTCTGCTACTGAATATCTGTCTGTCCGTCCCCATACACCCCATCCGTCCATTCCTGTATATTAGGTCAGCGCTGTATGTCCCATTGGGTCACCACAAATCCCCCTGCCCTCTGGGTTAAATTGGAAGTGTCTATCCCTGCAGGGGCACAAGACTGTATTGGACCTTCAAGCCAGGATATTTTGTGTGTCCAGGACTAGGGCTGAGGGTATTTTAGGGGGAAAAAACACATTTTTTCAGGGCGTGGGGAAACATTTCCCTGGCCAGTTGATTTGAGAGGGAACAGCTGTTGGAAGCCACTTGGGAGGTTGGTGAGTAAGTCCCAGGGAGATGGACTGGGGGCAGGTGACATGGCGATAGGCGTGTGATTAATTGTAAAGGTGTTCAGTGTACTTAGTTCACCACATCCACATACCCACATGTACACACACATATACGCACACTCCTATGCAGCTGTATGATATGTCTGTCTGACTGTGTATGACCTCTAAACTTTAATTAACAACATAATGTGCATGACCACATAACATTTTACCAGCTAGGAACCGGTACCACCTTGTGCATTGGTCACGCAGGAAAGACCCCTCTGCCCTGGGGACTGGCTGAGGTGGGGCTGTGCTCTCTTGTCCAGCGACCTGTGTCTCCCCTCTGCAGAAAAGCAGCTGGGCTATGACCCACCCCAGCCCCTAGGGTCAGGATTCCCCTGCTGCTGGGACGCAGTTATTAATTATTGATCGGGATGTTGTGTAATGAAGGAACCACGTGGTGTTTTCCTCCAGGAATTACTGTTTCAGCGGCCGAGCTATGATAGACCTTGTGCCCCAGATCTTCCCCGGCTCCTCGGGGAGCTTCCTGTTTGTGAAAACAAGATCAACGGCCTGCGGGAGCGTCGGGGTGCTGAGCTACGAGTCCAACGCCTTCACCCTGGCCATCATGTTCTCCAACCCCTTCAACCGCATGCTCTATGACATCGAGTTTGCCCTCGAGCTCTTCACTGGCAGGAAGCACTTCCACAGCATGGATCGCCTCTACCACTACATGTACAGCCACGACCCTCCCTATATGTGCGAGTCCTTCCAGAAAACGAGGCTCACTGATGCCAAGGATGGCCAGCTGGAGGTGACCAGCCAGGGGATCCAGGTGACGGCCACCATGTCCAACCAGAAGAAGTCCATCATTAAAGTGCAGATTGAGCAGAGAGACCACTGCCCGTCCTACGCTGCCCATGCAGCCAACCTGGAGGGCACAGAGGAATGACCTAGTGCGACAGACGAGGGGGCTGTGGGTGGGAACGCCAGTAAATAGTGACTCTTTCCCAGCCCAAGTGCACAGACACTTGCGAGCTCTGCTTGAGTTACCCACAGTGTGGCCACAGAGGCCTGTCCTGCAGAAGGAGCCAGCCACCCCGGGTATGTAGCCTGAGCCGCTGCCCAGGACTGCTGTATTTATCGTGCTAGTACATGTCTGTCTACCCAGGCTGGGAGGCATCCTCACAGCTGCCTGGGGACGTACCCGCAGGAGAGCTGAGGTGACCTTGGCTTTGTCTGTGGGGTGAGGCGGCCCCAAACAGAGATCCCTAGTCACCAGTTCTGCCTGCCTTTGCCCCGCCAGATCACTAAATTGTGAGGCCCCAAGGCCTATTGTGACCATCCAGTCTGACCTGGGAACAGCACCGGGCGATCCCTGCCCCCAGCCCGACAGTTGGGGACTGAAGACGAGAGGCAGCCAATCTCTGTGTAAAGCCGGTCGCCCTTCATTTGGTTGTGCCCCTTTGCCTGCGAGCCCCTGGGGCGAGACAAGGCTTCCAGGAGACCCACAAAGAGAAACATCTGCTGCCTGTTTAAAGTTGGGTTAAAAATAAAGGAAATGATTTTCACTTCCTCCTGCAGGGCCATTCCTCCAGGAGCCTGCCAGGGTTTTGTTGCTGTGTTATAAAGGGGGGGGGGGTGTCCTTCCTTATTTTTTAACCTTAGAAATAACAGGGGTCTCAAGACTCAATTGTCCTGCTCTTGCTGGAGAGTGGGCTGGGAGAGTCTGAGGAGGGGACCGTGAGCTGACTCAGCCCATACTTGCGAGGCAGGGCGCTGAGTCTTTAACGAAGAGATCATGTCTCCCAGCTGTTTGCAGGGCAACCGAGTCAAATAGGCACCAGTCAGACCAATGCGTTCTAAAGAATCCAGTAACACCCACGCCCCTCTCCCTGGCCTGGCGGCACTTCCAAGCTGGCGGTGGTGGGGGGACCCTGCCAGCCCTGCAGCTTGCCAGGCATGCAGACGGGTAGAAAAGTCCTGCCCTCGTGGGAAAAACAAGCTGAAGGAGAGAGACACCTTTAAACATCAACAAAACTGCCAGGCCCCTGTGCCCAGCACCCCAAAGGGGGCACAACCGCACTATATCTCTCTGTGGGGCTCCTTTAATGGCTGTAGCTGCTCCTCTGCCTGGCTGGGTTATTTGTGGCAGGAGCCATCAGCAGCCTGCTGAGAGGAGTGGCTCTGACAAGGCGTCTGTCCACCCTGGGGCACGGCAAGAGGGCTGAGCACTGGGGAAAGTGCTTGGGAATGTCCCACACCCCAGTGACTGGGCTGTCAGAAATGGGGAAGGGCCTGATCCAACAGCTAGGGAATGCAGTGGGGCTTTGCTGGTGGACACGCACTTATGGGGTCCGGTGGAGGCAGGTCTCTTGGGTGAAGAGGGCAGCCTGGCTCCATGCCTTGACCTGCAATGATTCTGCACTTGGGGATGGCACAAGGTTGGGGGCTCTAAGCCAGTGTCTCTCAACCTTTCCAGACTACTGTACCCCTTTCAGGAGTCTGATTTGTCTTGCGTACCCCCAAGTTTCATCTCACTTTAAAACTACTTGCTTACAAAATCAGACATAGAAATACAAAAGTGGCCCAGCACACTATTACTGGAAAATGGCTTCCTTTCTCATTTTTACCATATAATTATAAAATAAATCCATTGGAATATAAATATTGTACTTACATTTCAGTGTATGGTATATAGAGCAATATAAACAAGTCATTGTATGAAATTTTAATTTGTACTGACTTCACTAGTGCTTTTTACGTAGCCTGTTGTAAAACTAGACAAATGTCTAGATGAGTTGATATACCCCCTGGGAGACCGGAGTACCCCCAGGGGTACACATATCCCTGGTTGAGAACCACTGCTCTAAGCCACCTCCCCTGGTTTCCTGCACAGCTGCCAACAGCAGAATTAAACAATAACAAGGCTGTTTAAAGACCTCACCCGCTGCATTTCCTGGAGTGTTTCACACGGAAACGTGCTTCCTCCGCACAACACTGGGACAATCCGGGCTGGACACTGCACCTTCGGGTGCCTGGTGAAACCCCTCTCCCTTGCCGAGTTCATCCCTGGCGGTGCTGGGGGCCGAGCCATGTCGCTGGTGCTTGTTTCCTCGCTGTACTAAGCGTGACTTTTGGCAGTGGCTTCTGATGATGCCCAGACTCCGGCTGCAGGGAGAGCAGAGGCTGCCCATCAGAGCTGCGGCATCACCAGCATTGTACTAAGTGTCTCAAGGGGCTGGTTCTCCCAAGGACCTGGGAGGCTTGCGGTGGGATGGAACGGAATCTGGGGAATGGCCGTGCTCCAGACGCAGCAGCTAGCTCATCCCTGGGGCTCCCAGACAGGTCCCTGGGCATGGCCAGCCAAGTTTGCTGGTGGGGGAGCAGAATGGGCGAGAGAGAGACCCGAGTCTCCAGAAGGGCTCAGCACCCACAGGTATGGCTTTATCCACAGGGGTCCTTCTGTGCTGAGCCCTTCTGGAGATCCTGGCCCTCACAGCCAGAGGTGGATGAAGTTTCCCTGGAGCACTAGGCCAGAGCAAGTGGGGGCCCCTCCCAACCTCTTCTGCCTGCAGCCCTTCCCAAGTTCGGCCCCTTCCGCCTGCGGTCCTATCCATACCCCACCCTTTTCTGTCCCTTCCTCAGGCCCACCCCTGTTCCACCCAGGGTTCCTCCCTAAATTCCCTCTAAACTGCATGGCCGTGTGGCCGCACAGCAGCCTACAAAATGTTGCAAAGGCACTCAGGGCTGTGATGGGGAGAGATGCCTCTTCCCCATCCCTGGACCTGCCACAGCGGGAAGATGTGCCCTTCCCACAGCCACAACCCAGCCCCAGCCTGGACCTGCCGCAGCAGGGAGAGGTGCCTCTCCCACCCCAGCCCAGGTGCTGCTGAGGGGGAGAGAGAGCTGGGGGGATCCTTTCTCTCTGCTGCAGCACCTGGGCAGCCTACACCCTAAACCCCTCATCCTCAACCCCACCCCAGAGCCCGCACCCCCAGCTGGAGCCCTCACCCCAACCCTTTGCCCCAGCCATGAGCCTCCTCCCACACTCCAAACCCCTCGGCCCCAGCCCCGCCACATGAATTTTGTTATGTGCACCAATATGGAGGTGACGTGTGCACGTAACAATATTCATTCCGCACATGTGTGGGAACAATTAGAGGGAACACTGGCCCCCATTCTGCCCTCCCACTGCAGCCTTGCAACCCCTTTTGTGCCTTTCTGCCCCACCCCCCACCCCCCACTGTGGCCCCAAGACTGGAGAAGCTCTGTCCCTGTACCATGGCCTGGGGCGCAGCAGGGAGTGAGAGCTCCTCCAGTCCCAGGGCTGCAGTGGGGGTCTGGGTGCTGGGGCTTCCGTTGTTACCCCCTGCACTTCTGCAGGGGACCAGGGTTGGGGCGCTGGAACTTCTCCCGCTTCGCCTGCTTGGTATTTTTGCCAGAGAGCGGGTCGGGCATGGGGGCTTGCCCTGCCACCCTGCGGCTTCTGCTGGGGATGGGTGGAGAGCCAAAAGTAGGGGCTTCCCCTGCCCTGGTCTGCTACTGCAGAGCGGGGTCGGGGTGTGGGGCTTCCCCTGCCCTGCCTGCCAGGTGGTCAGGGCTCCAGGCTTCCACTGCTTGGTGGCGGATTTTTTCCGGGGGCCCCATCAGCCCAGAGATTAATCCACCACTGCTCCCAGCCAGGGGTCCCCTTTTCCTCTGCCTCCTCCACACTTGGAGAAGCCTTCATGCTCAGGGACAGGCTGGCGCTCCTGAACCCACCCTTTGAGCAAGGCTCATTTATTGTTATTTAATACTTACCTGGCAGTAGCACTAGCGGCTGTGTGCCTGCGGTGCCAGGTGCTGGACATGTGCACACTCACACGTGCACGCGGCCAAGACCCTACACAGACCTTACACAAACAAAGCAAAGCACCTTGGGCCTGATTTTTAGGCACCTGCAGATGCAGAGCGGTGCCCAGTTGTGCCAAGGTGCTTTTGAAAATCTCGCAAGGCACCTATCTGCATCTCTGGCCACCAAAATACCCTTGGAAATCCGGCCCTTAGCCCCTCTCACCCTGCCCTATGGCTGCAGACAGCTGTCCTGACCCTGGCAGCGAACCCCCACTAGGGGAGCTGAAGGTGGAGGCATGTGTAGACAAGAGTGGGGCAGAGGTGTCTGGGCCCTACCTGGCCTCACTGCTCTCCGGCTTGGCATTGCCACCTGCCTGTGCCATGCCTGGCTCGTCCCTGCTTCTGCAGCATCCGGATCCTCCCCTGCTTCTCCCAGACTCACCTCAGCCGGGGAGCAAGTGACGGCTTCCTAAATTAGCACCGGACACCCAGGGCGGCTTCTTGGTGACACTCGGTGCCTCTGGCAGCATAAAGGGGCCTGAGAGAGGGGGAGCCAGCCCCTGGACTGGGGCCGGCTGTGTCGATACAGGGGTGTCCCAGGGCCGAGGGGGGTTACAGTGGTAACCAATTCTTGGTCGCTCACTGTTACAACAATAACCCGTTCAGTGTGGTCTGGGATGTCCTGCCGAGACCCCTGAGAAGAATCACCATTGAAACCCCTTTCAACCTTTTATTGAGCACACAGACAGAGAACGCTCTGTGCCCATCTTCTCCTGGCCCTTCCTGCCGGCTCCGAATGGGAACAGCAGCCACCTCCACTACAGCCACAGCAGCTCCTGTCTATGTTTGTCTGTCTATTGCCATCTCCCTCTGACTGTATCCATATACTCCATCTTATCTCTCTCTCTCTCTCTCCCCACACACCCCTTCTATCTATCTATCCCCATCCACCTTCTCATTCTCGCCCCCTGCCCACACACCCACCCCCTCAGCTGGTTTAGTGGGCAGGCTGTGGTGCATAGGCTGAGAATGGGGTGGGGAACTCGGTCCCTATGTGTGTCTCCACCTCTGTGCTCCAGAAGGGGCTGAGCACCTGGACTTTGTCTCTCCTGGAAATCATTGGCCTCAGGGGCTGGGCAGGGCCTAGCTCCCTGATCCCTCCCCGTGGCAGACCTTTGTACCCACATCTCCAAGAGCTGTGCCAAGCCAGGGTTTGGGGTGCTGCAGAGAGAGCTTCTGTTCTGGCCTCTCTTCCCTGGCAGAGGTCAATCCCCTGAGCTCCCACGGACCTCACACTCTGACTGCTGCCTCCCGTACCCCCAGGCAGAGCCATCTGGGCAGGTGGGTACATGGCTTGTTTTGGGAGGGAGGCTATAACCAGGGGCCTGGCAGGGCTGGAGCAAGCACTCCCCAATGCAGTGAGCCATTAATCCCTGTGAGGGGGAAAGCTCTTCTCTGGGGAGGGGCAGGGCAGGGGATGCCTGGGGGAGGGGTGCCCAGCAGGAAGGGGACCGGGCAGAGGGTAACCAGGGGGAGGGGTACCCAGCAGGAAGGGGACCGGGCAGAGGGTAACCAGGGGGAGGGGGGCCAAGCAGGAAGGGGACCAGGCAGAGGGTAACCAGGGGGAGGGGGGCCCAACAGGGAGATGTGCCTGGGGCACCACTGCAGTGGTGAGGCATGCTCAGGGATGGGTAGGAGATGCCCATGGGGATTTGTAGCAAAGCAACAACTCACTGGCGCAGCGCCTCCTGCTGGTCATCTGGGAATTAGCTCTTTCCCAGCTCTGGAGCACCTCCTACTGGCTGGTGTCTCGTCTGCCTTAGGCCCATATCCCTCACAGACCCTGGTGCCCTTTACCTCAGGGTTCTGCCCCAGCAGTACCCCCACAGTCTGGGTCTCCCCTCCCCGGGGAACACCCAACCCTCTAAAAACCACTTTGCCTCAGTGGCCACTGCCAGTCATCATCTAATCCCCTTTCACTGGTGCAGACTGCAGTCTGTAATGGCCACTCATCATTGGCAAGAGGGTTGGATCTGCTGCCTCAGTCTATCACCGGGCTGCCCCTCTCAGCTCCAGTACCTTTGTGGGCCTTCAACAAGGCCTGCAGCCTGGGGTTTTATCAGGCTGAAGCTCCCCTTGCCTTTCCCCAGCACTGCTCTGCTTCAGGTACAGACACTCCCTGGGTTACGCAAATCCAGACTTACGGAAAAAGTTCCATACGCTTTTTTTTTTTTTGGGCGTAATTGTCAGGTATACATTCCCAACTTACACAAAATTTGACTTACGGAATGCTTGCATAAGTCAGGGAGCAGCTATACCTTGCTCCCAGGCAACTAACCCTTCCCCCTCCAGGGCTAGAGTCAGACTCCTCAAGATCCTGGCTCACAGCCCCTTTATAGGGCCAGCTGTGGCCTGATTGGGCTGGCCACACCTGTGATCAGCTACTCCCTCTGCTGCTTTCACTCCTTTCCCCAGCCACAGCCTTCTCCAGGGCTGCTTTTAACCCCTGCCTACAGGGATGGGGAGCTGCCCCACTACAGGGCTGCATACCAGCGCTGCCCAGGCAGTGAAGGGGGAGAACATAAGAACATAAGAACGGCCATACTGGGGCAGACCAAAGGTCTATCTAGCCCAGTATCATGTCTACCGACAGTGGCCAATGCCAGGTGCCCCAGAGGGAATGAACCTAAAAGGTAATGATGAAGTGATCTCTCTCCTGCCATCCACTCCATCCTCTGACAAACAGAGTCTAGGGACACCATTCCTTACCCATCCTGGCTAATAGCCATTAATGGACTTAACCTCCATGAATGTATCCAGTTCTCTTTTAAACGCTGTTATAGTCCTAGCCTTCACAACATCCTCAGGCAAGGAGTTCCACAGGTTGACTGCGTTGTGTGAAGAAGAACTTCCTTGTATTTGTTTTAAACCTGCTGCCTATTAATTTCATTTGGTGACCCCTAGTTCTTGTATTATGGGAATGGGCCAGGAGGGAGCAATGGGCCTGCAGTTAGGTAGACGCAGGCCCAATGCCCCTTGGCGGGGTGCACAGTGCTGGGTGGGAGGAAGGCGGGAAGTAGATCTGCAGTCAGGTAGATGCAGGCCCAATGCCCCTTGGCAGGGTGCACAGCGCTGGGCAGGAGGAGAGGGGGAGGTAGTTCTGCAGTCAGGTCCTAGATGCAGGGCCAATGCCCCTCGGCAGTGTGCACAGCGCTGTGCGGGAGGTAGAGCTGCAGTCAGGTAGATGCAGGCCCAATGCCCCTTGGTGGGGAGCACAGCGCTGGGTGGGAGGAGGGGGGGAAGTAGTTCTGCAGTTAGGTAGATGCAGGCCCAAAGTCCCTCGGCGGGGTGCACAGCGCTGGGCGGGAGGAGGGCGGGAGGTAGATCTGCAGTCAGGTAGATGCAGGCCCTTGCGCGTGGTGACAGGCTCCTGCATCTCCCTGCAGGGCTGGTCATCTCAGGCACTGTGAGGCCAGGCAATGGCAGTGGAGTACGTCACATACCAGGGCATCAAGTTCCCCCCTGCGTATAACTCTGAGCAGAGCCTGCACTTTGCCCACAAGGAGTTCCAGGTGCAGGACGATGATGTCTTCAACGTCACCTACCCCAAATCAGGTAGGGTGCTGCGGGCATGGACAGGGGATCATCCCGGGTCGGGGTGGTGGGAGAGGGCCTTGGAAAGGAGGGGGGGGCAACTTGTTATCCTGGAACCCCATTATGTGGGGTATGGGGAGGGCTGGGTGTGGCCGGTGGAGCTATCAGGGAGGGGATGGGGAGGGCTGATTGTGTCTATTGGGGGTTGGGGATGGCTGGGGGCACTGAGATGGCTATAGGGGAGGGGTGAAGAGGCTTGGATGGCTATAGGGAGGATGGTGGGGAGGGCTATAGGAGAAGGCTGAAATGGCTCTAGGGAAGGATGGCAGGGAGGGCTGGGATGGCTATAGGAGATGGGATGATGAGGCTTGGATGCCTATAGGGGAGGATGGGTATAGGGGAGGGCTATAGGAGAAGACTGAGATGGCTATAGGGGCGGTGGTGGGGCTCAGCCCTGTGGGCCCCACTGGCCCAGGGAGGCACGCTGTGCCCAGAGACAGCTCCACACCCCGCAAGGCGCCTGTGACAGAGCCCCCTGTCCCCCAGGCACAGTGTGGATGATTGAGATCTTGAGCCTGATTCGCAGTGGCGGGGACCCAGCCTGGAACCGAGCCGTCCTCAACTCCAACCGCGTGCCCTGGTTCACTACCCGTCTGGGGCTGGAGTCTGCACTGAGCTACCCCCGACCCCGCCTGCTGACCTGCCACCTCCCCGTCCAGCTCTTCCCCACATCCTTCTTTGGCTCCAGGGCCAAGGTGGGCCAGGCAGGCTGCACATGGGGGTTACAGTACAGAGCCGGGGGGGGGAAGGGTCAGGTTCTGGTGCAGAGCCGGGGGGGTCAGGGTTATGATACAGAGCCAGGGGGAAGGGGCTAAGATGCAGATCCATAGTGTGAGGGGTCCCCCACAGGGTGCCACCTGGAACTGGAGTACAGCCGAGCCCTCTGTTTTACCAATCTGGGTTCCCTCTCACATGGTGATGTTGTGGCAACATCTGCAAAGCCCTCCAAGCTTGCACTCACAGCAACATCCACAGCCAGTGGCCACACCCAGCTGTGTTCATGAATGCTCTACCAGCCAACAATAGAGAGGCTTCAGCCAAAATATGCCCCAGCCTAGGACCCCGGAGCTGTACCATCCTGCCCTGGTCAAAAACATGAACAGTATATTAGTCTGCCCCCTCCCTCAATGTGGAGAGGAATATGCACAAAGCCGTTGTTAACTGAGCTGAGATTTTTCCCCAAGCACTTCACTTAAACCACACTGTTGTAGGTAAAACATATAAAATCGATTTATTAACCACAGAAAGATAGATTTTAAGTGATTATAAGTGATAGCAAACACATCAAAGATAGTTACCATAAGAAATAAAACAAAAATGCAATCTAAGCCTAATATACTAAATAAGATTTGAATCATGCAGTGTCTCACCCTGTTACATAGTACAAGCAATTTGCTGATGTTTCATACACAGACAGGGCTTTCTTCTTTCCTGCCTGGCACCAGCACTTGCCCCCCAATTCAGTCTTTTCCTCTGGTATTCTCAGGTGTTGTGTTGCAGGGAGAGTGAGGTCCAGTCATGATGTCATTTCCCCCTTTTATATCTTCTTCCAACTTGCTGGAAAGCTCTTTTGCTGTGACCTGGGTCAAACAGTTCCCATTGTGTGGTGCTATCTCTGAGAGGTTTCTATTCTCCCCGGTTCCTGGGGTAATCCTTGTGAGTGTGTGTATTGCCTCAATCGGCCATCAACGTTGTTTGACCTTTTTATTGTTGTACCTCAAAGGCTGCTTGTGGGTATCCCCAACCTCACAACATGTTTCAGAAGCACGTACATAGCCAAACTTCATAACTTCACATACAATCATAGCACATACAATTTAACAGGATAGTAATGTTCAACAGATTAAGGCTTTTAGAATGACACTTCGCAAGGCATGCTTTGTACAAAACCTATCCTAATCCTATCACCATGGTGAATATGGGTGCAGAGTGTCTCTTTGGGGCACAGAGTGTCACACATAGGGAGTAGGTTTGGGGCATGTGCAGCAAAGGACAGCCTTAAGCTTGTGCCTGAATTCCAAGTGCTTTAACCCTGCCCCCGTGGAGCCATGGGTGTTTACCTGGCTCTGGGGCCAATGGCTGGATGCCCGTGGACAGTCAGGCCGGGAGGGTGATGCTGGCAGCTCTGCTCTGCAGAGCGCTTCAGGGGCTCCCTGACCCATAGGAGAGGTAATAGCAGAACAGCATTTCTTGTGCCAGTCCCTGCCTTTCGCCCCCCCCAGCCCACGTCTCGGTCCCCTCCAGGTGGTCTACACACTCCGCAATCCCAAGGACGTCCTGGTCTCCTATTTCTATTTCTCCAAGATGTGCAGCTCATACAAGGACCCTGAGTCCTTCAAGCAGTTCCTGCAGGACTTTCTGAGCGGGGATGGTGAGTGCAGCTTCAGGGCCTGGGACATCTCAGGACATGGGAGGTGCAATACCAGATCCAAGCCTGGTCAGCCCCAGACACAGTCTGCCCTACATTGCTGCCAGGGCAGAGAGCGGATCCCAATGACTCCACAATCCCATCACTCTGCAGCCTTGGGCAGTGGTGTGTGTGTGCTGGGGGTGGGGGTATTCACCAGAGCTCTTCGGTCCCAGCTCCTGCCCCTAGCCATTCCCTGGGGGGGGTCTCTCCTTGTGTCCCAGGGCATGGGGCTCTTTAGTCTCATCCCGTTAGGGTGACATGAGCAGCGAGTCCCTCACCCATGTCAAACTAACTGCACAGCTACATAGTGGGGAATAACTGGCTAGGGGGTGGCACTGCTGCAAAGGGTCTGGGGCTTAGAGTGCCACACGAATTCAATGTGAGTCAGCAATGGGACAGCTGCACAAAAGGCTGCTGTTGTTCTGGGGGATTTTAACAGGAGTGTTGGTCTGCCAGGACATTGTCCCACTCGAGGCACTAGTGAGGCCTCAGCTGGGGGACCGTGACTTCAGGAAAGACGGGGAGAAACTGGGGAGAGGCCAGAGAAGAGCAACAAAACGTCTAAGAGGTTTGGCAACCCCGACCTATGAGATTGGAAGAATAGGGTGTGTTTAGTCCAGAGAGGAGGGAGCCGAGGGGGACCGGAGAACAGTCTGCAAATACGGGAAAGGTTGCTGTAAAGAGGATGGGGATCAATTGTTCTCCGTGTTCACCCAGGGGAGGACAAGAAGGAATCTGCTCAATGTGCAGCAAGGGAGATGTAGGTTAGATAGTAGGACAAACTTTCCAAGGGTGTGGGGAAAGTGAATAAGGAAAAGCTATTTACTTGTTCCCATAATGTAAGAACTAGGGGCCACCAAATGAAATTAATGGGCAGCAGCTTTAAAACAAATAAAAGGAAGTTCTTCTTCATGCAGCTCACAGTCAACCCGTGGAACACCTTGCCTCAGGATGTTGTGAAGGCTAGGACTATAACAGGGTTTAAAAGAGAACTAGATAAATTCATGGAGGTTAAGTCCATTAATGGCTATTAGCCAGGATGGGTAAGGAATGGTGTCCCTAGCCTCTGTTTGTCAGAGGGTGGAGATAGATGGCAGGAGAGAGATCACTTGATTATTACCTGTTAGGTTCATTCCCTCTGGGCCACTGTCAGAAGACATGATACTGGACTGGACGGACCTTTGGTCTGACCCAGTATGGCCGTTCTTATGTTCTTAAGGGTAGCTCAGCTCTGGAACAGGTGACCTAGGGAGGCTGTGGGATCCCATCACTGGAGGTTTCCAAGAATAGGTTGAACAACCCCCTGCCAGGGCTGATCTGAGGTTACTCGGCCCTGCCTTGGCACAGAGGGATGGACATGACGACCTCTTGAGGGCCCTTCCAGCCCAACGTTTCTAGGAATCTCCATCGGGGTGTCCCCTCGCAGCCTGACAGGAGTGTTCCCTGCCCACATGAGAGTCCCCTCTGTGCTGACTCTCTGGCTGACACTCACAGCCCCACCCCGCTCTGCTCTCTGCCCCTGCAGTGCCCCACGGGTCCTGGTTTGATCATGTCAGAGGCTGGATGGAAATGAAGGGCAAAGAGAATTTCTTCTTCATCACTTACGAAGAGCTGCAGCAGGTAAAGTGACCCAGCCACATCCCCCGCCATTGTAGACTGGCCGTAGCTCCACTGGAGTCAATCAGCCAGCTCCCCGGCTGGAGTAAATCTGTAGTAACTGAACTGGAGTCAATGAGGCTGATTCCCCTAATTCATCATGGTGTAAATCAGGAGTCACCCCATTAAGGTCCAGTAGACTGCGCCATGTGAACCAGTGGGAGTGAGGGGGTGAATCGGCTCCATGCCTGTCCCGCTGCCCCATTGACATCCATGTTTCACAGCATTTCAGTGCAGACACAACACAGGGTTTGGAAATTGTCCTCATCCCCCGGCCCTGTCTGCCAGGCCCTGCCCCGGTTACTCTCACCATCCCCTAGGGTTGTCAATCCTCCAGCACTGGCTGGGAGTCTCCCAGTATCAGAATTGGTCTCCCAGTGACTATTGAAAGCAAGCCTGGAGATTTTAATGGGATATTTGGAGAAAATGACATTACGTAATGTTGGGGGGGAAAAATCTCCCGGAATAGCTTCAGTCAGGGGGCCTCTGCTGGGCCAAGCCCTGGTTACTGTAACCATCCTCTCTGCCCAGACAGTGGGGGGGAGGGCTCTGCTGGGCTGGGCCCCAGTTACAGTCACCGTCCCTGTCTGCTAGGGTGGCGGGGGGGGCTCTGCTGGGCCAGTGGCGCTGGAACATTTTTAATAGTAGGGGTGCTGAAAGCCAGCCCCCTTGCCCCTGTACAACCCCCCCCCAGGAGCAAAGACCCAGGCATGCAGCATGGCATACGGGACCCCGGACGCCTGGGACTGGCAGCCGGTACCGCGGGTGTGCGGGGCCGGCAACTGAGACCCCGGCCGCGGGGCGATAGCAGAGCCCTGGGTGTGCAGGGCAGCAGCCGGAGTCCCGGGCACGTGGGGCAAGCAGCCAGGATCCCGGGCACAGGGCCGGCAACCGAGAGCCCAGGCTGCTGCAGCACCCCCCACACCCTTAGTCCCCGCGCCTATGTGTTGGGCCCTGCCTCGTTATGGTCACTGTCTGCCCGGGCAGCGTGAGGGGCTCTTCCCGGCCTTGCCCCAGTTACTGTCACCATCTCTGTCTGCCTGGGCAGTGGGGGGGGGGGGGGGGGGGGGAGAGGCTCTTCTGGGCCCCATCCTGGTAACTGTCACCATCCCTGTCTGTTAGGGTAGTGTGTGGGGGGGGCTCTGCCTGGCCCTGCCTCATTACTGTCACTGTCCATGTCTGCCGGGGGCTGCATGGGGGGCTCTGCCAGGCCCTGTCCTGCTTACTGTCACGGTCTCTGTCTGCCCGGGCAGTGGGGGCGGGGGCTCTGCTGGGCCCTGCCCCAGTTACTATCACTGTCCCCGTCTGCCCGTGAAGTGTGGGGGGCTGTGCCAGGCCCTGCCCCAGTTACTGTCTCTGTCCCCATCTGCTAGGGGCAACGTTCGGGGCTCTGCCAGACTGTGCCATGGTTACTGTCACCGCTAGGGTTGCCAACTGTCTAATCACACAAACCCAAACACCCTTGCCCCTTCCCTTCCCCAAGGCCCCACCCCTGCCCCACCCCTTCTCTGAGGCCCCACCCCGCTCACGCCATCCCCCCTCCCTCCATCGCTTGCTCCCCCCCACCCTCACTCACTTTCACCGGGCTGGGGCAGGGGGTTGGGATGTGGGAGGGGGTGAGGGCTCTGGGCTTGGGCTGAGGGGTTCAGAGTGTGAGAGGGGGCTCCAGGCTGTGCCTGGGGCAGAGTGTTGGGGTGCAGGAGGGGATGCAGGGTGCAAGCTCTGGGAGAGAATTTGGGTGCTGGAGGGGGATCAGGGCTGGGGGAGGGGGTTGGGGTGCAGGCTCTGGGATGGGGCTCTGAGATGGGGCAAGGGATTGGGGTGTGTGGGGGGTGAGGGGTATGGGCTCTGGGAGGGAGTTGGGTGCAGGAGGGGGCTACAGATTGAGGCAGAGGGTTGGGGTGCAGGAGGGGGTGCAGGGTTCGGCCAGGCGGCACTTACCTTGGGTAGCTCCCAGTTGCGGGGCAGTGGGGCAAAGCAGGCTCCCTGCCTGCCCTGGCCTGCGCTGCTCCCAGAAGCAGCCAGCATGTCCCTGTGGCCCCTTGGAGGGGCAGGGGGCTCTGCACTTTGCAGGCACCACCTCCATAGCTCCCATTGGCACAGCTCCCGGCCAATGGGAGCTACGGAGTTGGTGCTCAGGGCACAGGCAGCACGCAAAGACACCCCCCCCCCGGGGGCGCAGGGACATGTCACCACTTCCGGGAGTGGCACGGGGCCAGGGCAGGCAGGGAGACTGCCTTACCCCACTGCGCCGCTGCACTTTTAGTGGCCTAAAATCTTCAGTTTGGCTTTTGTAGCCTCCGGGAGATAGAGCCCGATTCCGGGAGACTCCCGGAAAAATCGGGAGGATTGACAACCCTAGTCACCACCTGCCCAGGGCAGCATGGGGGCTCTGCCAAGCCGTGCCATGGTTAATGAGGCTGTTGTTTTCCCCCAGGACCTGAGGGGCAGCGTGCGGCAACTCTGCCAATTTCTGGAGCAGGAGCTGGATGATGGAGCTATCAACTCGGTGGTGGAGAATGCATCCTTCAGGGCCATGAAAGAGAACAAGATGTGCAACTCGACGCTGCTCCCCAGGGACATTATGGATCAGGAGAAGGGCACGTTCCTGAGGAAGGGTGAGGAGATGAGTGTCCTGGGGCACTGTCCCCCAAGCTGCTGAGTGTGATGAGTCTGGGCCCCCCAGTAGTGACAGTGAGGGGAGCCCAATGAGGTTGACCCCATCTGTGGGAAGCCAGGCTCCGGTAAGCCCACTGCAGCCCTCAAGTGGGATAAGACAGAGAGCAGAGCGAGGAGTGCTTGCTGGGAGCTGGGTGGGCTCAGCCCCTCCTTCTGGGAGCAAGCTCCCCTTGATTAGGGTTACCATATTTCCACAATCAAAAAAGAGGATACTGGGGGGGGGAGCCCCAACCTAGCTCCGCCCCCGCCCCACCCCCATCCACTCCCTCCCTCTTCCCACACCCTGACTGCCCCCTCAGAACCCCCAACCCCCCCCTGCTTCTTGTCCCCTGACTGCCCCCTCCTGAGAACCCCCCACCCTAACTGCCCCCCTAGGATCCTACCTGTCCCCTGACTGCCCCGACCCTTATCCACTCGCATGGATGGCAGGTTTGTAGAAATTTTGGTGGTGCCCAGAACCCGCCCCCCCCACCTGCCTAAGGCTCTGGGAGGGGGGTTGGGTGGGGGGAGGAGGTCTGGGGTACAGGTCCTGGGCTGGGGATTAGGGTGCAGGAGGGGTGCAGGCTCTGGGATAGAGTTTGGGTGCTGGGTGCAGGCTCCGGGCTTGGGCAGGGGGTGGGTGTGCAAGAGGGGGTGAGGGGTGCAGGGTCTGGGATGGAGTTTGGGGGTGGGAGACGGTGCAAAGGGAGGGGGTGCAGGCTTTGGGGGGGAGTTTGAGGGCAGGAGGGTGTGTGTGGGAAGGGGGAGGGGGTTTGGGAGGGAGTTTGGGGATTGGAGGGGATGCAGGGGTGAGGGCTGTGGGTCTGAGGATGAGGGGTTCATGATTCAGGAGGGGGCTCAGGGCTGGGGCAGAGGATTAGGGTGCGGGGGGCTGAGGGTTGGGGCTGAGGATGAGGGGTTCATGATGCAGGAGGGGGCTCAGGGCTGGGGCAGAGGATTAGGGTGCAGGGGGCTGAGGGGTTCATGATGCAGAAGGGGGCTCAGGGCTGGGGCAGAGGATTAGGATGCAGGGGGATGAGGGCTCTGGCTGGGGATGAGGGGTTTGGGGCATTGGAGAGGCTCGGGGCTAGGGTGGAAGGGCAGAATAAGGGCAGCCTGCCTTGCCATTAGTGGTTGGGGGGCACTAGGACCCTGGGGCAGCAGACAGCAGTTGCTGCTGGGACGGGAGAGGCGGGGGAGGACCCGCGGGGGGGGGGGACGCACGGAGGGGGGGCAGGTGTAGGCCGGGGACCCATCCAACCCTCCCCCTGCTCCCTGACTGCCACCCGGGACTCCCTTTACCATGCCCATGCCGGTCAGATGCTGGCTCCACGTGTAGGCAAAACACGCTGCCTGGTGGGGCTGTTTGTGTCGTTACACCAGGCTGCAGGCAGCAGGGGGGGAGCAGGGGAGGGGCTCTGGCTGCTGGAGGCAAATGGGAGCGGCGCAATCGGGCCCAGCTGCCCAATCAGCCGCGCCGCACTCTGCATGGCAGGGAGGGAGGGAGTGGAGGGGGGAAAATCCCGGACCTTTTAACCTTGTTACCAATTCCTCCCGGATGGCTATTTAAAGACGCAAAAGCCGGACATGTCCGGGGAAATACGGACGGATGGTAACCCTACCCTTGATGCACAGGGTGGGGGGAGAGACATGCTGACCCAAACCCCTCAATGGCCACAGTGCAAATCCTGAGTTGACGCCTCTCCCGATTTCACAGGCATTTGTGGGGACTGGAAGAACCATTTCACGGTGGCACAGAGCGAGGCCTTCGACAGGATCTACCAGGACCGGATGGGGGGGCTGACGGAGGCGTTCCCATGGGATTCACACTAGGAATGAACAGCAGGAATAAAGCAGAGCATGGAACCGCAGGGAGCTGGGCTGAGTTAGTAGGGACAACTGTCTGCCGTGGTTCACACAGACCATGGGAGGGCGTGGCTCCAGTCTAGTGGGATGGACCATGCCAGGAGCATTGCCTGGCATGAGTGTCGTCTGCCAGCACTGCCTCCCACACCCCTTCATCCCACTAGGCACCCAAGTCAGCTTGGCCCTAGCCTCCTGGGGCCCATTGCATATCCGAATGCCCCTGTGAACGTGTTCAGCTGTAGCCGCCAGCCACTGCAGCTTGCTCTGTCTGTGTCTTCTGGATTAAAGATCCCTCAGCCCTGTGATATCCCCCTGAACTTTCTCAGCAACCGGTACATGCTCAGTCACGTTCTGGGGGTGAGGGGTTGTGTCACCGCCTGCCCTGTAACTCTGGGTGGCTTAAATGCTCTGCTGCTGAGGCTCACAGTCTGGACACCCATAGCCAGCAGATAAAATCATAGAATCATAGAAGGTATCAAGCGGAGTGCCTCAAGGGTTGGTCCTGGGGCCGGTTTTGTTCAACATCTTTATCAATGATCTGGATGATGGGATTAATTACACCCTCAGCAAGCTTGCAGATGACACTAAAATGGGAGGGAGAGGTAGATACGCTGGAGGGTAGGGATAGGGTCAACAGTGACCTAGACAAATTGGAGGATTGTGCCAAAAGAAATCTCATGAGGTTCAACAAGGACAAGTGCAGAGTCCTGCACTTAGGATGGAAGAATCCCAGGCACTGCTACAGGCTAGGGACCAACTGGCTAAGCGGCTGTTCTGCAGAAAAGGACCTGGAGATTATAGTGGACAAGAAGTGGATATAAATGAGCAGTGTGCCCTCGTTCCCAAGAAGGCCAATGGCATATTGGGCTGCATTAGTAGGGGCATTGCCAGCAGATTGAGGGAAGTGATTATTCCCCTCTATTTGGCACTGGTGAGGCCACACCTGGAGTATTGCATTCAGTTTTGGTCTCCCCTCTACAGAAGTGATGTGGACAAATTGGAGAGAATCCAGTGGAGGGCAGCGAAAATGATTAGGGGACTGGGGCACATGACTTACGAGGAGAGGCTGAGGGAACTGGGGTTATTTAGTCTCCAGAAGAAAGAGTGAGGGGGGATTTGATAACAGCCTTCAACTACCTGAAGGAGGGTTCCAAAGAGGATGGAGCTAGGCTGTTCTCAGTGATGGCAGATGACAGAACAAGGAGCAATGGTCTCAAGTTGCAGTGGGGGAGGTCTAGGTTGGATATTAGGAAACACTATTTCACTAGGAGGGTGGTGAAGCACTGGAATAGGTTACCTAGGGAGGTGGTGGAATCTCCATCCTTAGAGGTTTTTAAGGTCAGGCTTGACAAAGCCTTGGCTGGGATGATTTAGTTGGTGTTGGTCCTGCTTTGAGCAGGGGATTGGACTAGATGACCTCCTAAGGTCTCTTCCAACCCTAATATTCTATGATTCTATGATTCTAAAAGTAAAATACGCTTCCTGGTGGCTCACACTTAACAAGTGTGAAAGTGAAATGAATTATATTAAAGAAATAGAACGAATTAAAGCAGGGGTCGACAACCTACGGCACGCGTGCGAAACACGGCACACGAGCCGATTCTGAGTGGCACGCTGCTGCCCACTGAGAGGAGGAGGTGGAGGGGCTGGAAAGCGCCACGCTGGGGGAAGAAGCGGGGGAGGAGGGAAACTTGGCTGCGGCAGGACCAAGCTTCTGCCTCCTGCACCCGCAGGGGAGAGCGGTGGGGGGGGGGTCCTGGCCCCCTGCCCCACTCAGCCCCCCTGCCCACCGCTCTCCCCTGCCGGGGCAGGAGGCAGAAGCTTGGTCCTGTGGCAGCCAAGCTTCCCCCTCTCCTGCTTCTTCCCCCAGTTTGGTGCATTCCGGCCCCTCTGCCCCTCCTCCTCCTCCTCCCTCTCCCTGCCCGCGATGGCCCTTGCGAGGGGGAGGGGAGCGGAACAGAGCCGAGCGGCAGCCTGCACACAACTCCATAGAGGAGGCACAGAGAGGTGGGGACGGGCCTGGGGGAAGGGGGTGGAACAGGGCATATCCCTCCCAGCCCCCTGCCATGAGCCGCTCAGGGCAGGGGGCTGGGAGCACCCCCACGAGCCGAGCACCCCAGCCCTCTGCCCTGCACCTCCACACACCCCCAGCCCTCTGCCCTGAACCCCCCCCAACACCCAGCCTTCTGCCCTGCACCTCCACACACACCCCAGTCCTCTGCCCTGACCTCGAGTCCCCCCCAACACCCAGCCCCCTGCCCTGCACCTCCACACACACCCAGGCCTCTGCTCTGACCTCCCCCCAACACCCAGCCTTCTTCCCTGTACCCCCCACACCCCTCCCAGCCCTCTGCCCTGCACCTCCACACACACCCCAACCCTCTGCCCTGACCTCCCCCAAACACCCAGCCTTCTGCCCTGCACCTTCACACACACCCCAGCCCTCTGCCCTGACCTCGAGTCCCCCCCAACACCCAGCCTTCTGCCCTGCACCTCCACACACACACAGCCCTCTGCTCTGACCTCCCCCCAACACCCAGCCTTCTTCCCTGTACCCCCACACCCCTCCCAGCCTTCTGCCCTGCACCTCCACACACACCCCAGCCCTCTGCCCTGACCTCGAGTCCCCCCCAACACCCAGCCCTCTGCCCTGACCTCCCCCCAACACACAGCCTTCTGCCCTGCACCTCCACACACACCCAGGCCTCTGCCCTGACCTCCCCCCAACACCCAGCCTTCTGCCCTGTACCCCCACACCCCTCCCAGCCTTCTGCCCTGCACCTCCACACACACCCCAGCCCTCTGCCCTGACCTCGAGTCCCCCCCAACACCCAGCCCTCTGCCCTGACCTCCCCCCAACACCCAGCCTTCTGCCCTGCACCTCCACACACACCCAGCCGTCTGCCCTGACCTCCCCCCAACACCCAGCCTTCTGCCCTGCACCTCCACACACACCCAGCCGTCTGCCCTGACCTCCCCCCAACACCCAGCCTTCTGCCCTGCACCTCCACACACACCCAGCCGTCTGCCCTGACCTCCCCCCAACACCCAGCCTTCTGCCCTGCACCTCCACACACACACAGCCCTCTGCCCTGACCTCCCCCCAACACCCAGCCTTCTGCCCTGCACCTCCACACACACCCAGCCGTCTGCCCTGACCTCCCCCCAACACCCAGCCTTCTGCCCTGCACCTCCACACACACCCAGCCGTCTGCCCTGACCTCCCCCCAACACCCAGCCTTCTGCCCTGCACCTCCACACACACACAGCCCTCTGCTCTGACCTCCCCCCAACACCCAGCCTTCTGCCCTGCACCCCCACACCCCTCCCAGCCCTCTGCCCTGACCTCCCCCCAACACCCAGCCTTCTGCCCTGTACCCCCACACCCCTCCCAGCCTTCTTCCCTGCACCTCCACACACACCCCAGCCCTCTGCCCTGACCTCGAGTTCCCCCCAACACCCAGCCCTCTGCCCTGACCTCCCCCCAACACCCAGCCTTCTGCCCTGCACCTCCACACCCCTCCCAGCCCTCTGCCCTGACCTCCCCCCAACACCCAGACTTCTGCCCTGCACCTCCACACACACCCCAGCCCTCTGCCCTGACCTCGCCCCAACACCCAGCCTTCTGCCCTGCACCTCCACACACACCCCAGCCCTCTGCCCTGAACCCCCCCCAACACGCAGCCTTCTGCCCTGCACCTCCACACACACCCCAGCCCTCTGCCCTGACCTCAAGTCGCCCTGCTCAGCCCACTGCAGGCCTAGGTGAACAGAACCCCACGCTGGAAGCGGGCTGAGCAGGCTGGCGGTGTAAGATCAGCATTTTAATTTAATTTTAAATGAAGCTTCTTAAACATTTTGAAAACCTTGTTTACTTTACATACAACAATAGTTTAGTTATATAATATAGACTTATAGAGAGAGACCTTCTAAAAAACATTAACGTGTATTACCGGCACGCGAAACCTTAAATTAAAGAGAATAAATGAAGACTCGGCACACCACTTCTGAAAGGTTGCCTACCCCTGAATTAAAGAATGCTGTATGTGCCTTTAAGTCTAAGTGAGAAATGCTGCAATCCAGGTGGCAGGAAAGCAGACATTAACTGCTTAATGAATTGCTCCACTTAAGGGTGATTGGTGAAGCATTAGCCTTAGATCGATAAGAGTTAATAAGGAAGCAGGATATGCATATTGTGCCCCATGCAAATTTTACAATTTTGCTCTCTCTGTCCCTTTGTTTAGTTTGCACCCTTTTATCTGTATAAATAAGACTGTTTGAATCTTGCATGGGTGCTCACATTATCTGAATGTATTAGCAGAGTGCTTTGCTAATAAACAGAGTGGTCTTGACAAAATTGTGAGTCCTGATTCAAACTTTGACACAAGCTACAGACTTGGTTCAAGGCAGATTTCTTACCAATTTTCCTTCTTCCCAGCCGGGGCTGACTTTCCCTCAGGCAGGCCTTCCACAGAAGTATAAGGGACAGGCTTCCTATCTCCTCCTAGGTGAAAGAGCTTTGCCTAAACAGGCTTCTCACCTCACTTCGCTTCCCTTCTTGCAGGAAGGGCCCATCCTGCTCAGCTTGCAAGAGCTCTGGCCTCGAGTGATGGATGCCAAAGGTGGCTTCTTCTCTTTCCTCATAGCATCCCAAACTCACTGTTTTTCCCCCAGGCTCAGGATGGCCCCATGCTGGTCCTCTCTGCCTCTGGACCTCCCACCCCCTGCTGTTCCCTATGGAAATAAAGCTTCCATTGGTTTTGGTCCCACCTTGCTTCATTTCTTTGGAGACAGGGAGCTAGCTGCCTTCCCTCCTGTCTCCCTTGCTTTGCTCACAGACTGGAAAGCAGAAGCTCAGGGAGTCTTTCTAAGTCCTCAGCTAGTGTTAATACAGACATTTCACCAGGATAGTAACCACCAAGGTGTCAATAGCTTTCATAAAAGACCTTGCTCAATACACAGCTATAGCACAGTAATATTGTGTGCAATCAGCTGATTCAATGACTTATCCTTGAGGTTCAGACCCCCTCTCTTTGTAGCCCAGTAAGCCATGGACGTGGTCTCAGATAAAGTTCCTTTTCCCCTGCTGGGCAGAGACACTGTGCGGACTGGCGCAGACTGGTGATAGCTGCGTTGTTACCCCTCCCCTCATTAACTTGATAGCTTTGTTTACCTTTCATGTGAATGCCCATTCATTGTCTCTGCCCGACAGCCAGGCTGGTCAGACAAGCAAATACCCATCCCTTTGGCTAGGGCAGGCTGGCTGATGCACTGCTTGCCAAATACATTTTAAGGACGTAATCAGGGTGGATAAAAATCAATAATTTTTTTTAAATTAAAAAAAATGGATTTTTTTTTATTTAAATCGGATTTTTTTGATTAAATGCTTTTTGAGGAAAAAAAACCTATCTAAAGATAGTTTTAATTAAGATACATTATAGCTCAAAGATATCTCATCATGAAATAGGGATTATAAATTCTAATTCTGTAGTATGAGACAATATATTCATTTAATGTTTTTAAGAAAAGTTTTGTAAATGAGTTCCAATAGTTCATGGATTAGGGACCCAATCTTATGGGGCTCCAGGGGCTTTTGTATAGACTATTTAGGTTAATCTTTCTATCTACCCAATGGGACTCAGTGCTCAGTCTAGAAGATACCATCAGAGATGCTTTGTTTTGCAGTTCTCAAACTGTGGATTTGTGTCTCCAGAGATAACAAGCTTGTTAACAGCAAAAATGTTTTTAAATAAATAATATATAGAGGTGAGAAATAACAGACCTCAACCTTATTGTCCCTCTGCAAATTTGTGTACAGAGTCAATCCCTTACCTCTCTCTAAAAGTGCAAAGTTTCAAAAAGTTCAACGAATAGAAGATTGTTGGGGGCGGAATAGATCTGGACAAGCAGAAGAAGTCTGGAGATAAATGTGAGAAGGGAGGGACAGGCAGTAGAAACAAAAGTGAAACTGTTTGAGCAGGATATTCCAGAAGTCTTGAGGTCTTTCTGA
Source organism: Emys orbicularis (assembly GCF_028017835.1). Classification (NCBI taxonomy): domain Eukaryota; kingdom Metazoa; phylum Chordata; order Testudines; family Emydidae; genus Emys; species Emys orbicularis. The sequence continues at coordinate 8,738,657 of NC_088703.1, read as the reverse complement.
GTGTAGCCTTCATTAATTTGAGATCTACCATACCATTCTCTCACTAGAAGGGAAAACCCATAATGGCAGCAGGCCGTAAAAGAGACCCAGTTTGGGAATATTTTAATTAAGTTCCTTTACCTGTGGGTAACACAGGCATGTGTGCAAAATGCAAACAATTCAACAAAGAAATGCAAGCCCTGGTTGCCCGAACGAAACAACATCATGAGAAGTCTTCCTTCTCAGGAGGAAGCTGCATTGAAGATGATGAAAGAAATATGTCTGAACATGCAGGATCTTCAGGTTGGTAAACTTTTTTATTTCATACTTCTTTCTTAAGGATTGCCTGTCTTCCTTCTGGACTATTCTTGAATTCCCATGTTTGACCAAAAAATATAGTTGTTACTCTATGGTACTATCATTTTAGATGCAGTTGTAATGAAAAATAAATAGCTGAAATAGGCAGATCTTCCTTTTACAATTTCACCTTTAAAGTAGTACTGAGTGTCAGTGAATGCAACGAGTAAGTAATACTAAATGAACATTCTGGTAATAATAATTAAATAACTGCATTGACTTATTTTGTTTAGGAGAATCCATCCTCAACATACAGGATTCTGAAGACTATCCACCTTCAAGATCACCATCATTTTCTATAGTTTCAGAGTTATCTGCCAATGATAGTGTTTCAGTCACATCATGTATGTCACATAGCCACAGTATATCACCTGTAGCAAAAAGAAAAAAAAAATCTCCATCATCCAGAAACAACCATAGATAAGTTTGTGATAAGAACCAGCAGATTATAAAAAGAGGTAATTGATGAAAAAATTGCCCCGTTTGTTTATGCAACAAACTCTCCTTTCCGTATGATTGAGAACCCACACTTCATTAAAATGGTTCAGTCATTAAGACCAGGATATAGTCCACCCAACAGAGCAGACATCACAGGCAAATTGCTGGATAAAGTGTCTGAAAGAGAAATTGAGCAGTGTGCAAAAGGTCTAGAGGGTGAAATTGAGCGTTTGGCTTCACTTTTTAAATGTTTTTTTACTTCCAGAATGACAATATAAAATGGGGGAGGGGTTAGAATTAGGGCCATATAGACTATAATGGAATGGACTATAATGTCTGTGTGTGTGTGTGTGGGGGGGTCATCCTGGTGTCTTTTGCTGTTCCAACATTTGGCCAAGTTGTGAGCATTTGAAAAATCACAGTTTGCACCTGCTCAGTACAGACTGCTGAGAATTTAGCAGCTGAACGCTGTGAAGATCCCACCTGCACTGAACATGCTCCAGCCCCGGGATACAGGTACTGAGCAGGGCTTCCTGGGCAATTGCTGTGCCCAGCTGCCAGGAGCCAGTGCATGGCCAGTGTGGGGGACTGTTACTTCAGAAAAATTCCAGGTGGGGAGCAAAGCTGTGTCAGCATAGAGCTGAATAACGAATGGCCACCAGCATTGCAAAGGGTCACGGGCATGCCTGATTACACCACATGGAGGCTGAGCACATGCTGTAGGGATAGCTCTGTATGGCTGATTGCATAGCAAGGGAAATTTGATCATCCTGTATGTGATTATGTTATAGCTGACAAAGTCGGGGGGAGGGGGTGGAAGACATAACGGGGCATATAGAACTATGAAAAGTCTGGACGGAGGGCAAACCAAGGTTGCCCTTCCTTGCCCCATAGCAAATGGCCCCCTGGTGGCCAGGAACACGGATTGCGACAGGGAGCCTGTCCCGCCTGTGCTCTCAGGCCCCGCATGCTGGCACCCAGGCAGTGTGAAGGAGGAAGCACAGGGGCTCAGAGTCGGATGTGGGGCTCTGAGCCCCTGTGCTTCCTCCATCACACTGCCTGGGTGCCAGCATGCGGGATTGAGCCAAAAGAAATCTGATGAGGTTCAACAAGGACAAGTGCAGAGTTCTGCACTTAGGAAGGAAGAATCCCATGCACTGCTACAGGCTGGGGACTGACTGGCTAAGCGGCAATTCTGCAGAAAAGGACCTGGGGATTACAGTGGATGAGAAGCTGAATATGAGTCAGCAGTATTCCTGTGTCACCAAGAAGGCTAACGGCATATTGGGCTGCATTAGTAGGAGCATTGCCAGCAGATCGAGGGAAGTGATTATTCCCCTCTATTCAGCATCTGGCCCCACACTACAGAAAGGATGTGGACAAATTGGAGAGAGTCCAGTGGAGGGCAAAAAAAATGATTAGGAGACTGGGGCACATGACTTATGAGGAGAGGCTGAGGGAATTGGGCTTATCTAGTTTGCAGAAGAGAGGAGTGAAGGGGGATTTGATAGTGGCCTTCAACTACCTTGAGGGGGATTTCAAAGAGGATGGAGCTCAGCTGTTCTCATGGGCGGCAGATGACAGAACAAGGAGCAATGGTCTCAAGTTGCAATGGGGAAGGTTTAGGTTGGATATTAGGAAACACTATTTCATTAGGAGGGCTGTGAAGCACTGGAATGGGTTACCTAGGGAGGTGGTGGAATCTCCATCCTTAGAGGTTTTTAAGGTCAGGCTTGACAAAGCCCTGGCTGGGATGATTTAGTTGGAGATTGGTCCTGCTTTGAGCAGAGGGTTGGACTAGATGACCTCCTGAGGTCTTTCCAACCCTGATATTCTATGATTCTGTGAAAGGGCTGGCTGCTCACAAGGAGTTCGGTGGCTGCTAAAAAAATCACAGAGATGCTCAGAGTCTGAGTTAGGTGCCCAACGCACCTACACAACGAATGGAGAGCCAGAGGCGTCTCACACAGTCAGGCTCAAAGAATTCCCTATTAGGGTTCCACCGGCCCAGGCTAGCCTGGGGACACGGCCAGGCCCACACATGACAGCTCTGAAACTGGCAGGGACTAGACAGCCTCTCCCCGACACACACAGACAAGCCGAGTGACACGGATTGTCCTGGGAGGGCGGGGCTCCCACTCCTCTACAAATACATCATTTCACTCAACCTGCACCATCTGCGTGGGGCTGCACGCACCCAGCGCTGCCCCTCCAGGACGCTGGACTCACAGGCCACAGCCTCCACACTTAAAAATCCTTCCAAAATGCCGCCAGGACTTGTGATCCATTCCATACACAGGGAGGAGGGCGGCGCGGCCGAGCAGAAGGGGGGGTGAGCTGAACTGCACGGTCACACAGACACAAATGCCTTTCCCACAGGCTCCACACCCTGGCAGAGCACAGCCAAGGAACACCCTAGTGGCAGTCACACTCGGTCACACGCCAGCGAACACCAGGAATGCCCTGCACCTTAGGGCAGGCAGCAGGAGGACCACAGCTCTATGCTATAGGTCTCTAGGTTACCCCTTGGGCCAGTCCACACCTGGAGGGGAGACCTCTCCTGCCACGGGAGTGGAAGAGGGGCTGCCCTCCCCCTGGGCCTAGTTGTCTCTCTAGAGGACATGATAATCCAAGTGTATGTCCGTGCGCCTGCTCCCCGCTGGAATACATATACCCCCTGTGAACGCCTTCCTCCGCTGAAACACACACAGGCTCCAGGACCACCCATAGCCTAGCTGCGGTGGGAATGTTAGTGCAGACCCCCCCACACACACACACACAGCCCACATGCCAACAATGCACCCCTGCCATCCTGACCTGAGCCCCCTCCACACACAGCACACACAGAACACCATGGAAGGGCAGCCATAACGCTCAGCACTTCCGCAGGGAAAACTGGGCTGTCAGCCGGACAGAGCCCACCCACCCAGCAAGGAACCCCACCGCTCCATCAGGGCCTCACACAGAGTTACAAAGAGATCACGGGGCTCGGGAACCCCTCTGTGAAGGTGAACCTCTCTGTTCCCAGGCTTGGGCACCCCTCGCTGGCTGAGTGCCATGCATTTCGGCACATCTGGGCTCGCTGCTAGTCCCCCGGTGACAGACACAGATAGGTGACCAATCACTGGAGGAGTTTAGCCCACGCAGGCCCTGTGCCAGAGATCAATGCTCCATGAAAGCCAGGGGGTCCGGACCCGGCGCCTACACAGCTGCTCTGCTGCGAGAGAGGATCGGGTTTTAGCAGCACAGGCTCCTGACATCCCCGGGCACCAGTTCTGAACACTCAATGCAAGCCAGAGCCTGGGTCACATTTGGCCTGCTCCCCATCACCAGCATGGAGAGTAGCGGGCACCCTGGGGTGGGGGCAGCCTGGGCCTTATGGAAACCCTTGGCAAGGAGCTTTCTGGTGTCCAGGCTCAGAACTCAAGTTCAGCTGAAAGGGAGCAGTGTGGGGGGAGCTGCAGAGCCAGGTTAGTGCCCTGGGCACTGGGTAAACAGCAGATCCCCAGCTCACCCCGGCCCCTGGATCTGCTCAGCCCCTGGATCTGGGATCTACATACTAGTTCACCCTGTGTCACGGTGCTCACTGTGAGATGTATGTACAGGTAATAGGTAAGGCGTTATGGATCTACACCAAACAGCGTGTTCTTAAGGTCTGTGACGTGGGGCCAGTCACCAAACGGTGAGAAACAGCTTTCTTTCAGGCCAGGGGGGTTTATCTATCTGTCAGGCTACATGTCGAGGGAGTATTGTATGGCTCACAGTGGGCACCCACTGAGCTGAATGCTAACCAAGGGGTTGTGAGACCATCCAGAGAAGGAATTTGCAGGAAGACATAAACCAGCAGGAGGGGTCCTGTTTCCAAGAGAAGACAATGGATTGCTGGGCTATAACTAGGTAGAGCTACACGCTGCGTCCTTTACTAAGGGGACAAGCTGAAAGCATGGCTAGTTTCATGAAAAAAGGATCCCAGACCGCTAGGCTGAAAACGCCGTGAGCAATACTAGATTCTAGGAGCGTGTTCTGATTTCATTCGATACGTATCCCTTTGTTTCCAATACTTCTCTCTACCTGCCATAGGCACCGACTTCCTCTGTTCCCAGGGGGGTTTCAACCCCAGCTCTGCCCCAGGCCCCGCTCCCACTCTACCCCTTCCCACATCTTCCCACCCCCGCTCCACCCCAGGCCCTGCCCCTACTCCACACCAGGCCCTTCCCCCACTCCACTCCACCCCCCAAGACTCCCACATTTTCTCACCCCCACTCCATCCCAGGCCCTGCCCCCACTCCATCCTTTCCCCCAAGCTCCCAACTCTGCCCCACCTCTTCCCACCCACTCCCACCCAGCACCTCCTGAACAGCTGATCCATAGTGTGCAGGAGGTGCGGGGGGGGGGGGGGAAGGGGAAGAGCTGATCGCTCAGGCTGCTGGCAGGCAGAAGGCGCTGTGGGGGAGTGGGAGGTACTGATCCATGGGGCTGCTGATGGGTACTGAGCCCCCACTTTTTTTTCCCCCGTGGGTGCTCCAGCCCCAGAGCACCTGCGGGGTCGGTGCCTGTGCTACCTGCTATTACTGGAATCTCTGCTCTTTGTTTAATAAACGTCCGCTTGTTTTTACTAGAGACATCTCTAAGGGCCATGTGCTGGGCAGTGGGGGAGGTGGAACTGGCCTGCTGGGAGCTCTGTTCCTTTGGGAACGGTGGATCTGGGAATGCTGTGAGCACCCAGTGGCACTGGGGCTGGACACTGCCAGGGGATGCTCAGAGGGCACACGGGTTCTGGGTGCCTATCACTAGCCTGTAGAGAGAGAACCATGTTTGAGACGCCAGAGACTGGTGGAGGCAGGGAGCTGACCCCCAGTGGGCAGAGACAAGGCTCCCTTGCTCTAGCAGCAGGTGCCTCAAAACTCCCGGCAAGAGGGGGTGAGGGAACATATGTGGGGCCAGCCAGGATGTCCCCGCTGCCTGAACACCAGAGGGTGGCAGGGCCACCGTCTTAGCCTTGGCAGTGTCGGGGACTGGGGAGCTGGCCACCACACAGCTGCGTCACCAGCCTCACCATAAGCATGAGCGGTAGAACAGATCCGCGAGGACTCCGGAAGGCCTGGAGGGTTGCACATGCACTTTATGGGCTAAAGAAAAGCCAGTCAGAGGCTCTTCTTTAGACATGTCATAGAATTGCATTTTCCTGAACCAATCAGGATGTGCCAACAGGTGCGGTTATTGATAAAACATTCACCTCTCTTGCTGAGCCAGTCTTTAACGAATAAACAACAAGCACTGTACATAAGCTCTTGTAGTAACAGACCTGCCTCTAAAACGATTGTGTTAGTTTGCTTTTTAAAGTTTTGCCTAAACGAAACCTGCTCTAAAAACGTATTACTTGTAAACTGCAAAGAAAGGTTTAGATTTACACACAAAACACATACAGTCTCACTTAAAAGAAAACCAGTGTATGTAAAACAGTGGAGAACACATTTTACCAGAGATAAGAATGCCATTTCTCCTCCACACCATTTTTCTTGCCTAACTTTTAAAAAAAATCTAAATGCTCTTAAACCAAGTAAAGTTTTAACAAATAAACTTCGAAAACATCAATGAAAAGGTGCATGTATGTAGATTTCTTTATTTCCCAAATGTATGTAAATTTAGCAGACATCCTTATTTCTTTTGACTTTTATACCAACAATTAAATTACCTCTTTTTAGATAAAACCTCTAGCATTTGTCTTTAAAAAGGGTAGAAAGCCCCTCATGAAAGTTATGCCTAACCTTTATACCAATTTCCCTTATTCCATTAACTTAATGTATCTTTATAGCCTTTGATATTTATTGGAAATTAGACCATATTGACTTTAGCTATAAGGAGACTTTTAATTTAAACATTTTAAAACACAATCTTGCAGGATATCCTTTGTAAAGTATGAAGATTTTTGGGGTCAACATAATACCCTGCCTCAACATTTACAATAAAAAAAGAGAAGCAATAATTCTGTAATTGCATGAAGAAGGGAGATACAGATTGGCCTTTCTCTCCCATCAGCAAAAGAATAATTTATTTTAAGACTTTCTGAACATTTAAAGCGTAGGGGGAAATGTCACTATAGATGACCCATATTTACATAAGTGCGTGTTTCAATAAGAAAGAAGTTTAAAAAGACAGAAGCCCTGTATCAACATGAACCAATGAGTAATTAGTAAGGAGAGAGATGAGCATGTGGCATATTTGAAGCAGCATGTTTCCCCACTGTCATTTACAGAGCAGTTTTACAACCAAAAAATATTTTTTTTAAAGAGAAGTCATACTTCTCTTGCACAAAGAAGGGAGGTAAAATTGGCCCCTTTTGCCCTTGTTATCTGAATAAACATGTCCCACACATCCACTCCACTCTTTACAAAAAACTTGATTTTTGCAACAAAAGAATTTTTAATCACAGGATTAAAATTAAGTAAAATCAGAACTGAACTAAAGTGATTAAAAGCTAGATTATCATCAATTTTTAAAATAATGTATGCATGTTTTTACAGCCTAAAGAAATGCCAAGAGCGGGAAATAGATACGTGCATTTCATTTCCACAACTAAATAATTAGCATCCCTGTGACACAACTTAAAGAAAAGATTTTAGTAATTTTTTGTCTAAATGATTTGCATAGTAAGAAAAAACCCTGTAAAAATAGTTTTCAGGAATGTAAATTGTGAAGAAGTAAGTTCCTGTGGAATAGCAATATTATAAAAAACCCTCATGTAAAGAAGGGGTTTACAATTTTAAAAAGCGGCAAAAGACCCATCATAGCTTTCTAAATGTTTCAAGAAACTCTTTAAAGAATAATGTTAGTTTGCTTTTTAAGTTTAAGTTTGAGGGGAAGGGGTGGCGCAAGGGCGGGTGCTTGGGGAGAAGGCATGGCAGGATGGCAGGGGGCTCAGGGGAAGGAGCAGAACAAGGACGGGGGCTCTGGGAGAAGGGGCGGTGCGAGGAATGGAGTTTAAGGGGAAGGGGCTGCGAGAGGGCGGGGGCTTGAGAGTGAGGCTGCAGTACCCGCCTCCAACATTCCCCCAGGTATCCCTCCCAGTATATACGCACCCCTCCAGTACCCCCAAAACATCCCCCCAGCACCCCCCAGGTACTCCCTCCTGTTCCGCCCAGATCCCCCCTTTCCCCGACAAGAGTGTCCTCTTTGGGGGAACCTGAACTATGGTAACCCTACCTAGGGAGAGGCCAATGGACTTTTGAAGCACCCACTAAGTGTCTCACAAGTGTTGTCTAAAAGAGGCAGAGCCGCTTGAACAGGCCCCTTGTGGAAAGATGGAAGTACCTAATTTCTAGAGCCCTGCACGCTCGCGGATATCTGCTTTATAGCCACAGATATCTGTGGATCATTTTTGCGGATTGTGGCTCGGATGCGGATACAAATTTTGTATCCACGCAGGGCTCTGCTAATTCCACCCCACAGGGATGGAAGAGGATGGACTTGCTGATAGTGCTACATTATCATTATACACACAATTCCATAGAGCTATAGACGTTAAGGCCAGAAAGGACCATCATGATGATTTGGGCTGACCTGCACATTGCAGTGAAATGCACAACAGGGCTCGTGCCTGGACGCAGCTGCTGTCTCCGTGTCTAGCTGTGTAATATTACGGCAGGGTGTTTATACAGCACAAGGACAGGGTGGCGGTGGGAAGGTTAGAGGGGAGCTCTTTGTATCTGTATCTGTAACCGCGGTCCATTCCTTTCCAATAAGCAAGGCACCCATGCAACTGCACTTAGTTCTGCACCTTATCTACATACTAGAAACAATAATGATCATTTACTGGGGGCCCGGGCTGGCTGCTGCACTGACAGATGGGCCTGGTGCCCCGAGCTCAGGGGCATCAGGCACAAACAGACAGCACCTGGCACATTGGGCACAGACAGACACCCGTAGTCAGTCTCTCCCCATAGCTCATCTTCATGTGGGGGTGGTTGCTTTGTGGGGAAGAAGCCGGCTGTCCCTGTGCACCTGACAATGGTTCTGCAGGTCACACCACATGCTGTCTGCATGGCTGGGCACAGGCTGCTCAGGGTTGGGCATGGGAGCTGCACCAGGGAAAGCTGGGGGCGGGGAACGGAGCAGGGGAGCCTTCCAAGGCAGCTGGGGAGGGTAATGGGGGAGCTGAGACCTCCAGCCAGCAGCCGCAGTCCCCAGACGAGCCCCATCAGAGTTCCCACAGCCCAGGCAGCTGTCAGCCCTGGGGCTGCTCTGCGCAGGATCCCACCTGCCGGTCTCTCACTGCAGGCTGAGCCCAGCCCAGCCCAGCCCGCTGGCATGCAGCTCTCACAGCACCAGGTTTTCCTTCACCAGCTGGGTCATCTCACTGTCAGGGTCCCTGGGGGGCTCTGGATTTGCCACTCCCTGGGGCTGGGGCTGGGTCCCTGGAGCCCCCAGCGCCTCCATGTGCATGTGGCCTGCAAGCAAGAGGACAGGATGAAGTGCCCAGGCTAGGGTTGCCAACTTTCTAATTGCACAAAATTGAACACCCTTGCCCCACCCCCTGCCCCGAGGCCCCACCTCTGCTCCTTCTCGGAGGCCCCACCCCCACTCCCTCCAGCCTGCCTCTCTCCATCGCTTGCTCTCCCCCACCCTCACTCACTTTCACGGGGCTGGGGCAGGGGGTTGGGGTGCGGGAGGGGGTGAGGGTTCCAACTGGGGGTGCAGGCTCTGGGGTGGAGCCAGAAATTAGGGGTTCATGGTGTGGGAGGGGGCTCCAGGCTGGGGCAGGGGGTTGGGGTGTGGGAGTGGGTGAGGGCTCTGGCTGCGGGTGTGGGCTCTGGGGTTTGAAGTGCAAGAGGGGGCTCCAGGCTGGGGCCAAGGGATTTGGAGTGTGGGAGGGGGCTCAGGGCTGGGGTTGGGAGTTGAGGTGTGGGAACGGGGTCTGGTAGGGAGGGTGCAGGAGGGTGTTCTGATCTGGGGAGGGGGTTGGGGTGCGGGTGGGGGTGCAGGGTCTGGGAGGGAGTTAGGGTGCAGGACGGTGTTCCGACCTGGGGCAGAGGGTTGGGGTGCCGGTGCGGGCTCTGGGAGGAAGGGAGGGTGCGGGAGGGGGTTTTGACCTGGGGCAGGGGGTTGGGGTTGGGGTGTGGGTGTGGGCTCTGGGAGGGAGGGTGCAGGAAGAGGTTTTGACCTGGGGCAGGGGGTTGGGGTGCGGGTGTGGGCTCTGGGAGGGAGTTAGAGTGCAGGACGGTGTTCTGACCTGGGGCAGGGGGTTGGGGTGCGGGTGCGGGCTCTGGGAGGGAGTTAGGGTGCAGGACGGTGTTCCGACCTGGGGCAGGGGGTTGGGGTGCAGGTGCGGGCTCTGGGAGGGAGTTAGGGTGCAGGACAGTGTTCCGACCTAGGGCAGGGGGTTGGGGTGCGGGTGCGGGCTCTGGGAGGAAGGGAGGGTGCGGGCGGGGGTTTTGACCTGGGGCAGGGGGTTCAGGCTGCGGGCTCCGGCCAGGCAGAGCTTACCTCAGGCAGCTCCTGGTCGGCAACACAGTGGGCTTAAGGCAGGCTCCCAACCTGTCCTGGCTCCGCGCTGATCCTGGAAGTGGCTGGCATGTCCGGCCCCAAGGCAGAAGTGCAGCCACCAGAAGCGCACTGCCCCCCACATCTCCCATAGACCTTCGTTCCCAGCCAACGAGAGCTGCAGAGCCGGCGCTGGGGGCAGGGGCAGCATGAAGAGCTTCTCTGATCACCCCTGCATCTAGAGGTCTCAGGGACATGGTGGCCACTTCCGGGGAGCTGCGCAGATCCAGGGCAGGGAGAAGGCCTGCCTTAGCCCTGCTGCGCCACCGACCGCACTTTTAACGGCCCATTCAGCGGTGCTGACTGGAGCCACCAGGGACCCTTTTCAACCGGGCGTTCCAGTCAAAAAACGGATGCCTGGCAACCCTAGCCACCCCCAGGCCCCACCCACCCAGCATACCAGGGTGCTTTGTGAATGGGACTCCACTGCCAGGGCAGGGCTGTAGGGATGGGGCACCCGCAGGCAAGGACTGTGGGCCTGTGCGTGGCAGCCAGAGCAGGGACCCCAGTAGCTGTGAGAGCAGCAGGTTCCCATGCAGGGAGGCAGCCCAGGGCATGGACAGGGCACTGGCCTGCAGCTCAGGGATACTGGGCTCCAGCTGGGGCTGGATTCCTGGGTTAGGACGGCAGGGCAGCCCTTGTCCCAGGCCCCCCTTTCCCTCCCCTGTGGGGCACCCTGCCTTGCAGCACAACGCTTGGGGTCCAGGCCTCTTACCCAGGGGGTTCCCAGCGGCTTTGTTCCGACGCATCCGCCAGCAGAGCAGGGCCCCACAGATCAGCACCACAAGGGCACCCAGGCCGAGGAGCACAGACCAGAGTAGCCCAAGGCCTGGGGAGAGAGCCAGACAATGAGCTGTGCCCCATCTCTGCCACACAGCTCCTGAGACCGACTCCCTCCCCACCCACAGGCCCCTGCCAAGGCTGACTCCCTCCCTTGCCCCATAACCCCCCTGGGCCCGACTCTGTCCCCCATGCACAGTAGGGTGACCATACATCCTGTTTTGGCCAGGACAGTCCATTTTTTAAGCCCTGTCATAGCCATCCCGAATTTTTTTTGGCAAACGTGGACATTTGTCAAAAAGTGGGGTGCAAAGGAAGATTGGGGGGCAGGTGGTGATGCCAGCCCTGTGCAGGGGGTGAGGCAGGGGTCTGGTGGGGGGCAGGCAAGGCTCGGGTGAATAGTGACACCAGCCCAGCCTGGCATGAGGAGGCAGGCAGGACTTGTGTGAGCGGCTCAGACCAGCCCCGCAGGGTGGGCGAGGAGGGCTTGGGCTAGCCCCATGCGGTGTTCCGTTTTCCCTTTGGGAAATATGGTCACCCTACCCCAGAGCCCCCCACAGCCAGAGGCAGATTAAGGTTTTCTGGCACCCTGGACCTGAGCAAGTGGGGGCCCCTCCCTACCTCTTCCGCCTGCAACCCCGCCCATGGCCCCATCCTGTTCTGCCCCTTCCCCCGCAGCCCTGACCCATTCCACCCGTGCACTGTGGCCCCACAATCCATTTGCTCCTTTCTGCGCCCCCCACTGCAGCCCCAAGGCCGGAGAAGCTCTGTCCCCCCTGCCACAGTCCCGGGGCTGCAGTGGGGAGCAAGCACTCCTCTAGTCCAAGGGCTGCAGCAGTTGCCAACTTTCTACTCGCACAAAACCGAACACCGTTGCCCCGCCCCCTGTCCCGGTCCTCCTCTGATGCCCTGCCCATGCCCCGCCCCTTCTCCAAGTCCCCGCCCCCGCTCACTTCATTCCCTCCCCCCGTCGCTCGCTTTCCCCACCCTCACTCACTTGCTCATTTTCACCAGGCTGGCTCAGGGGGCTGGGGGGGAGAACGGGCTCTGGCTGGAAGTGCAGACTCTGATATGTGGCCAGGGATGAGGGATTTGGGATGCAGGTGGGGGCTTTGGGCTGGGGCGGGGGATTGGAGTGCAGGGGTGGGGTACGGGGTCCAGCTGGGGTGCAGGTTCTGGGGTGGGGCCGGGGATGAGGGGTTTGGGGTGTAGGAGGGGGCTCCAGGCTGGGATCGAGGGATTCGGAGGGTAGGAGGGGGATCAGGGCTGGAGTTGGAGCAGAGGGCTGGGTCCAGGGAGGGACTCAGGGGTGCAGGCTCCAGGCGGCGTTTATCTGAAGCAGCTCCCAGAAGCAGTAGCATGTCCCCTCTCCGGCTCTTATGAGGAGGTGCGGCCAGGAGGCTCTCTGTGCTGTCCAGTCCACAGGCACAGCCCCCACAGCTCCCCTTGCCCGTGGTTCCTGGCCAATGGGAGCTGCAGAGGCGGTGCTTGGGGCGGGGGTAGCGTGTCGGGCCCCCTGGCTGCCCTATTTGTAGGAGCCGGAGGGGAGACATGCCAGTTGCTTCCTGGGAGCCGCAGAGAGCCTGCCAGCCCAGCTGCACAGCAACGCCAACCAGACAGTCAACTGCCCGGTCAGCAGTGCTGACCGTAGCCACCAGGATCCCTTTTTGACCAGGTGTTCCAGTCAAAAGCTGGACATCTGGTCACCCAATCTGGGGCTTCCCCTGTCCCGCCCGCCCGGTGCTTCTGCCGGGGACTGTGCTCAGGGCACGGGGCTTCCTCCACCCCTCTCACCTGGCACCTCTGCTAGGGCTCTGGGCTTCTGTTTCCCCAGGGTGGATTTTTTCTGGTGGTGGGGCACCAGCTCCCAGAGGCCCCTCCCCAGCTGCTTCTACAAGCCCTGCCCGCTAGACTCCTCCCCCAGACCCCACAGTCTCACAGCCCTCCTGATCTGTGCTCTGGGTCTGCCTACAGGGGTAGCAGCCTCCAGCACCGGAGCCAGGGCTGGCAGGAGAGGGAGCCCCGTGGCGGAGGAGGCTGCTCAGAGACCCAGGAATGGTCCCCCAGGCTGAGCAGGGCTGTGGGAACCGCTGGGACAGCCAGTAACCTCGGTGTGGTGGGCAGGAGCCCTGGCGCTGCCCCCCTGGAGACTGGCCTCCCCCTGGCATGGCCAGGGTGTCACTCCCGCCCACCCCGTGTCTGCAGGAACATGGGCATGACTATGGTGCTGGGCACTCACCGGCCTGCCCGGCACACACCACGCTGGCCTCGGAGCCACGGACACACAGCCTGGGATCCCGCTGGCCCAGTAGGCACTCATTGATGAGAGACTCCTGGCCCGAGCACATAACGCTGTCCAGCCAGAAGTCGCCGGCCCCTTGACCAAACTGAACTCCTGAGGCTGACAGGGCCGAGCCGCAGCCCAGCTGTTTGCACACCACCCCCGCCTCTGGCAGGCCCCAGCCGGCGTCACAAACAACACCCCAGATGGTATTAATCAGCACCTCCACTCGCCCGGAGCAGGGGCTTGAGCCATTCGTCAGCCGCAGCCTCAGTGGGCCCTGATCTGAAACACAAAGCACAGAGCATGAGAGACTGTTCCCAGCCGCCAGGCGCCCGAATACACAGCACCGAACGTGGATGGGGTGTGTGTGTGTGTGCAGAGAGGAGCCATTTCTATTTCACGCGCACTCACTCACACAAACACCCATACACACGCTGCTACACAAGCAGACACACACAGAGTCCCATGCACAACGCCCATAGGTCCTTATGCACACACACACATTGACTCAAATACACACACTGTCACATGCACATGAGCTGCCATTAGGGTTGCCAACTGTCTAATCACACAAACCCAAACACTCCTGCCCCACCCCTGCCCTGGCCCCTTCTCCGAGGCCATGCCCCCGCTCACTCCAGCCTCCCTCCCTCTCTCGCTCGCTCTCCCCCACCCTCACTTTCATCCGGTTGGGGTGCAGCAGGGGGTGCGGGGTGCAGGCTTTGGGAGGTAGTTTGGGTGCAGAAGGGAGCTTAGGGCTCGGGTAGGCGATTGGAGTGCAGGAGGGGGATGGGAGCCACGGCCAATGGGAGCTGCGGAGTCAGCGCTCAGGACGAGGCAGCACGCAAAGACTCTGGCACTTTAAGTCTATACAGGAAGGAGACGACTGGGCGTCTTTCTTAAAAATCTGTGATAACTCAAACAGAAGTTGTGGCCTTGGCACAAGAGAGATTCTCTCGCCATGTTTTGCCGATGGCCTGATTCAGTGCTCAAAACGCTCGCTTCCAGCCTTAAACTCTGTTGGTCTGATCAGGCTCCACACACAGACTGCATGAGAATGGGAGAACAGGATCTCTCCTCACCACTGAAATGAAGCCACCTCTTGTGTAGGGCCAGGCAGCTAAGAAACAGGACAGGGAAATATGGCCCAGCTGTTTAGAACAGTCAGGTAACTGCCAGCTGGGATCACACAGGGTTCCCCACTGCTGGTGGTGAAGCACCTTGACTCTCGCAGCGCAGCGACTCGAGCTGTTCACCAGTCAGAGTGGAGCAAAGCCTAGACTGACTAAGCCTGCAAACACCGCAAGGGAATAATAACTCAGAGCGATTCCTGTTCATCTGATCGCTAGTGACTCTGGGGAACTTAGTGCCTCCTGCTGACAGGAGTGGGGGATATTACAGGTTCAGGGGTAATTAACTGAGATGGAAATCACCTGGAGTGATGGGGGTAGGAACCCCACACTTCATAAAAGGATCCCTGAGCGGCTGCAGGCTCCATTCAACCCCAAATCCCACAAATGGGATCTATGGTTACCCAGCGCCCCATTGTGCTGTAGCGGGGCAGGGGGATCAGAGCGATCAGCGACGGGGAGGGTCTCTCACTGAGGTGCACGTACTGCTCACTGCAGCGCAGGACCTAAGTGCTGTGCTGGGGCACTGGGGCCAACACTGACTTTGAGGGGAGAGAGCCCCCTACTGAGCCCCCATCCTGCTCCCTGCAGCACAGGCATGGAGAACTGTGGAGGGGATATAGGGTTGGCACTGACACCATGGGAACAACGACACTTACTGTGACCCCCAATGGGTTCCCTGCAGTACAAGCCCTTAGAACCATGCTGGGACATTGGAGTCAGCGCTGACAAAGATAGGGGAGCTGGGTCTGTGCTGAAAGTTTCCCAGCCCAAAACCAACAGTACCCACAGTAACATCATGGAGGGTTACCTGAGCACACAACACCAACATCTTCTCCGTGGGTACAGTTACTGTCTCCCCAAGGCCGAACCCTGCAATTGGAGAGGGCAGCTTCTGTCCCTGTGCACTTGATGACATCCAGCCAGATTTTCCCTGATCCTTGCCCAAATCGAGCCCTTCCTGGGGCTGATAATGGCAACCCACATTCCAGCTGCCTGCACACGACTCCAGCATCAATTATGTCCCAGTCATGATCACACACGGTTCCCCACAGCTGGTTGAGAAGCACCTCGACTCTCCCAGTGCAGCGACTCGGACCGTTCACCAGTCGGAGCGGAATCTGCTCTGAAATGGCTGAATCTGCAAATGCCCCAAGGGAGTAAGCATTCAGGGAGGTTCCTGTGCATCTGATCGCTAGTGACCTTGGGGCAGGGATTTCCCTACACCCCCTCTGAATTTCCCCAACACCCCCTGCCCCAGTTTTGTGAACTTGTTACGTGCAGTGTTGCCAATTTAGTGATTGTTTGGAAATTTGATTTGAAATTGAAACATTAATACACATTTTAAAAGCATATAAAATGTATCATAAAATTTGTGTATCTGAAAAAGTACAATAGATTTGAAAAATATGAACATAGACTAGCTTCCTTGTACAGCTGTTGTTTTTATGACAATGTCAGTGCATTCATTTCGGTGATGTTGGCCAACCTAATAATGTCAAATGATGATTTGTAGGCAAAATCTATAAATGAGCTCTCCCTGATAGCTAGTGATGAGTTAGGGGCTGGGGGGAAAGGCTTCAGGACCAGATTGTATTTACATTCACACGTAATCTACCTAGGTATCCAGCAAATAGAGCTGTGCTGCCCAAGTGATAGATTTTGGCTGGGGTTGGGTTACAAATCACTTGAATGCAGTGGGGTAATGAAATGTTGTTGTTCTTATTGTATGAGTAAAGGGCAGTAGAACTGTACTTAGCCTGTGCTGATTGAGGGCATCAAAAGAGAGGGTGGGGACAGGTGTTTTGCTTGATGGTCTGCCTGAGTCACAAGTATTATTTGACCTCCCCTCTCCACTGTTTAAAGACAGAGCTGATTAGGCTCCATAGATTGTCTTTTGTTTTGTTAAGTGATCACTACAGCTGAAATCACTGATAATCAGGTCTAAGTGCTTAGACCTGCTAAATTCTGTGCTGGGGCACTGGGGCCAACACTGACTGCAAGGGGAGAGTGTCCCCTACTGAGCCCCCATCCCACTCCCTGCAGCACAGGCATGTAGAACTGTGGAGGGGATATAGGGTCGGCACTGACACCATGGGAAGAACTACACTTACTGTGACCCCCAATAGGTTCCCTGCAGGACAGGCCCTTAGCACCATGCTGGGACATTGGAGTCAGTGCTGGCTCAGACAGGGGAGCAGGGTCTGTGCTGAAAGCTTCCCAGCCTGATACCTGCACCACCCACAGTAACATCATGGAGGGTTACCTGAGCACACAACACTGGCATCTTTTCCGTGGTTACAGTGATTGTCTCCCCAAGGCCTAGCCCTGCAATCGGAGAGGGCAGCTTCTGTCCCTGTGCAGCTGACGTCATCCAGCCAGATACGGTCAGATCCTTGCCCAAATCGAGCCCCTCCTGGGGCTGATAACGCCGTCCCAAAGCCCAGCTGCCTGCACACGACTCCAGCATCAATTATGTCCCAGTTGCCATCACATACGGTTCCCCACTGCTGGTTGTGAAGCACCTCGACTCTCCCAGCACAGTGACTTGGGCCATTCACCAGTCGGATTGGAATCTGCTCTGAAATGCCTGAATCCGCAAATGCCCCAAGAGAATAAACATTCAGGGAGGTTCCTGTGCATCTAATCACTAGTGACCTTGGGGCAGGGATTTCCCTACACCCCCTCTGAATTTCCCCAACACCCCTTGCCCCAGTTTTGTGAACTTGTTACGTGCAGTGTTGCCAATTTAGTGAGTGTTTGGAAATTTGATTTGAAATTGAAACATTAATACACACTTTAAAAGCATATACAGTGTATGATAAAATGTGTGTATCTGAAAAAGTATAATAGATTTGAAGAGTATGAACACAGACTAGCTTCCTTATACAGCTGTTTGTTTTTTATGACAATGTCAGTGCATTCATTTCCGTGATGTTGGCCAACCTAATAATGTCAAATGATGATTTGTACGCAAAATCTAACTGAGCTCTTCCTGACAGCTAGTGATGAGTTAGGAGCTGGGGGGAAAGGCTTCAGGACCAGATTGTATTTACGTTCACACCTAATCTACCTAGGTATCCAGCAAATAGAGCTGTGTTGCCCAAGTGATAGATTTTGGCTGGGGTTGGGTTACAAATCACTTGAATGCAGTGGCGTAATGAAATGTTGTTGTTCTTATTGTATGAGTAAAGGGCAGTAGAACTGTACTTAGCCTGTGCTGATTGAGGGCATCAAGAGAGAGGGTGGGGACAGGTGTTTTGCTTGAGGGTCTGTCTGAGTCACAAGTATTATTTGACCTCCCCTCTCCACTGTTTAAAGACAGAGCTGATTAGGATCCATAGATAGTCTTTTCTTTTGTTAAGTGACCACTACAGCTGAAATCACTGATAATCAGGTCTAAGTGCTTAGACCTGCTGTGGGGACACTATTGCTGTGGGGACAATGTTTCTGTGGAAGAGACGGCCCAGCCTGCACTAGCAGTGAGGTTCCCCCACTAAGAGCTTAGCTGAAATCACTGAGAGCTGGGTGGAACCTCAAGAGACCAACTCACAGAGGTCACAGTGGCAGGTGGCAGCAAAAGGTGACGGAGCAGGGCCATTGGCAACAGAGTGATGGAGTGAATAGTGGCACAATGCACAACAGTGGCCAGAGTGAACAGTGAGCAGCTGGAGGAACGAGCAAGATGCCTTCTTGCCCCCCAACTGGGAGGTGAACTCATGTGAAAGCAACTCTGAACTCTGAGTCTCCACTGACCAAGACAACACCGGTGAGTGGGGTGCAGTGGAGGAAAAAGTGAGGGGCACATTAAATAAACATTTGTTTGTTGGACTATATTTTAGTGACTTTGCTCCAGAATGCTAGATTTGTGACTGGAAATGGAAACTTATATAAATATGTTTCCTAGTAGGCCAAGATTTTTAAAATGCATTATTTGCCAGGGTTATCTCATATCGTTGCTCTCTTGAGAGGTCATTATGTTGGGGAGTTTCTGTACTAAACACTTTTATTATTATAATTAATTTTTACATACGAATGGCCATACTGGGTCATACCAATGGTCCATATAACCCAGGATGCTGCCTTCCGACAGTGGTCAAGGCCAGGTGCTTCAGAGGGAATGAACAGAACAGGTAACTATCAAGTGATCCATCCCCTGTTGCCCATTCTCAGCTTCTGGCAAACAGGCTAGGGACACTCAGGCCTGGTCTACACTACGAGTTTAGGTCGACTTTAGCCGCGTTAAATCAAATTTAGCCTGGACACGTTCACACGATGAAGCCCTTTCTTTCGACTTAAAGGGCCCTTTAAACCGGTTTCTTTACTCCACCACCGACGAGGGAATTAGCGATAAAATCGGCCTTAGGGGGTCGGAATTGGGTTAGTGTGGACGGAATTCGACGTTATTGGCCTCCGGGAGCTATCCCACAGTGCTTCATTGTGACCACTCTGGACAGCACTCTCAACTCAGATGCACTGGCCAGGTAGACAGGAAAAGCCCCGCGAACGTTTGAATTTCATTTCCTGTTTGCTGAGCGTGGAGAGCACAGGTGACCACGCAGAGCTCATCAGCACAGGTAACCGTGATGGAGTCCCAGGATCGCAAAAGAGCTCCAGCATGGACAGAACGGGAGGTACGGGATCTGCTCGCCATATGGGGAGATGAATCAGTGCTGGCCGAACTCCGAAGCAGTAAACGAAATGGCAAAATATTAGAAAAGGTCTCCAAGGCCATGAAGGACAGAGGCCATAACAGGGACGCACAGCAGTGCCGCGTGAAAATTAAGGAGCTAAGGCAAGCCTACCACAAAGCCAGAGAAGCAAACGGAAGGTCCGGGGCTGAGCCGCAAACATGCCGCTTCTACGCGGAGCTGCATGCCATTCTAGGGGGTGCAGCCACCACTACCCCAACCGTGTGCTATGAGTCCCTCACTGGAGAAACACACAAGGAAGCGGGTTCGGGGTATGAGGAAGATGAGGATGAAGATAATGTAAATAGCTCACAGCAGCAAGGAAGCGGAGAAACCGGTTTCCCCAACAGCCAGGATATGTTTATCACCCTGGACCTGGAACCAGTAACCCCCGAACTCACCCAACACCCTGTGGGCACACAGGGGACCTCTGGTGAGTGTACCTTTGTAAATATTACACGTGGTTTAAAAACAAGCGTGTTTAATTATTAATGATTAATTTGCCCTGGCAATCGCGGCCAGTACAGCTACTGGAAAAGTCTGTTAACGTGTATGGGGATGGAGCGGAAATCCTCCAGGGACATCTCCAGAAAGCTCTCCTTCATGTACTCCCAAAGCCTTTGCAAAAGGTTTCTGGGGAGGGCTGCCTTATCCCGTCCGCCATGGTAGGACACTTTACCACGCCAGGCCAGTAGCACGTAGTCTGGAATCATTGCATAACAAAGCATGGCAGCGTATGGTCCCGGTGTTTGCTGGCATGCAGACAACATCCATTCCTTATCGCTCTTTGTTATCCTCAGGAGAGTGATATCATTCACGGTCACCTGGTTGAAATGGGGTGATTTTATTAAGGGGACATTCAGAGGTGCCCGTTCCTGCTCGGCTGAACAGAAATGTTCTCCGCTGTTAGCCACGCGGTAGGGGGGAGGGGTGAAGTGATCATCCCAGAGAATTGAGTGTGTGGGGGAGGGGAATTAGTTGGGTTTGTGCTGCACGTTAACCCTGAAACCGCAGCCCCTCCTTTTACATTGCAAACCCATTTTAAATGGCCAACCCAACGGGTGCTTGGTATGGTTAATGACAGCAGTACTGTTTTAAACCATCCCCACATGTTAACAAGGTTAAAAAAGCCAAAAGACTGTGTCTTACCATGGCTGCCTGCAAGCTGAAATCTGTGGCCTGGCACTGTGTGAGTGATCTCTCACACCAAACCGGCAGGCCCTCAATATAAGAGGAAAAATGCGACCTTGTAACGAAAGCACATGTGCTGTGTGATGTGAACAGCAAAATTTAACGTGAAAGAGTGTACCCATTGTTCTCAAAAATGTATCTTTTTTAACCACCTCTCCCTTCTCCTCCACCAGCTGCAAATGTTTCTCCTTCACAGAGGCTAGTGAATATTCGAAAGCGGAAGCGAAGGACGCGTGATGAAATGTTTACAGAACTACAGACTGCCTCCCACGCTGACAGAGCACAGCAGAATGTGTGGAGGCAGTCAATTACTGATTATAGAAAAGCTCAATATGAGCGAGAGGAGAGGTGGCGTGCTGAATCGCGGGCTGAAGAGCAGAGGTTGCGTGCTGAATCGCGGGCTGAAGATGAGAGGTGGCGTCAGCTTTCACACAGAAGGCAAGAGTCGATGCTCCGGCTGCTGGAGCATCAAACTGATATGCTCCAGCGTATGGTTGAGCTGCAGGAAAGGCAGCAGGAGCAGAGACGGCTGCTACAGCCCCTGTGTAACCAACAGCCCTCCTCCCCAAGTCCCATTGCCTCCTCACCCAGACGCCCAAGAACACGGTGGGGGGGCCTCCGGCCACCCAGTCACTCCACCCTAGATGATTTCCCGAGCAATAAGTGTTAAAGTTTTAAAGTTTTAAACTGCAGTGTGTCCTTTTCCTTCCCTCCTCCCCCACCCATCCCGGGCTACCTTTGCAATTATCCCCCTAGTTGTGTGATGAATTAATAAAGAATGCATGAATGTGAAGTAACAATGACTTTATTGCCTCTGCAAGTGGTGCTTGAAGGGGGGAGGGTAGGGGAGGGTGGGGTGGTTGGTTTACAGGGAAGTAGAGTTAACCGGGTGGGTGGGGGGGCGGAGATTTCATCAAGGAGAAACAAACAGAAGTTTCACACCATAGCCTGGCCAGTCACAAAACTAGTTTTCAAAGCTTCTCTGATGCGCACCGCGCCCTGCTGTGCTCCTCTAACCGACCTGGTGTCTGGCTGCGCGTAATCAGTGGCCAGGAGATTTGCCTCTACCTCCCACCCCGCCATAAATGTCTCCCCCTTACTCTCACAGATATTGTGGAGTGCACAGCAAGCAGCAATAACAATGGGGATATTCTTTTCGCTAAGGTCTGAGCGAGTCAGTAAGCTGCGCCAGTGCGCTTTTAAACGCCCAAATGCACATTCCACTACCATTCGGCACTTGCTCAGCCTGTAGTTGAACAGGTCCTGACTCCTGTCCAGGCTGCCTGTGTATGGCTTCATGAGCCATGGCATTAAGGGGTAGGCTGGGTCCCCAAGGATCACGATAGGCATTTCAACATCCCCAACGGTTATTTTCTGGTCCGGGAAGAAAGTCCCTTCCTCCAGTTTTTGAAACAGAAGAGAGTGCCTGAACACGCGAGCATCATGTACCATTCCCGGCCAGCCCACGTTGATGTTGGTGAAACATCCCTTGTGATCCACCAGGGCTTGCAGCAGCATTGAAAAGTACCCCTTGCGGTTTATGTACTCGATGGCTTGGTGCTCCGGTGCCAAGATAGGGATATGGGTTCCATCTATCGCCCCACCACAGTTTGGGAATCCCATTGCAGCAAAGCCATCCACTATGCCCTGCACGTTTCCCAGAGTCACTACCCTTGATATCACCAGGTCTCTCATTGTCCTGGCAACTTGGATCACAGCAGCCCCCACAGTAGATTTGCCAACTCAAAATTGATTCCCGACTGACCGGTAGCTGTCTGACGTTGCAAGCTTCCACAGGGCTATCGCCACTCGCTTCTCAACTGTGAGGGCTGCTCTCATCCTGGTATTCTGGCGCTTCAGGGCAGGGGAAAGCAAGTCACAAAGTTACATGAAAGTGCCCTTACGCATGCGAAAGTTTCGCAGCCACTGGGAATCGTCCCACACCTGCAGCACGATGCGGTCCCACCAGTCTGTGCTTGTTTCCCGGGCCCAGAATCGGCGTTCCACGGCATCAACCTGCCCCAGGAACACCATGATTTCCACATTGCTGGGGCCTGAGACTTGGTCTAGGTCCATGTCCATTTCCTCATCACTCTCGTCGCCGCGCTGCAATCGCCTCCTCCTCGGCTGGTCCTGGTTTTGCTTTGGCATGTCCTGGCTCTGCATATACTCCAGGACAATGCGCGTGGTGTTCATAGTGCTCATAATTGCCGCGGTGATCTGAGCGGGCTCCATGATCCCAGTGCTAGCTATGGCGTCTGGTCTGAAAAAAGGCGCGAAACTAGTATCTGAAGGACCAGGGGAGGGAGGGAGGGAGGGGCGAGTGACGACATGGCGTACAGGTACTGGGAATTAAAATCAAGAAAGGTGGCTGTGCATCAGGGAGAAATACAAACAACTGTCACACAGAATGCCCCCCCCCCCAGAGATTGAACTTCTAAACCTGGGTTTAGCGGGCCGTTGATTTGACGGAGGGAGGGGGGAAGGAAATGAATACAGAAC
This sequence comes from Emys orbicularis, assembly GCF_028017835.1. Lineage (NCBI taxonomy): Eukaryota > Metazoa > Chordata > Testudines > Emydidae > Emys > Emys orbicularis. The sequence continues at coordinate 8,715,765 of NC_088703.1, read as the reverse complement.
AAATCTATTTTTTACATCTTAAGACGACGGTGCAGCATGACTGATAGCCCTCGGCATTTTCTGGGTGCTTGGCAGCAAATACTGGGCGCTTGGCAGTTAGCCTTCAGGCCTATTGCACAATCTGATACCCACTGCAGTATGATGATGACGGATACCAGTCATAATATACTATCTACTGCCAAAAGGCAAGGGGTTGCTGCTGTGTAGCAATGTAGCCCCACGTTTCCAGCCCCATGTCTGCCAGCACCCAGATCGCCCTCGGCCTCTTCTGGGTGCTTAGCAGAAAATACTGGGCGCTTGGCAGAAAATAGTATACTACGACTGATAGCCATCATTGTCAAGACAGTTCGATAGGACAGAGCATGTCTGCCCAGGTGCCCATGATTGACAGCCACTGCTGTACGACGAGGACAGTTACCAGTCGTAATAAACCATCTACTGCCAAAAGGCAAAAGGTAAGGGGCTGGTGCAATGCAGCCCTACGGCTGCCAGCCCCACAGCTACCAGCACCCAGATCGCCGATGAAGGCTACCAGTCATGCTGCACCGTCTACCGCCAAAAGGCAGTTAGCTGCTGATGCTGTGTAGCAATGCAGTCCCACGTCTGCCGGCACCCGGATGACATATGGTGACGGTGAGCTGAGCTGAGCGGGCTCCATGCTTGCCGTGGTATGTTGTCTGCACAGGTAACACAGGTAAAAAGGCGCGAATCTATTGTCTGCCGTTGCTGTGACTGAGGGGGAGGGGCCTGACGACATGTACCCAGAACCCCCCGCGGCACTGTTTTGCATCATTCAGGCATTGCGATCTCAACCCATAATTCCAATGGGCGCCGGAGTCTGCGGGAACTGTGGGGTAGCTACCCATAGTGCAATGCGCCGGAAGTCGACGCTAGCCTCGGTACTGTGGACGCGGTCCGCCGACGTAATGCACTTAGAGCATTTTATGTGGGGACACACACAATCGGCTATATACAACCGATTTCTATAAAACCGGCTTCTATTAATTCGATCTAATGTCGTAGTGTAGACATACCCTCAGAGCATGGTGTTGCATCCCTCCCCATCCTGGCTAATAGCCACTGATGGACCTAGTCTCCAGGAATTTATCTAGTTCTTTTTTAATCCTGTTATAGTTTTGGTCTTCACAGCATCCCCTGGCAAAAAGTTCCATGGGTTGACTTTATGTTGTGTGAAGAAGTACTTCCTTTTGTTTTTTTTTAAACCTGTTGCCTATTAATTTAATTGGGTGACTGCTAGTTCTTGTGTTATGTGAAGGATTAAATAACACTCCCTTATTCACTTTCTTCACACCAGTCAAGATTTGATAGACCTCTATCATATCCCTCCTTAGTTGTCTCTTTTCTAATCTGAAAATTCCCAGTCATTTTAATCTCTCCTCCTGTTTCATACCCCTAATAATTTTAGTTGCCAATCTCTATACCTTTTCCAATTTCAATATATCTTTATGGGATGGAGTGACCAGATCTGCACACAGCATTCAAGGTGTGCACATACCATGGATTTATATAGAGGCAATATGATATTTTCTTTCTTATCTATCCCTTTCTTGATTCCCAACATTCTGTTTGTTTTTTTGACTGCCGCTGCACATTGAGTGGATATTTTCAGAGAACCATCCACAATGACTCCAACATCTCTTTCTTGAGTATTAACAGCTAATTTAGACCCCACGATTTGGTATGTATAGTTGTGATTATGTTTTCCAATGTGCATTACTTTGCATTATATTTTCCTTATATTGAATTTCATCTGCTATTTTGTTGCCTAGTCAACCAGTTTTGTGAGATCCCTTTGTAGCTCTTCACAGTCTGCTTTGAACATAACTATCTTGAACAGTTTTGTATCATCTGCAAATTTTGCCACCTCACTGTTTACCCATTTTTCCAGATCATTTATGAATATGTTGAACAGTAATGGTCCCAGTACTGACAACCCCTCAGGGATAGCACTATTTATCTCTCTCCATTCTGAAAACTAATAATTTATTCCTACCCTTTGTTTCCCATCTTTTAACCAGTTACTGATCCATGAGAGGACTTCCCTCTTATCCCATGATGGCTTACTTTTCAAAAGTCAATTTAAATTAATTAAAAAAAATTACATTTGTTTAGAAATCTGAAACTGTTATGTGTTTTGGTGTGCTTTGCATTATCCTAAAGTTAAATTTGCATTATCCTAACAAAACATTTAATTTATTGATATCTCTTTTGTATGTTGCAGGTCAAAGTGAAAATGAAAAGACAAAAAACAATGCAACAATTTTTCCATTCAAAGGCCTCAAAAACCAACCAAAGTGAAGAACACATCAAGAACCAAGAATATATCAACATGTCATCTGAAGGTTCAAGTAGTGTATCTACATCCGGTCAGACTGAAGCACAGATACAGCAACCTATTGAAGAACTGTGTGGGGGAACTGGGGTCAGCACTGACACCATGGGAAGAGCAACACTTACTGTGACCCCGAACTGGCTCCCTGCAGTACAGGCCCTTAGCACCATGCTGGGGAACTGGGGTCAGAGTTGACTCAGACAGGAGAGCTGAGTCTGTGCTGAAAGCTTCCCAGCCCAATCCCTGCACCACACACAGTGACGTGATGGATGCAACTTACCTGAGCACACAACACCAGCATCTTCTCCATGGGTACAGTTATTGTCTCCCCAAGGCCTAGCCCTGCATTGGGAGAGGGCAACTTCTGTCCCTGTGCAGTTGACATTATCCAGCCAAATGTGGTCTGATCCTCGCCCAAATCGAGCCCCTTCTGGGGCTGATAACGCCATCCCACAGCCCAGCTGCCTGCATGCAACTCCAGCATCAGTTATGTCCCAGCTGTCATCACACACGGTTCCCCACTTCTTGTTATAAAACACCTCGACTCTCCCAGTGCAGTGACTTGAACCGTTCACCAATCGGAGCTGAGCCACTTCTGAGACGTTGGAGCCTGCAAACACCCAAGGGAATAAACACTCAGAGAGGTTCCTGTGCATCTGATCTCTCATGTCACTGGGGAACGTAGCACCTCCCGCCAATGGATCTGACCGGTCTCTGCACACAGCCACTGCCTGTCAGTGGCTCCCTACCATTGAGCAGGCTAATCACGTCACCAACGTTGAAGTTTGTTCACTACCCTCCCAGCCAGCTGTCACCTAATTAGGCAGGCTGGACGGCAGTCTGACCTACTTCTCTCACTGACTTGCCATGACTGACTTCACAACATCTTTTTGTGGCAGCCATTGCTGCACTCGTGTCTAGTGCTGCCAGCCCAGTACCAGTCTTGGATGAATGATGACATAACTGGGCTGATGGCTGTGTTCTCACAGAGGGGCAGAAACTCTGGGATAGAGAGACTGGTGTGCTGATGGACTTTCAGAACCCCTAACTTGTATCTGCCTATTTGCAAACTGGGGTATAGATCCTGGACGAGGCTTAATGGGCCCCTCAGTGGACTGGCCAGAGGGACTGCTGCAATGCAGAGATTTGACTTAGCCTAATCTTCTCAGTGTGCCTGTGGGGCAGCAATAGAGACAGTCACATGTGGTGGAGGAGAAAAGTATCATTAGAAGTCTGTACCTCAAGGATGCACAGTCAGGTGGCTGAACAAGCTTGAGGTAAGCATGGTCGGAATGAGCTCTCCCCTGACAGATAGTGATGAGCTAGGCAAGGGAAAAGACTTCAGGATCAGACTTAATTTACATGAACACTCCCACTGTGCCCAGGTATCCAGCAGACAGAGCTGTGTTGGCTGGGCCTGGGTTACAAATCACTGTAGTACTTAAATGCAGGGGTAGTGAAATGTTGTTGTCCTGATTGTCTCAGTAAAGGGCAGCAGAACTGGGTTTAATCTGGTCTGACTGAGGGGGTCACCCACAACTGAACTGAACTCACTAACCAGGGGGCTCAGATACCAGACCCCATCAACAGTGAGAGGGGGTGGAGATGGGTGTTCCATCTGAGGGGCAGCGGCTCTATGTGAGAGGTGTAGACATGATTTAATCTGCCCCTCACCACTCTTGAAAGATAGAGTTAATTAAGGCTCCATTAGGAGTCTTTTTTGTTTCAGTGATCACTAGAGCTGAAATCACCTGCTGTGAGACAGTGTTTCTGCCCAGCTGCTTCAGCACTGAGGTTTCCCCACTAAGAGCTGACAGTCACTGAGAGCTGGGTGGAGCTTCAAGAGAGCGACCTGCAGAGGTCACAGTAGAGCGGCCGGGGGCAGCAGAAGGTGAGGGTGAGCAGAGTGGTGAGTGGCTGGCAGGCAGCTGCCAGCAGAGCCAGCACCCAGACAGCAGAGCGAGCCAGGCGCTCTCCTCCCCGCCCCCATGGTGGGAGGTGCAGTCACACAGGTGCACCTCTGAACTCTGGGTCTTCACTAACCAAGGACAACCACTGTGAGTGGGGTGCGGTGGAGGGAGAAGGGAACGGCACCTTAAAGGGACGTTTGGTTGCTCGACTCAAGAACCTGAAGCAAAAGACACTGCCCAACATACTCTGGGGGAGGTGTTTTGCTCGTGGTTTTATGTTTATAAATCCTGTTTGTGGCGTTTTCCCAAGTTAATGCCGGGGGCCTTCCCTCCTTTTATTAAAAAGTTTCTTTTCTGCGCTGAGACTCTGTGCTTGCGAGAGGGGAAACTTTGCCTCGTAGAAGCACCCAGGGGGTGCAGTGTAATTGCCCAGGTTACTGGGTGGATGCTCAAGCGGGATCTGTTATATTGCTGGAAAGGAACCCCTAGTTATTGAAGCCAGCCCTGATCGCTTCCAACACCACTGGCACAAGGGTTACATAGATATCGACTTGTGACATACACAAAAGAAGAAGACTCCCCCCACTGACATGCAGCCACTTCTGGGGTAGGACAGGGCTGCTGAGAAACGGGACAGGGAAATATGTAGGCTGTGTAGGACAGGAAGTGAGGAAGAATTGCATCTCCTGTGTCCAGCTGTTGGGGAAGTTACACGTTCAGGGCTAATTTCCTGAGATGCAAATCCGCCGGAACACAGTGCTTAGGAACTGGACTCTTGAGAAATTGGCCCTGGATTTTTAGTTTGTGTGAGCAGCTGCAGGCTCCATTGACAGCAAATCCAACCAGTGGAAGCTGCAGTTACCCAGGTCCCATTGTTCCGTAGGGGTCTGGCCCAGAGATAACTAAACACCAATTGGCAGAGGGCACAGGGATGCCTAGAGTTTTACAAGGATCCCCTGGGTGAGATATATGCACAATACCTTATCAGCGGTGTCATGTGAGGTCTCTACCAAGAGCCAGCAGCCCAATCGTTGCCCTAATGGGGGCAAGATGTTTGTATGGGACATAGTTGAAGAAAGATGTAAAATGTAGAATATGATGCTCTAGAAGTGCTGAAGTGAAGCTTGTCACCTGCGCCATGGCAATCCCTTCGGTTGCGCCAATCAGCACATAGAACAAAGCACAGCTGGAGACAGGCTGTATTCACTGTCTGGGCCCAGTGGGGGCCTGAGAATTTAGAAAGACAAAGGACTCTCAGTACAAGTCTCCAAAGAGAGACCTCCTGTGGGAAAAGACAATGGTCTGTACCTACAAAGAAAGAGAAGGGACAAGAGCTCCCTTTCACCCAGGAGGCAGCTGACAGTGTTTGTCTCAGGAACCGGAGATCATAGCCAAGGCTGGAGTAAAACCCTGGAAGGACTGTGGGGTGAGCGTTGATCGACCAGACAGAAAAGTATCTCGTTCAATGAGTCTAGGTGCTAGTCAGCGTGGTATGATTTTATTGGCCATGGAACCATTTCTTTCCAACCCTTCTCCTTGGTACCCCTCGAATCTCTACACTCTGTGAAATCACTTGTCCTTGGTGTGACTATGAAGGTATATAGAGCTGTGTGTTGATTGGGGCAGAGATGGGAGGTGGAGCTGGTCAGCTGGGGGCCCTGTTCCTTTGGGAGCAGCAGATCTGTGACTGCTGTGAATGCCTAGTGGGACAGGGATTGGGTGCTGCAGGGGGATGTTTGGAGGGCTAGGGGTGGAATCTGCCTATTGCCAACCTGGAGAGGGGCCACACTATGAGGCCTCAAGGGCACGGCTTGTGTGGCCTGTGGCCAGGAGAGTCGGGGAGCTGAACCCCAGAGGGCACAGACAAGGCTTCCTCATGCCAGGGGCCCATAGCTCCACACTAGGGCATTGGTGTCAGCACAACTGCAAAGGGAGAGCACCCCCTACTGCCACCCCGTCCCCTTACCTCCAGCACAGGCCCTTTGGCATTGCACTAGGGCACTGGTGCCAGCACTGACTTCAAGGGGAAAGTGTGAGCGTCCCCTACTGAGCCCCCACACCATTCCCTGCAGCACAGGCCCGTAGAACCGCACAGGGGAATTGGGGTCAGCACAGACTGAGAGGAGAGTGCTCCCTATTGGAACCGCCATATTGTTGACTGAAGCACAGGCCCCAAGCACCATGCTGGGGTCAGCACTGGCTGAGAAGGGGCAATCCCCGTAATGAGCTTCCCACTCTCCTCCCTGCAACGCGCACGGTGGTGGGAGAAGGTTACCTGAGCACACAACACCGGCATCTTGTCTGCTGGTACAGTTATGCTCTCCCCAAGGTGGAGCCCAGCATTCAGAGAGGGCAGCTTCTCTCCCTATGCAGTAAACTTCATCCAGCCAGATACGGTCAGCTCCCTGTCCAAACCGAGACCGACGTGGGGCTGATAATGCCGTCCCACAGCCCAGATGCCTGCACACGACTATGGCCTCCGTTAAATCCCAGAAGTCATCACACACGGTTCCCCACAGCTGGTTGTGAAGCACCTCGACTCTCCCAGCGCAGCGACTCGGGCCGTTCACCAGTCGCAGATGAGCAAGTTCTGAGAGGCCTGCATCTGCAAATACCCCAAGGGAATAAACACTCAGGGATGGACTAGAGGAAAGGAATACGGGGCTTATTCCCTATTGTTTATTCTGGCTCCCTTTCAGTTCCAATGTGGCAGACTGTCTGGCTCAGGGGGGCTGAGAATAGGACACTGGGGGGTCCCCTCTCGAGGTCACCAGCTGTGATCTAGCCACAGGCAGGGGGGAATAGCTGAGTTGTGGGATGGAGAATGGGACACAGGGTCTTTCCCCCCAGCAGATGCTGGCTCCAGTACAGTCTGTGCGAGGGGGATGAGCTGACGCAATACACTGGGGGAAGGAGACCTGTGGCTTTTCCCCCGGATGGCACCAGTGCCAGTTTGGTCCCAGCTCGGGCAGGGGCAATGGCTGGCGTGCGGGGAACAGGCACTGAGCTTTCACGTCTGGGGCCCTGGGTCCAAGCTGGTAATGAGTGGAAGTCACATCCATTGCAGCTCTCTGATGCCCAAAATGTGAAATGAGGTGCTGGGGTTAATTCCCCTCCATGACAGGACAGGTGTGTGCAGGCCAGGCCAGCCCTCAGTCTGAGCGGCTCCCAGGCGAGGGACAAAGGGCATAACTGGTCAGGAGACTGAAATGCCCTTTGCCCCTGCCTGGGCTCCCTCCCCGTCTGTGGCCCGATGCCCCTGCCTGACCATGAGCCAACAGCAGCAACCTCACAGGGCTGTAGTTTTGCTCCCCCAAAGCCTCCACTGGCCCTGACTGGGGCTGACTCGGCTCCTCTATATTCCCCAGACAGACAGGGCTCGCCCCGTGCTGAACTGAGGGCCTCCTGTGGCGACGGCACCTCAGTAGCCCAGCTCCTGGTACCCCACCCCCACCTCCGGCAGGCCCCAGCTAGCATCAGGGTGCCCCAGTGTAGGTAAACAGGGTAAATCTGGGGTCACCCCAGACTGACGTGGCTCAGCCAGCCACTGCCAGAGCCCAAATTTCAATCGGCCTTACTGGGCAAGGGTGAGACCTTGAGACGCTGAATAGCTGGGGCATTTCCACAGGTACCCAACAGCCAGAATGCCCTATGCTCTGTTCACTCTGCTACACAGCCTGCTTTGTTAACAATTCACTGGTGGGGAAACTGAGGAAGTGATGGGCTGAGACCATGGGGTGAGTCTGGAGGAGGCAGGATTTGAACCCAGGTCCTACACTTGAATGACTAGATTAAATAGCCTTAACTCTGCCCTTCCTCACCCCAATTTATGAGAGAGCTGCACACTGCAGCATGCACCCCACACATATGGACAGACCCCCACACCCTCTGCCTATGTTTGTATTTACCTATCATGGGGAATCCTGTCATGGAAGCTGAAAGAAAGCAAAGAGATGAGGTAAGTCTCTGTCTCCATGGCTGGACACCTTGGGGATCTCCAAACACTGGCTCATGTAAGCAGTGGCCTGAGTGAGCTCTCCCCTGGCATCTGTTGATGCACTGAGAGAAAAGACTCAGCTGCATGTTGTATTTCAGTGACCTCTCTACTGCCTCTCAGGGAGGTGGATTGACCCTCCTGCCACTCCTGTCGGCGTCAGTCGCATCTACACAGAAGCACTGTAGCTGCAGAGCTGTCACTGTGCCACTGTAATGTTTCCAGTGCAGAAGAGCCCTAAGTAGCCAGCAAAAGACAAGACCTGGTGAGCGACATCAGAACCAGTGACACTGCACCAGCCCTTCCAAACCAAGCCACCTGCTTTCACACTGCCTGCACCACTGAAGGACCCCACACTCTGCTCCCCTGAGGTAGGGTGACCAGACAGCAAATGTGAAAAATCGGGATTGGGTGGGGGATCATAGGAGCCGCTATAAGAAAAAGACCCAAAAATCAGGACTGTGCCTATAAAATCAGGACATCTGGTCACCCTACCCTCAGGCCTGGCTTCCCCTCGACCTGGAGTGTGACATCCCCACATGTTGAGTAATGGAGTGCTAAACTGTATTATACCGCTCAACCACTAGGTGGCGATGTGTGTAAAATACCTTTTTTAAAGCTAACCTCAGCCATATCTGGCAGAGCATTAAAGGATTGTGGTATGTAAAAGCAAGCTCTGTGACCAGTCCATGTCTGGTACAGAAGAACACGATGGTGTCAGGAGTAAACTGAGAACAAAAATAGAAAGAACAAAGCTACAAATTTTGCAGGATCTCATCACCATGGCCATTCTTCAGTGCCCCAGAGAACTTCAGCTTTCACAAACTTCACCATGGACACATTGGAAACAAGATTTCACATTGCTGCCAAGCTGCACAAAGGCACTGGAGAGATGCAGGGATCTTCTTTAATGTCGGCTATGGGAAGGAGGCAGAGCATATCTTTAAATCTTTTCACATTACTGAAGACAGTCACAAAGGTGACTATGAAAGGGGTCTGCCTATGTTTGATGCATACTTTATATCTCAGAAAAATGCTGCTTATGGAAGAGCTTGTTTTCACCAGAGAACTCAAGAACCAGGGGAAAGTTTTCAATGTTTTATAAGCACTCGGCATATATAGGCTGAAAACTGTGATTTTGGGAATGCAAAGTTTGAAAATATCACAGACAAGCTGGTTGTTGGGTTAACAGATAAAAATCCTTTCACAGAAGCTACAACTGAAGAGAGATTTAACTCTAGCCACCATTATTCAAATAGCAAACCAGTCTGAATTAGTCCAACAACAGAACAAACGGCAGGAACAACTTGAAAAATGTGAAACTAGCTTTGGCTATGTCTACACTAGCACTTGCTGTGGTAGAACTTATATCACTCAGTTGTCTGAAAAAGCCACCCTCCAAGCGATGTAAGTTTCACCAACCTAAGCACTGGTATGAACAGCGCTATGTGGGCGGAAGAAGCTCTCCCACTGACATATCTACTGCCACTCACGGGGCTGGAGTAGTTAAGCCAACTGGAGAGCTCTTCCGTCAGCTCAGAGTGGTTACATTAGAGAGCTTACAGCAGCACCACTGCATCACTGCAGATCCACTGCTGTAAACGCTTTAGTGTAGCTTTATTCTTAGAAAGTTTAAACAGATACTTGAAGCTTATTAAAGCTTATTATCATAATACCCCTGAGGCCAGAGGATAAACACCCAAACTAAGAGGAACAAATCCTGGCCTACATGCACAAGGAAAATGTCCTAGCCCAAGAGATGATGCATGTCCCAGCCAGAGACACACGATGTAATATTTACATGAAATATGGACATTTTGCAGCTGTTTGCAGCACCAAAGCAGTTATGGAGCTGTGACGTCATTGACATAATCTGTAACTGTATAGATCACTGGTGCGACCACTTTTATATATTTGCAGCAAATATTGTATAAAGGTTGTCATGTAAGGGGTCTATGGAGACGTTATGGTTTGCTGGTTATGATTATGCTGTCCATATGTGTATCATTTTTGTAGCTGAAGTTATGAATATTGGCTTTATACTGTCTGTATTTTAAACATGTGCTATGCTTCTGGGTGACATCCCAGACAAGTTGATGTCAGCTCTGCCTAGCCTGCTTGATGGCCCATTAAGGACCATCAGCTATACAATTGACCCATTGAGGGAAGGCGGATATACCTTGTGACTCACAAGGTGTGCAGGGACATGGCTATGGACAGAACTGTAAGGTTTTTTCTTGCCATGTGCCCCAATGCTTGTCTTTGAAACAAAGAAAGAGAGGCCACATGATAAAAGACTTCTGCAGCTCCTCCATCTTGTCTTCAGTCCTGCTTCATGCCTCTGGAGGGACTTTGCTACAAACTGAAGCTCTAGTCTAAAGAAAGGACTAAATGACCCATCCCAGCTGTGGATGTACTCCAGAGACTTGATTTAAACCTGCAGTTTATTTTATCACTGCTAGAATCCTGAACCAAGAACTTTGCCATTACTGTATGTAATTGATTCCATTTAACCAATTCGAGCTCTCATCTATATCTTTTTTCCTTTTATGAATAAACCTTTAGATTTTAAATTCTAAAGGATTGGCAACAGTGTGATTTGTGGGTAAGATCTGACATATATTGACCTTGGTCTGTGGTTTGGTCCTTTGGGATTGGGAGAATCTTTTTTCTTTTACTGGTGTATTGGTTTTCATAACCATTTGTCCCCATAACAAGTGGCACTGGTGGTGATACTGGCAAACTGGAGTATCTACGGAAATTGTGTGACTTGTGGTTAGCCAGTGGTGTAAAACTAAAATCCTCTCTGTTTGGCTGGTTTGGTTTGCCTTGGTGTGCATAGAAACCCCAGCCTTGGGTTGTAACTGCCCTGCTTTAAGCAATTTGTCCTGAATTGGCACTCTCCGTTGGGTCCCACCAGAATGAACCAGCATCGTTACAGTGGCGTAGTCTGCTTGGATCCACAGAACTGGGTCAATTAAGCTTTGGGTCAAAACCCCACACTATCCAAATTTGAATTTTGGTATTGAGAATTTGGTTGGTTAAAGAGCAGTTGCAATGGGTGAGCAAAGAGCATATGAGGGCCTTGACAAAAAAGCCCTGAAAGATTTGTGTTTAGAAAAGGGAGTAAGCTTTAGAAAGAAAGTTACAAATCAAGAACTGAGAGATCTGTTAATGGCCAGTGAGCAGGAGGCAGGAGCACAGCCCTTACCTGATACTACAGAAGCTGAAGAAGCAAAGAAACTGCAAGCCCTGAGAGACAGCGTGCAGTTTGAACATGAACAAAAGCTGGCAGAAATTCAGATTATAGAGAAGCAAGCCTTGGCCCAGCTGGAGAAAGAAGCTAAGGAAAGGAATGCTGAATTGGAAAAAGAAGCTGCTAAAAGAGAAGCAAGAGCTCGTAAGGGGATCTGGAGCTCCTGGCTGCTGAGGAGCAGGGCCGGCTCCAGGGTTTTGGCCGCCCCAAGCAGCCAAAAAAAAAAAAAAAAAAGCTGCGATCGCGATCTGCAGCAGCAATTCAGCGGAAGGTCCTTCGCTCGGAGCGGGAGTGAGGGACCGTCCGCCGAATTGCCGCCAAATACCTGGACCTGCCGCCCCTCTCCGGAGTGGCCGCCCCAAGCACCTGCTTGCCAAGCTGGTGCCTGGAGCTGGCCCTGCTGAGGAGAAAGCTCACCAAATGCAACAGGAGACTCACCAGATGCAACAGGACATGGCCAGACTTCAGCTGCAAGTGAAAAAAGCAAGGGAAGAACAACTGAAATTGTATCCTCTTGAAAGTCCAGTTTCTAACAATATTGGTATGTTGTATAACTCTGAGCAGTTGTCTGGATGTAACCAAATGTACCCCAACACGGCCACCTTTTATGTAAATGCTGTTACTGTGACTTCAGTAGGAGGTGACTCCATAAATTGTGCCAATGCTATGTATGGGAGTGGTAATGAAAAATTCACAGAGAATGTAAAAGTCAATGGTAAAAGCTGTTTAGGGCAAATTATGGCTTCTAACATCACTCTTGTTAAAGCAGACCTTGTCAAAGAGGAAGATTATTTACCAAATCAGAGTGTGAATGTTGTAGTCCTCTATGAGTTTACTGTACGTGTGCCTTTAGCCAGAATCCACCTTGAATGGAATGGTGCTCAGCATGACGTTATAGCTGGTGTAAGGAAGTTATTGCCTAAGAATCTTTTGATTAGGAAAAATATTAAAGCTTTGTTCAGTCCAGGTAACCAGTCACAGAAAAGGAATGATCTTAAACCTGTGTCTGTTATGGGAAATTATTTGCCTGCGGAGGGTTTCTCCAAATGTTTGTCTGAGGAGAAGGGCTGTTTGTCTGTGAATGAAGTTTCTGAATGTCTGTCTAATGTCTCAGAAGTAAAACTGGAATTAGATCAAGACAAGGGAGAGGAGAACAAGGAGATTTTGAATGAGCCAAGGCAGCCTTGTGAGCTGATGGCTTTATCTAGTCTGCAGCTTGGGAAGGCAAGGAGAGCGGAAGATGAGTGTCCCTATACCTTACCTCTTACCTGTGTGGAGAAGTGTGACCATGAAGGAAATGTGCCTGTGTCTGTCGGGGTATTGACTTGCGTATGGAGGAAGCTACCCCAATTTCCAAGCAGTTGTCTGTGAACAGCCCTGTGTGCTGAGTGTGACGAACTGGGACTGTTCTTACTGTGGTCTGTGAATGCTGACAGGGGAGTGTGGCTAGGATAGTCTGCATTGGGGGATGGGAGACTGGCTGACAGAGAATACCTGAGCATGTAACATGAGAACCCAGGAAGGTGTTAAAGGCCAGGCCAGGTGACACCGGAGCCTGGGAAAAGGGAACAAAGGGAGGAAGTTCTGGAGGAGCTGGCTAGAGACATAGCTGGGAGGCAGACGGGGCTCTGACCTCCCAGGGGGGCTAGGGTGCCCAGGGACCCCAAGATGGACCTAACTGAGGGGGTCCTGTTGTCTGCGCCTGCAAGACCTGTCTTGGACTGTATTCCTGTTGTCTAAATAAACCTTCTGCTTTACTGGCTGGCTGAGAGTCATGGTGGATCGCAGGAAGCTGGGGGTGCAGGGCCCTGTGTCCCCCCACACTCCGTGACAACTGGTGGCAGAGGTGGGATCTACTGCACCCCGTGGACGGCGCCTCCTGCAGTAAGTGACTGGGGAGCAGTAAAACGAAAGGGGATTGACGGGGACCAGGCGTGCTGAAGAGTCAGAGAGAGACGGTTATCACCCCTGGGAGTGTGTGACCAGCGAGAAGGACTTTTGCAGTAACAGGGTCCCCCGGGGGATTGCAGCGAGCGGTCCCAGGGGCGGAGGAGTCTGCAGCTCGACCCTGGCAGAGAGGTGGTGACCTCGAGAAGGGCTGTCACACTAGGGGTCTCCCTGGAAACTGTGGGGAGCGGTGAGCACCCAGGCCTGTGAGTGGCCAGCAGAAAGATGTATGCCAAGCGGCTTAAGAGCGACCTGGTGGAGCTGTGCAAGCAGAGGGGGCTGTGCATTGGGAGTCTCACCAAAGAACAGCTCATTGCCCAGCTGGAGGAGAGAGATCGCTCCAATGAACTGATCCCTGTCTCTGAGGAAAGCAGCCTGGCAGATGCAGCGCAGGCCCCAGTGTCTGTCCCAGCTGGGAGTGGTCAGCCGGCTGCTGAGGGCTTCCCGAGACCCCTCCTTCCTATGCCTAGGGGAAGGGCGGGGAGGAGCCCAGCAAATGCCGAGGGCGCTGTGACCCCCCCGGCCAGCAGGGGACCCTCCCGGAGAAGCTCACCGGCCAGCAGGGGACCCTCCCGGCCACACGTGGCATCCGTGGAGCGGAATGGGCTGGAATGGGAGAAAGAGCTAAAACTGAGAGAGCTGGAGGATCGTGAACGACAGAGACAGCATGAACGGGAGGATCGTGAGAAACAGAGGCAACATAAATGGGAGGAAAATGAGAGACACAGGCAGCATGAGGAGAGACAAAGGCAGCATGGGGAGAGACAGAGGCTTCATGAACTGGAGCTGGCGAGGACAAGGGGCCGCGAGCCCCCGGCTGCGGTGAGTGAGGGGGGACCCAGGACTGCATGGAGCTTTGACAAGTGCATCCTGGCCCCACGTAAGGAGGGGGAGGACATAGATGACTTCCTGGATGCCTTTGAGACGGCCTGCGAGCTGCACCAGGTTGATCCTGCGGACAGACTCCGGGTCCTCACCCCCTTACTGAACCCCAAATCCGTGGCATTGTACCGCCAACTGGATGAGACGGAGAAAGGGGACTATGAACTATTCAAAAAGGCCCTGATACGTGAGTTTGGGCTGACTCCCGAGATGTACCGGGAGAGGTTCCGGAGTCAGGATAAAACCCCTGAGATCTCATACCTGCAACTAGCCGTCCGCATGGAGGGCTAAGCCAGCAAGTGGGCAGATGAGGCCCAGACGAAGGAGGACCTGGTTAAACTGCTAGGGCTGGAGCAACTGTATGAACGGTGCCCATCCGACCTGAGGCTGTGGTTGGTGGACAAAAAGCCAGAGAACCCACGACACGCAGGGCGGCTGGCCGATGAGTTTGTGAAGAGCCGGTCAGGGGGTGGCAGGGAGGAGTCCCACAGGAACAGGCCCACCGCAACACAGGGAGAGAGTTACCATGGGACCTCCCAGCGGGAAAATACAGGAAACCCCCATCAAAGGGGAACATCCAGCATCAGGGCCATCCGACCCACTCGAGGGGACCCGTGGGACATGGGCTGCTATCACTGTGGCCAGAGAGGCCACATACGGGCCCAGTGCCCCGGGCTCAGGGACAGACTGAGCAGACCGAACCCACGGAGGGTTGACTGGGTAGAGACCCAGCCGGACGAGGGGCAGCATTCCCAGGCCAGGGGGGCTGGCAGAGTACCACCTGCTAAGGAAGGAGGAGAGCTCCAGGCCAGCTCCTCTGGGGGGCTGGATGCTCCAGACTCAGGGTTTTTGGTTTACAGGGTGGACGCGGGGCGGTCCCTGCGGAGCGAGTACCTTGTTCCCCTGGAAGTGGATGGGAGGAAGGTCAATGGATACTGGGATACGGGCGCAGAGGTAACTCTGGCCCGGCCCGAGGTGGTGGCCCCAGATCGAGTGGTGCCCAACACCTTCCTGACCCTGACAGGGGTGGGCGGAACCCCATTCAAGGTGCCCATGGCGAGGGTACATCTGAAGTGGGGGGCCAAGGAGGGCCCCAAGAACGTGTTTGGGCCACTGAGGTGTTGATGGGGGGGGACCTAGAGGGCTGGCCAAGCAACCCCCAGGGTGCCCTGGTTGTGACCCGCAGTCAGAGCCGGCGAGGGGCACTGCGCCCTGGCCTTGGGGCGGGTGCCTCGCCTGAGGCACAGGACCCTAACCTGGTGGGGAGGGAACACCCCGGGACACGGCTCAGGGAGGCTGCGGCTTCAGACCCAGCCGGCGAGAGAGAGCAGGTGGCCATCCCTGCCCCAGCTGCTGAGTTCCAGGCCGAGTTGCAGAAAGATCCCTCCTTGCAGAAGATAAGGGACCTGGCCGACCTCAGTGCGGTACAGACCATGGGGAGAGGTGGCTGGAAAAGGTTCCTGTGGGACAAGGGGTTCCTGTACCGAGAATGGGCTCCCCCAGGGAAAATGGAGTCAGGGGGGATCAGGAGGCAGCTGGTGGTACCCCAGAAGTATCGCCGCCAGCTGCTGTACCGGGCCCATGACATTCCCCTCTCTGGGCACCAGGGAACCTGGCGTACCCAGCAGAGGCTGCTACGGAGCTTTTACTGGCCTGGGGCCTTTGTTACTGTCCGACAGTACTGCCGATCCTGTGACTCCTGTCAGAGGGGGAGGAAGGCCCGGGACAAGGGTAAAACGGCTTTAGGACCCTTGCCCAGCATAGAGGAGCCTTTTCAGAGGGTGGCCAAGGTAAAAAGGGGGGCTCTGAACCAAGAGAGCCCGAATCACAGACCGCCAAACTGGACCGCTGGGAGAAGACCCCAGCCCAGTTGGAACCCCAGGGGTACTGAGGTGGAAAAAGGGCACAGACCGCGTAAACCTTCCCACATGCAAACTACGAGTGCCATCGAGCACCCCCGACCTAAGGGGGGGCGTAAAACTGGAGGGGCCTGGTGTAATTCTCACCCACGAATGGGAGGGATGCTGGGGCATCCACGGAAATGGGGGTAGGTTCGAACTTCCCCAGGTCACTGGCTAAAGTGACCCCGCTCAGTTCGGTCTCGAAGGGGGGAGAGATGTGACGAACTGGGACTGTTCTTACTGTGGTCTGTGAATGCTGACAGGGGAGTGTGGCTGGGATAGTCTGCATTGGGGGATGGGAGACTGGCTGACAGAGAATACCTGAGCATGTAACATGAGAACCCAGGAAGGTGTTAAAGGCCAGGCCAGGTGACACCGGAGCCTGGGAAAAGGGAACAAAGGGAGGAAGTTCTGGAGGAGCTGGCTAGAGACATGGCTGGGAGGCAGACGGGGCTCTGACCTCCCAGGGGGGCTAGGGTGCCCAGGGACCCCAAGATGGACCTAACTGAGGGGGTCCTGTTGTCTGCGCCTGCAAGACCTGTCTTGGACTGTATTCCTGTTGTCTAAATAAACCTTCTGCTTTACTGGCTGGCTGAGAGTCATGGTGGATCGCAGGAAGCTGGGGGTGCAGGGCCCTGTGTCCCCCCACACTCCGTGACACTGGGACAAGGGAAATAAGATCCCAAGCTGTGTGTCTGGTAAAGGAGAATGTGTCTCCAGCTCTTCTTTGTCTGTGGAGTAGACAGAAGGTGTCTTTCAGCCTGTGATGGTTGAGAATAGTGCAGTTGTTTCAGAGTTGGTTCTAAATTCAACTAAAGCCCAGGAAGGGAATGGTCCTAAGTTTGTGTCTGCTAGGGAGAATGGCACTGTAACTAGGTTGCATCCAGTTAGTGTTGTTGAGTCTGAACTTTTGATGAGCTTAAACTTAACCCAGACTTGATGTCTCTGTCTGAACTTTTAATCAAAGCTCTGACCTGCGAACTACTCATGACACCCCCCTCCCCTTTTCTCTTTTTGAATCTACATTTTAACCTGTTTTATCCTGTAGAATCTTGATTGATTATGCATGACCATTATGATCTGTTAATCACTTTGTTTACTTCTGTGTATAAATATTGATGCTCACCCCTAATAAACTTGCCACATTACTCTGAAGCCTTTTAAGCTAAGGATAGTGTGAGCCCGTTGATCAACGAATTGGTGTCTGGTCTCTGACAGATTGTGAGCCCATACCAACTCCGCACGAACTCGGGTGCTGGAGAGGTGAGTAAGGACTTGCTTTTTACCTAACAATTTGGGGGCTCGTCCGGGATTTCCTTCTGGTGCGGTGCCTCTGTCCAGTGGTCAGACCACTCATATACGAATTGGCAGGCGCCACGGGAGATTTCTCCCAGCCAATTCAATATTGAGGGGTCGTGTACTGGACAGCAGGATAAACGCCAGTTGGAGGGCTTCTGTCAGACACCATGGGTCAAGGGACTAGTGTGCCTCTTGAGAGTCCGTTGGGGATTGTAAATAAGTTATGGAACGAAGGGAAACTCCCAGTACAGACAGGAATGTCTAGGAGGAAGTTGTACACACTGTGTGTAAGGAATTGGACTGGGTATACCGCGGTATTGGCCGACCCGGAGATGAGGTGGCCTTCGTATGGCTCTTTCGAACAGGCTGCCTTAAGAGGAGTAAGGAGCCAGATCGAAAAAGACCATCTGGGACAGTTATGTTACTGGTTTTGTTGGGACACAGCAGCAGAGCTGTGGAAATCTTTAAAAATTATGGCAGTCAGGTACTCTCCCGAGAGTGAACCCCCTCCATGTTATTTCAATGAAGGGTGTAAACCACGGCGTGTTTTGACTCGTCAGTTGGTCCCCACTGCACCTGCCCCTATTCCTCCGCAGGGGGACTCTCTCCAGGGCGCAGAGGGGAATCTGCAGGACTCCAGATCGGAATCTCTGCAGAGGGATAAGGGGGAAATGGAAGGGCACACCTCGGGAGGAGTAATTACTCACTTCAGTGTTGGACGTAGCTGATTTTGCATGGGAGAAAGAAAGGGAAAGTAGTAAAAAGAAAGAGAAAAAGGAAGAATATAAGTTGATGGCTTTAGCTTTTTGCGGCGGTGTTCGAGGCAGAGGCCGTGGCCGTGGCAGGGGATTTCAGGGTGCTCGGGGAAGAGGGTCCTGGCAACCCCAGCCACCAGGAAATTGTTTTCAGTGCAGACAGCCCGGTCACTTTAAACGTGAATGCCCCTGGGGACGCCCAGAGGGTCCGGCCGCATCCGCAGATACTTACACCAGGGACGAATACACCCCTGCACCACCAGCTCAGCCCGTTCCCCAGGCCTGGATCAACTACGGGCAACAGCAGCAGCTGCAGCAAACTCAGCCTCCTCAATGACGGTACCCCGGGGGCGAAGGCAAACAATGTGATGGTCTTATTTCCTTAATGTCTTTAGCCAGCTCCTTCCTCACTTTCTCCCCTCCCAGCAAAGAGCCTCGTCTAACCCTTTCAGTCCAAGGACTGCCTGTCTCCTTCCTCATTGATACTGGAGCTACTTTCTCTCTTTTAAATCATGCCCCCTCTCCCTGGCTATCCTCTGAGGTTAAAACTGCAACTGGGGTGGAGGGCAACCCACAGTCTCTGGGACTCACTTTGCCTCTAAATGTTATTTATGCTGATAAATGTTTTTCTCACCGTTTTCTTTTTCCCCCAGCTTGTCCGATCCCTTTGATGGGCCGGGATTTACTCTGTAAGCTTGAGGCTACTTTAACCTGCACTCCTGAAGGGGTAGGATTATTGATGACAGTGTTAGGAGATTCGGCCCCAACTCAGGGTAATTGGGAAAACCCCCCCCCCTCTCTCCCCTGACCTCACTGACTTGCCTTTAACCCTCTGGGGAATTTCTGACACTGATGTTGGCCTGCTCCTTTCGGCAGAGCCAGTAAGGATTCAAGTGAAGCCCTCCTTAACCCCCCCGTCAGTCCCTCAATACCCCCTGTCGCTGGAAGCCCGGGAGGGCATCCGCCCCATTATCGAGGGATTCATTGCACAAAAGCTAGTCCGCCCTCAGCGCACTCCCTGTAACACCCCTATACTGCCTGTCAGAAAGCCTCCTAAAAAGGATGGAGACCCTATTCGTTGGCGCTTTGTACAGGATCTACGGGTTGTTAATCAGTATGTGGTCCCTCTTCATGCAGTAGTTCCTGATCCAGCTACTATCATCAGCCAAATCCCCTGGGATGCTGAGTGGTTCACTGTTATTGACTTAAAATCAGCCTTTTTCAGCATTCCTGTGCACCCAGACTCTCAGTATCTCTTTGGTTTCACCTGGGAGGGACAAAGTTATGTCTGGCAACGACTTCCTCAAGGCTACAGAGACAGCCCCACGATTTTCAGCCAATGCCTCCGCCACGACTTGGAAGACTTCACCAGTCCGCAGGGATCCACGTTAGTCCTATACGTAGATGACATCCTATTAGGTAACCGCGAAGAAGCTGCCCTCCGCATCGATGGTAAGGCACTTTTATTATACCTACACACCAGAGGCCACAAGGTAGACCCTAACAAGATTCAGTGGGTCTCACAGAAGGTCCGATATCTGGGCTTCCTGTTAACCCCAGAGGGGAGACAAATGGACCCAGTCCGCATAAAGACTATCCAAAACTGCCCTCTGCCAAACACCAAGAAACAACTTCGAGGTTTCTTAGGATTAATTGGCTTCTGTCGCCCCTGGTTGCCGTCCTGCGGGGAGTTAAGCAAACCGCTCCACCGACTCACTGCTAACCTTGCTCCTGACCCTTTGCAGTGGTCCCCGGACACGATCCAAGCCTTTCAGTTACTCAAGGACAGTGTGGCCTCCTCCATGTCTCTCCGCCCCCCCAATTACAGCAAACCCTTTCACCTTTTTGTCCACGAGAGGGGCGGAATTGCTAGTGGCGTCCTTACCCAGCTGAGCAGGCCCCACCATTTCCCGCTTGCTTTTTACTCTCAGCAGATCGACCCTGTCGCTCAGGGAACCCCATCCTGCACCCGGACTCTGGCAGCAGCTGCCCTGCTGATCACAAAGGCAAACAGCCTGACCCTGGGTCATTTTACCACGGTTTGGACCTCTCATGCCTTGTCAGCCCTTCTGCGTAGGGGCACAACCCAAGTCTTTTCGGCCCATCGTCAGCAACAGCTAGAGGCCGAACTCTTAGAAGACACTAACCTAATTTTTGAAAGGTGTGGGCCCCTTAATCCAGCTACCTTGCTTCCTGACCTGCCAGTCCTCCAGGATCAGCACGACTGTGTGGAAGTAGTTTATAGCATCTTACAGATAAGGGACAACCTGTTTGACGTGCCACTGGACAACCCTGATTGCATCCTCTTCTCGGACGGAAGCTCCTTCTATGTTGATGGCAAGCGTTTCACCGGTTATGCAGTCACCTCTGAATGGGACATTCAAGAGGCCGCCTCACTGCCAGGCAACTGGGGAGCCCAAGCCGCTGAACTCTATGCCCTGGCCCGAGCTTGCCAGTTGGCCGCTGGTAAGACCGTTACCATTTTTACTGATAGCAAGTATGCTTTTGGAGTTGTGCATTGTCACATCCACCTCTGGAAGTTTTGAGGTTTCCAGACAGCTGCCGGAAAACCCATTCAGCACCTCCCCCTCATCCACAAGCTTTTGGACGCCCTCCAAGAACCCTCGGTCCTGGCTGTAGTTCACTGCCGGGCCCATACTAAAGATGATAGCCCCGTCACCCGTGGGAATGCCTTGGCTGACGCCTCCGCCAAGACGGCTGCCGTCTTACCCTTAGCCATGCCCACGTTGGCTATTGCAGCCTCCTCCTTTACTCCACCGCACCCCGTACCAGTACCCGCTGCTGAACTACAGTCGTGGGAGAGCCTCGGAGCCACTCTGGTCAAAGGGACCTGGCTTATGCCGGATGGCCGAGCCTGCCTCCCTCGCTCCACATACCCCGTGGCAGTTCGCTGGCACCATGATAAGGGGGGTCACTACGGCACGCACGCCCTTGTGGACACCATCGCTCGCTTTTGGTATGCTCCAGGCATTCAACCCTACTGCCTGTCAATAGTGAAAGCATGCAGCACATGTCAGCGTAATGGACCTGCTCCGCCTCTTAACAAAATTAAGGGTGGAAGACCTCCGCCTGCTGCTCCATTTCAACATCTTCAAATTGACTTTGCAGATATGCCAAAGGCTTTTGGGAAAAAGTACCTCCTTGTTTTGGTTTGCCCTCTGACTTCCTGGGTCGAAGCTTTTCCTACTGCTAATTGTACTGCTGCCACAGTGGCGAAGATTCTCCTTAGAGACATTGTACCCCGTTTTGGCATCCCTCTCGTGCTTGACTCAGATCGCGGACCTCACTTTACTGGTCATGTCCTTGGCCATTTAGAACAAGGACTGGGCATTTCACACTCCCTTCATACACCCTACCACCCCCAGTCTAGCGGGAAAGTTGAGCGTATGAATAGGGAGCTTAAGTTTACATTGGCTAAATACTGTCAGGAAACAGGGTTAAAGTGGCCTCAGGTACTTCCCTTGGTCCTGTTTCACCTTCGTACTCGCCCAACCCGTGTATTGGGATTATCCCCCTTTGAACTGCTCTATGGACACCCCCCTTTCAAAGGCGGGGCGCTACCACGTGCTGATGTTTCACTATTGGGAGGGGATCATATGACCGCGTGCCAGTTTCTCTCCCTACAGGCTCGCCTCCGTACCCTTTGGAAAGCCTCGCAGTTTTCCCAGACCGTGCCGCTGGAAGAACAGATCCACCCGTTCCAACCAGGGGACTTCGTCTGGGCCAAAAAGTTCGTTCGTGGCGACACCCTCCAGCCAAGGTTTACTGGACCCCACCAGGTTCTTTTAACAACCCAGACTGCAGTGTTCCTGGAAGGACGCAAATCCTGGATCCACCACTCCCACGTCAAGCCAGCCGTAGTGGACCACAGTGACGGACCAGCAGCTCTTGCCACCATTGAGGACACTGCCTCCGACCAGTGGACCAGCTTACCTCTTTCAGACATCAGACTTAAATTGACTCGGCAAAAATGAGAGGACCTTTTATTCTGACAACTGTATGTTTTTTATTATGCCTTTTTAGTTTATTTTCTGCTTATGAAGATAATGCTTTTATTAGATATTCCCACAAGGTTAAAACTCGTATTTTAGGAAATAGAAGTAATTGCTGGGTATGTACTCAATTTCCAGTAAATGCAGAACAGGGACTCCCCTTCACACCCATTCCCCTGACCACTGCTAATATGACTTGGATGCCACCGGCTAGAGAAAAAAATCCAGTCCAACACAATCTTACATGGGACAAAACAGGAGTGCCAATTAACAGATATCTCAGGGTAACCAATCAGACAGGATCACTGTGTTTTGTTAAAGAAAAGGGGTCAACTTTTGTGGGAACAAGTAAATGCAACATATATTTTAATGGCACCGCCTTTAGTAAAAATCTTGGCTTCAAGCCTTGCACATCCCACTTATCCCATATGTGGATCCCTCACCCCGATCCAACTTTTTCATGGGTGGGCAAGCCTTCAGAGTCAGCTTTTAAGAAGCCCTGCTCAGATCACGAGGGTGTCCAACTAATTGCTAAGGGATATACGATTGCCTTCTACAACTGCTCAAGCAGTACTACACTGCCCTTTGAAAACACCACTACCAAATTGTGCCTCTGCAGTTCGCACAACGACCCCTCTGCATTACCAGGGGAACAATGGTCCAACGGGTGGTGGGTTACCTCCTACTTTGAGCAATGGAATACCCGAAACGCATTGTATGGAACATACTGGGTGTGCAGGCCCAAAGCTTATTACTTTCTCTCCCCTGATTGGGCAGGGTCATGTTATTTAGCGTGGCTAACACCGCCTTCTCGCATCTCCCTCACTCCCCCTCATTTTCCCCACGTTCGTAACATCCGTGAAACCTTCAGAGATATTAATATCCGTGATGGTTTGTCGTGGCAGCGGTGGGCTGGTCTCATTAGCTTGAGGGGTGGTGTCATCCGTCTACAGGGACTACTAGAATCTTTAACCAATGAAACTGCGACCCTATTTGAGAATCAGGCCGGGGAAATGTCCCAGCTGCGCCAGTTAGCTTTGCAAAACCGAATGGCTTTAGACATAATGTTAGCAGCCCAGGGAGGAACTTGCACCCTCATAAATGAAGAATGCTGTGTTTTTGTAAATGACACCTACTCTGACACTTTTCAACGTACCAAACATCTAAGGGAAATGGCTAAGAACTACTCCTCTGGCCAGCCACCTTATGATTGGTGGGGAGCCTTATGGAATTGGCTGCCTGGATTTGGGTGGGTTAAAAAACTCTTGGTGAGTATTGTTGGGGCCATAGTAATCCTTATAATACTGTGTTGCTGTATTCAGTGTGTCCCCTCCCTCATAGACTCATGTGGGTCAGTTTATTCTTTTCCTACTTCAGCCAAGGGCCTTACTCTCTTCGAGTTGGCCCAGGCTGAAATTGCCAAGCGGCCCTTGGCTCCTTAAAATGGGGTGTAGCTTTTGGTAAATAGTTATCCCAAAGCTACAAATGGAGGAATGTTGAGTCTGAACTTTTGATGAGCTTAAACTTAACCCAGACTTGATGTCTCTGTCTGAACTTTTAATCAAAGCTCTGACCTGCGAACTACTCATGACACCCCCCTCCCCTTTTCTCTTTTTGAATCTACATTTTAACCTGTTTTATCCTGTAGAATCTTGATTGATTATGCATGACCATTATGATCTGTTAATCACTTTGTTTACTTCTGTGTATAAATATTGATGCTCACCCCTAATAAACTTGCCACATTACTCTGAAGCCTTTTAAGCTAAGGATAGTGTGAGCCCGTTGATCAACGAATTGGTGTCTGGTCTCTGACAGATTGTGAGCCCATACCAACTCCGCACGAACTCGGGTGCTGGAGAGGTGAGTAAGGACTTGCTTTTTACCTAACAGTGTCATGGCAAAATCCCAGAGACCAAACAATTCTGGTGCTTGTATTTTGCCTGTTGCTAATGTGTGGTTGGAAAAGGATGTAGCAACTCTGTCTGATCAGGGTAATATACTAGCCAGGGCACAAGGAGAGCATAAAGGTGATTTAATTGTGTTACCTACTAACAGTTTGACAACTTGTAGCAAGAAGGAAAAGATTCCTAAACTTGTGTGTGGCAAAGGGAGGGAGAATGCTTCTTACCTTTTATCCAGTGAGTCTGAGTTTGCCTGAAAGGGGATTGTGTAGGAATCTGCCTGATGAGCTAGAGGTGATCCTGGCTGTAAGTAAGACCAGAAAGCGTCTGTTGTTGCTCAGGGAAGTGTTCCTTTAAAGCAAGCCCTAGGTGAAGAGGGTAAGGGCAGAATTTCTGTGAGGGGTGAATTGTTGCTTAAAGTTCCTGGGGAAAGGAATCCTCATGGTAATCTGTGCAAGCAGTTTGCTATAGCTGAAGGGTGTGAAAGTAATTTAATCAAGGAAGTTTCAGTTCCTAACAGCCAAAAATTTTCTGTGGTGAATGGATCCTCTGACTTTCCTTTTGAAAGATCCAGTGTGAATAGCTTTGAAAAGCTCTCAGAAGGCGTAAAAGCTGTTAAGGAATTTAAACAGCCCTATAACCAAGTTGCTGTGTTTGGCCAGTTTGTTGGAAAGACAATGGCATTGGAATAGGAATGTCTCCATGCTAATTCTTTAAATGAGCAGTCTGTGCTTCAAGGTCTGCAGTTAGAAAACACACCTAGCCAGCAAAGGAATTCCTGTGAGCAGGAAGTTTCAGTTTTCAACCTTCTAGGGAAAAGGTGGGGGGAGGGGGGAAGGAACCCAATCCTGCTGAAAGGAAGAAAAAGTGTCCAGTCTTGAAATTGGTACCAGCTAAGAATTTAAAAACTGGTGAACAGGCTCCTGTCTGTTTGAATGCAAATTACCTGAGTGATTTGCTAATAGCTGTTAGCAAAGAGAGCACACCCAATCAGCCAGTGAATTCTGTTAAGCAAGAGAGATCAACGTTTGATCCTTCAGGACAAGGATGTGTACTGTACTGTAGAGGCTTGTATGGTCTTTGTGCTGGGAGAGAAGCTGAGCCCTGATTAGGGGGCAGGGCTTCTCTGATTAGGAGTCCTATAAAGGTAGCCAGCCAATCATGCAGCAGCATAGGAAACAGAGCTGTAAACAGGGGCGTTTGGGTGGAAGACTAGGAGAACCAAGCAAAGGAACAGACAGGCTAGTGAAGGGAGTGTGTGGTGTTATGGTGCCCATTGGGGGTTTGTTTTGCTGTGGGTGGTGGTGTTTTGGTTTGGTTTGTGTTTCCCGAACTAACAGAACTTAGGTGAGAAGGCTATGACAGATACAAAGGCAGCAGTGGTAGTAACCCAAGCAGTAGAGGACACAATGAAGAAGACTGGATGTGGAAGGTGCAGTATGTACATGATCCTGGAGGGGGTACCTGAAAAGAGTTTTTTCTGCATTAAGTGCTGCCTGATAGAGCTGATGGAAGAAAAGATCCAAGGGTTGGAGATGCAGGTGGAAACTCTGGTTGAGTTTAGAAGGGGGGTTGAGCAGATGATGGAACAAAGACATGAGGAGTCTGAAGGGGAAAGTTCAGACTTACAGTTGGAAACAGGACTAAAGAACTCTGAGGGGAGACTGCTGGGTGAAGAAAATGGATAGTGGAAGCATGTGACTAAGAGAACCAGGCTGAGGAAAAGACGGACTAGTGAAGGAGAAACAGAGATCAAGAACAGGTTTTCGGAGTTGGAAAATGAAGAAGGGGTACCGCAGGTGGTCACTGAAGGTGGGAGGACAAGGAAGAAGAGAAGAGCAGCTAGTCCTATAGGAAAAGGGGAAGAGTCAATGGCGATAACAACACCAAATATGAGCCCCAGGAGGATACAGGATGGATTGAAAAAGATTACAAGGGAGAATAGGAATTGAGAGGGCTTGCAGCCAGAGGGAACAGGGGATAGACCGGAGAATTGCACCATCACCAGGAAAAGGCAGGTCTACATAATTGGGGACTCCTTACTGAGAAGAACAGACAGGCCTGTAACCAGAGCTAATCCAGAGAACAGAAGGGTGTGCTGCCTGCCGGGTGCTAAGATACGGGATGTGGACCTGAGGCTGAAGAGGATCCTAATGGGAGCGGGAAAGAATCCGCTGATTGTCCTTCATGTGAGAACAAATGATACGGCTAGATTCTCGCTGGAATGTATCAGGGAGACTATGCCAGGCTGGGGAAGACGCTTAAGGAAATCGAGGCTCAGGTGATCTTCAGTGGGATTCTGCCTGTTCCTAGAGAAGGGCAAAAAAGGTGTGACAAGATTTTGATGCTCAATAGATGGCTCAGGCAGTGGTGCTATAAGGAGGACTTTGGGATGTATGGCCACTGGGAGGCATTCATGGACAGACGACTGTTCTCTTGGGATGGACTTCACCTGAGTAGGGATGGAAATAGACTTCTAGGATGGTGGCTGGCACAACTGATTAAGAGAGCTGTAAACTAGGAATTTGGGGGAGATGGTCGGGAGATGTCCAGGTAATCTCCATGCTGGATTTTAACATTGAGAGGGAAGAAAACGAAGTAAGAAAGGATACAGTCATGGGTAGGAGAATGGACATAAGAAGGAAGGGTAGTGTAGATGTCAGTCCAATAGGTGATACTGGCGGTAGAATGTCTGTGCCTAATCAGGTAAAGAATGTGAGCGAGGCCAAACAGCAAACATTAAGATGTTTGTACACTAATGCGAGGAGCCTAGATAACAAAATGGAGGAACTAGAGCTACTAGTGCAGGAAGTGAAACCAGATATTATAGGGATAACAGAAACATGGTGGAATAGTAGTCATGACTGGAGTACAGGTATTGAAGGGTATGTGCTGTTTGGAAAGACAGAAATAAAGGTAAAGGCAGTGGAGCAGCATTGTATATCAATGATGAGGTAGACTGTAAAGAAATAAGACGGGATGGAATGGATAAGACAGAGTCTGTCTGGGCAAAAATCACATTGGGGAAGAAAGCTACTAGATCTTCCCCTGGGATAGTGTTTGGAGTGTGCTATAGACCACCAGGAACTGATTTGGATATGGATAGAGACCTCTTTAATGTTTTTAATTAAGTAAATACTAATGGGAATTGTGTAATCATGGGAGACTTTAACTTCCCAGATATAGACTGGAGGACAAGTGCTAGTAATAATAATAGGGCTCATATTTTCTTAGATGTGATAACTGATGGATTCCTTCACCAAGTAGTTGCTGAACCAACAAGAGGGGATGCCATTTTAGATTTGGTTTTGGTGAGTAGTGAGGACCTCATAGAAAAAATGGTTATAGGGGACAAACTTGGTTCGAGCGATCATGAGCTAATTCAGTTCAAACTGAATGGAAGGATAAACAAAAATAAATCTGCGACTAGGGTTTTTGATTTCAAAAGGGCTAACTTTAAAAAATGAAGGAAATTAGTTAGGCAAGTGGATTGGACTGAAGAATTAGTGAATCTAAAGGTGGAGGAGGCCTGGAATTACTTCAAGTCAAAATTGCAGAAGCCTGCATCCCAAGAAAGGAGGAAACATTCATAGGGAGGAGTTATAGACCAACCTGGATGAGCAAGCATCTCAGAGATGTGATTAAGAAAAAGCAGAAAGCATACAAGGAGTGGTTGATGGGAGGGATCGGCAAGGAACGCTATCTTATTGAGGTCAGAACATGTAGGGATAAAGTGAGAAAGGCTAAAAGCCATGTAGAGTTGGACCTTGCAAAGGGAATTAAAACCAATAGTAAAAGTAAAAAATAGTAAAATAGCCATATAAATAGGAAGAAAACAAAGAAAGAAGAAGTGGGACTGCTAAACACTGAGGATGGAGTGGAGGTTAAGGATAATCTAAGCATAGCCCAATATCTAAACAAATACTTTGCCTCAGTCTTTAATGAGGAGCTTAAGGATAATGGTAGGATGACAAATGGGAATGAGGATATGGAGGTAGATATTACACATCCGAGGTAGAAGCCAAACTCGACCAGCTTAATGGGACTAAATCGGGGGGCCCACATAATCTTCATCCAAGAATATTAAAGGAACTGGCACATGAAATTGGAAGCCCATTAGCAAGAATTTTTAATGAAACTGTAAAGTCATGGGTTGTACCGTATGACTGGAGAATTGCTAACATAGTTCCTATTTTTAAGAAAGGGGGGAAAACAGTGATCCGGGTAACTACAGGCCTGTTAGTTTGACATCTGTAGTATACAAGGTCTTGGGGAAAAAATTGAAGGAGAAAGTAGTTAAGGACATTGAGGTCAATGGTAACTGGGACAAAATACAACATGGTTTTACAAAAGGTAGATTGTGCCAAACCAACCTGATCTCCTTCTTTGGGAAGGTAACAGATTTTTTAGACAAAGGAAATGCAGTGGATCTAATTTACCTCTATTTCAGTAAGGCATTTGATACAGTTCCACATGGGGAATTATTAGTTAAATTGGAAAAGATGGCGATCAATATGAAAACTGAAAGGTGGATAAGGAACTGGTTAAAGGGGAGACTACAGTGGGTCATACTAAAAGGTGAACATAAGAACATAACATAAGAACATAAGAACGGCCGTACTGGGTCAGACCCAAGGTCCATCTAGCCCAGTATCCTGTCTACCGACAGTGGCAAATGCCAGGTGCCCCAGAGGGAGTGAACATAACAGGCAATGATCAAGTGATCTCTCTCCTGCCATCCAGCTCCACCCTCTGACAAACAGAGACTAGAGACACCATTCCCTACCCATCCTGGCTAATAGCCACTGATGGACTTAACCTCCATGAATGTATCTAGTTCTCTTAAAAAGAACAGGAGTACTTGTGGCACCTTAGAGACTAACAAATTTATTAGAGCATAAGCTTTCGTGGGCTACAACCCACTTCTTCGGATGCATCCAAAGAAGTGGGTTGTAGCCCACGAAAGCTTATGCTCTAATAAATTTGTTAGTCTCTAAGGTGCCACAAGTACTCCTGTTCTTTTTGCGGATACAGACTAACACGGCTACTACTCTGAAACCTCTAGTTCTCTTTTAAACCCTGTTATATTCCTAGCCTTCACAACCTCCTCAGGTAAGGAGTTCCACAAGTTGACTGTGCGCTGCGTGAAGAAGAACTTCCTTTTATTTGTTTTAAACCTGCTGCCTATTAATTTCATTTGGTGACCCCTAGTTCTTGTATTATGAGAATAATTAAATAACTTTTCCTTATCCACTTTCTCCATGTCACTCATGATTTTATATACCTCTATCAAATCCCCCCTTAGTCTCCTCTTTTCCAAGCTGAAGAATCCTAGCCTCTTTAATCTCTCCTCATATGGGACCCGTTCCAAACCCTTAATCATTTTAGTTGCCCTTTTCTGAACCTTTTCTAGTGCCAGTATATCTTTTTTGAGATGAGGAGACCACATCTGTACGCAGTATTCGAGATGTGGGCGTACCATTGATTTATATAAGGGCAATAATATATTCTCAGTCTTATTCTCTATCCCCTTTTTAAAGATTCCTAACATCCTGTTTGCTTTTTTGACTGCCTCTGTACATTGCGTGGACATCTTCAGAGAACTATCCACGATGACTCCAAGATCTTTTTCCTGACTTCTTGTAGCTAAATTAGCCCCCATCATATTGTATGTATAGTTAGGGTTATTTTTTCCAATGTGCATTACTTTACATTTATCCACATTAAATTTCATTTGCCATTTTGTTGCCCAATCACTTATTTTTGTGAGATCTTTTTGAAGTTCTTCACAGTCTGCTTTGGTCTTAACTATCTTGAGCAGTTTAGTATCATCTGCAAACTTTGCCACCTCACTGTTTACCTCTTTCTCCAGATCATTTATGAATAAGTTGAATAGGATTGGTCCAAGGACTCACCCTTGGGGAACACCACTAGTTACCCCTCTCCATTCTGAGAATTTACCATTAATTCCTACCCTTTGTTCCCTGTCTTTTAACCAGTTCTCAATTCATGAAAGGACCTTCCCTTTTATCCCATGACAACTTAATTTAGGTAAGAGCTGTTGGTGAGGGACCTTGTCAAAGGCTTTCTGGAAATCTAAGTACACTATGTCCACTGGATCTCCCTTGTCCACATGTTTGTTGACCCCTTCGAAGAACTCAAATAGATTAGTAAAACACGATTTCCCTTTACAGAAACCATGTTGACTATTGCTCAACAGTTTGTTTTTCTATGTGTCTGACCATTTTTTTCTTAACTATTGTTTCGACTAATTTGCCTGGTACCGATGTTAGACTAGAGCCCTTTTTAAATATTGGCGATGCATTAGCTAACTTCCAGTCATTGGGTACAGAAGCCGATTTAAAGGACAGGTTACAAACCTTAGTTAATAGTTCCGCAACTTCACATTTGAGTTCTTTCAGAACTCTTGGGTGAATGCCATTTGGTCCCGGTGACTTGTTAATGTTAAGTTTATCAATTAATTCCAAAACCTCCCCTAGTGACACTTCAATCTGTGACAGTTCCTCAGATTTGTCACCTACAAAAGCTGACTCAGGTTTGGTAATCTCCCTAACATCCTCAGCCGTGAAGACTGATGCAAAGAATACATTTAGTTTCTCTGCAATGACTTTAGCACTCCTTTTGTATCTCAATCATCAAGGGGCCCCATTGGTTGTTTAGCATGCTTCCTGCTTAGAATCATAGAATCCTAGAATATCAGGGTTGGAAGGGACCTCAGGAGGTCATCTAGTCCAACCCCCTGCTCAAAGCAGGACCAATTCCCAACTAAATCATCCCAGCCAGGGCTTTGTCAAACCTGATCTTAAAAACTTCTAAGGAAGGAGATTCCACCACCTCCCAAGGTAACCCATTCCAGTGCTTCACCACCCTCCTAGTGAAAAAGTTTTTCCTAATATCCAACCTAAACCTCCCCCGCTGCAACTTGAGACCATTAATCCTTGTTCTGTCATCAGATACCACTGAGAACAGTCTAGATCCATCCTCTTTGGAACCCCCTTTCAGGTAGTTGAAAGCAGCTATTAAATCCCCCCTTATTCGTCTCTTCTGCAGACTAAACAATCCCAGTTCCCTCAGCCTCTCCTCATAACTCATGTGTTCCAGCCCCCTAATCATTTTTGTTGCCCTCCACTGGACTCTTTCCAATTTTTCCACAGCCTTCTTGTAGTGTGGACTCCAAAACTGGACACAGTACTCCAGATGAGGCCTCACCTATGTCGAATAGAGGGGAATGATCACGTCGCTCGATCTGCTGGCAATGCCCCTACTTATACAGCCCAAAATGCCGTTAGCCTTCTTGGCAACAAGGGCACACTGTTGACTCATATCCAGCTTCTCGTGCACTGTAACCCCTAGGTCCTTTTCTGCAGAACTGCTGCCTAGCCATTCGGTCCCTAGTCTGTAACAGTGAATGGGATTCTTCCATCCTAAGTGCAGGACTCTGCACTTGTCCTTGTTGAACCTCATCAGGTTTCTTTTGGCCCATTCCTCTAATTTGTCTAGGTCCCTCTGTACCCTATCCCTACCCTCCAGCGTATCTACCACTCCTCCCACTTTAGCGTCATCTGCAAACTTGCTGAGAGTGCAGTCCACGCCATCCTCCAGATCATTAATGAATATATTGAACAAAACCGGCCCCAGGACCAACCTTTGGGGCACTCCGCTTGAAACTGGCTGCCAACTAGACATGGAGCCATTGATCACTACCCCTTGAGCCCGACGATCTAGCCAGCTTTCTATCCACCTTATAGTCCATTCATCCAGCCCATACTTCTTTAACTTGCTGGCAAGAATACTGTGGGAGACTGTATCAAAAGCTTTGCTAAAGTCAAGGAATAACACATCCACTGCTTTCCCCTAATCCACAGAGCCAGTTATCTCCTCATACAAGGCAATTAGATTAGTCAGTCATGACTTGCCCTTGGTGAATCCATGCTGACTGTTCCTGATCACTTTCCTCTCCTCTAAGTGCTTCAGAATTGATTCCTTGAGGACCTGCTTCATGATTTTTCCAGGGACTGAGGTGAGGCTGACTGGCCTGTAGTTCCCCGGATCCTCCTTCTTCCCTTTTTTAAAGATGGGCACTACATTAGCTTTTTTTCCAGTCATCCGGGACCTCCCCCAATCGCCATGAGTTTTCAAAGATAATGGCCAATGGCTCTGCAATCACATCTGCCAACTCCTTCTGATGTACTTAAAAAACATTTTGTTACTAGCTTTGGAGTTTTTGGCTAGCCATTCTTCAAACTCCTCCTTGGCTTTTCTTATAACATTGTTGCACTTAATTTGGCAGTGTTTATGCTCCTTTCTATTTGCCTCACTAGGATTTGACTTCCACTTTTTAAAGGAAGTCTTTTTATCTCTCACTGCTTCTTTTACATGGTTGTTAAGCCACGGTGGCTCTTTTTTATTTTTTTCCCTGTGTTTCTTAATTTGGGGTATACATTGAAATTGGGCCTCTATTATGGTGCCTTTAAAAAGCACCCATGCAGGTTGCAGGGATTTCACTTTAGTCACTGTATCTTTTAACTTCTGTTTAATTAACCCCCTCATTTTTGCATAGTTCCCTGTCAGGCTGGAGAGAGGTTACTAGTGGAGTTTCTCAGGGATCAGTTTTGTGACCAATCTTATTGGATATTTTTTTAACTGACCTTGGCACAAAAAATGGGAGTGTGCTAATAAAGTTTGTGGATGACACAAAGCTAGGAGGTATTGCCAATACACAGAAGGACCGAGCTATCATACAGGAAGATCTGGATGACCTTGAAAAACTGGAGTAATAGTAATAAGATGAAATTTAATAGTGAAAAGTGCATGGTCATGCATTTAGGGATTAATAACAAGAATTTTAGTTATAAACTGGGGACGCATCAGTTGGAAGTAACAGAGGAGGAGAAGGACCTCGGCGTATTTGTTGACCACAGGATGACTATCAGCCACCAATGTGATATAGCAGTGAAAAAAGCTAATGCGGTCTTTGGGTGAGGTATCAGGCGAGGTATTTCCAGTAGAGATAAGGAGGTGTTAATACTGTTATACAAGGCACTGGTGAGAGCTCATCTGGAATACTGTGCGCAGTTCTGGTCTCCCATGTTTAAGAAGGATGAATTCAAACTGGAACAGGTACAGAGAAGGACTATTAGGATGATCCGAGGAATGGAAAACCTGTCTTATGAAAGGAGACTCAAAGAGCTTTTCTTGTTTAGCCTAACCAAAGGAAGGCTGAGGGGAGATATGATTGCTCTCTATAAATATATCAGAGGGATAAATACCAGGGAGGGAGAGGAATTATTTAAGCTCAGTACCAATGTGGACACAAGAACAAATAGATATAAACTGGCCATCAGGAAGTTTAGACTTGAAATTAGATGAAGGTTTCTAATCATCAGAGGAGTGAAGTTCTGGAATAGCCTTCCAAGGGGAGCACTGGGGGCAAAAGACATATCTGGCTTCAAGACTAATCTTGATAAGTTTATGGAGGGGATAGTAAAATGGGATAGCCTAATTTTGGCAATTAATTGATCTTTGACTATTAGCAGTAAATATGCCCAATGGCCTGTGATGGGATGTTAGATGGGGTGGAATCTGAGTTACTACAGAGAATTCTTTCCTGGGTGTCTGGCTGGTGAGTCTTGCCCACATGCTCAGGGTTTAGCTGATCGCCATATTTGGGGTCGGGAAAGAATTTTCCTCCAGGGCAGATTGGCAGAAGCCCTGGGGTTTTTTCGCCTTCCTCTGCAGCGTGGGTCACAGGTCACTTGCTGGAGGATTCTCTGCACCTTGAAGTCTTTAAACCATGATTTGAGGACTTAAATAGCTCAGACACAGGTTAGAGGTTTATTACAGGAATGGGTGGGTGAGATTCTGTGCCCTGCGTTGTGCAGAAGATCCGACTAGATGATCATAATGGTCCCTTCTGACCTTAGTCTATGAGTCTATGAGAGAACTTACTTTTGCAAAGGGAAGCCACAGGTTAACCCTAAAATGCCAAAACCCCAATGGTATTAGGCCAAAGGTATGGAATAACAAACATGATTGTAAATGGACCCTTGCAATGAATTTGTTGTTATTGCTAATGGTAATTTTTGTAACTAATGTGTTGCTATTACTAAGAACTGTAAAAATTACAATATGCCTAATCTTTTGAAAAATCCCTTGAACATATTAAAAGGAATACATGAGAAAACACTTTATGTTAAAAGGCCTTGTTATACTGATGTTTCACAGTTAATGCTGTAAACAGTATTGGAACTTTTCACAGGGGAAAAGACATTCCAGACCTAATGTGCTGTATGAAAAGGGAAACTGAGGCACACTGCCATATTGCTTTCACAGCTTCATGCCAAGATTCCTGTACTATGAACAACAGTAATATCTACATTGATTTAATGTTGATTGGGTTCCAAACATTTGCCAGAGCTTGTATAGATAAAGTACACCTCTACCCCGATATAACGCTGTACTCAGGAGCCAAAAAATCTTACCGCATTATAGCTGAAACCGCGTTATAGCGAACTTGCTTTGATCCACCGGAGCGTGCAGCCCCGCCCCCCTGGAGTGCTGCTTTACCACGTTATATCCAAATTCATGTTATATCGGGTCACGTTATATCGGGGTAGAGGTGTAGCTGTTTTCTTTAGCTCTTGGCAAGATCACATGAGACGTGCAGGAACCATGCTGAAAGAGCAGATCCAATCCACTATTGTTCTAACCAAGTTTTATCTTGAGTTTGTACCTTGACTTAAATAAATCATTTCTGTTATACACTGGTATGGCTTCTAACCCAATACTAGCTGTAGCAGACAGACCCAAGGATGGGAAGCTCTTCGGATGCAGTCAGTGATGTTTGTATCATCCCTTCCTGCATCAATTTTGCATTGGGGGTGTGATGTTATTGACATAATCTGTAACTGTATAGATCACTTTTGTGACCAATGTTATTTATTTGCAGCAAATATTGTATAAAGGTTGCCATGTGTCAAGGCTGCTTCCCCACTCTGAACTTTAGGGTACAGATGTGGGGGCCTGCATGAAAACTTCTAAGCTTAACTACCAGCTTAGATCTGCTCCGCTGCCACCACTCCCAAAGTGCAAATTCCCTTCCCTGGGTAGCTTTGAGAGACTCTTCACCAATTCCCTGGTGAATACAGATCCAAACCGCTTGGATCTTAAAACAAGGAGAAATTAACCATCCCCCTTCCTCTCTCCCACCAACTCCTGGTGGATCAAGATCCAAACCCCTTGGATCTAAAAAACAGGAAAAATCAATCAGGTTCTTAAAAAGAAGGCTTTTAATTAAAGAAAAAGGTAAAAATCATCTCTGTAAAATCAGGATGGAAAAATAACTTTACAGGGTAATCAACCTTAAAGAGCTCAGAGGACCCCCCTCTAGCCTTAGGTTTAAAGTTACAGCAAACAGAGATAAACACTCTAGCAAAAGGTACATTTACAAGTTGAGAAAACAAAGAGAAACTAACACGCCTTGCCTGCCTGTTTACTTACAAGTTTGAAATATGAGAGACTTGTTCAGAAAGATGTGGAGAGCCTGGATTGATGTCTGGTCCCTCTCAGTCCCAAGAGCGACCCCCCCCCCCAAACAAAGAGCACAAACAAAAAGCTTCCCCCCTCCAGGATTTGAAAGTATCTTGTCCCCTTATTGGTCCTTTGGGTCAGGTGTCAGCCAGGTTACCTGAGCTTCTTAACCCTTTACAGGTAAAGGATTTTGAAGTCTCTGGCCAGGAGGGATTTTTAGTACTGTACACAGGAGCGCTGTTACCCTTCCCTTTATAGTTATGACACGCCCCCCAAATCACAGATAGTGTTGGACAGCCAGTTCCACACTGGCTGTGATTTCTTCCTGGAGCTCTAGGAGAAAACAGAGTTAATAAGACACATGCACCTTTAGACATACTACTGATTATATAAAAACTAACAATATGTCCCACATTTCAAGAACAATTTTTAACCAGTTGATTCTGGGAAACTTTCCCGAGAGAGGGCATCAGCCACTTTGTTAGAAGCTCCTGAAATGTGTTGTATTTCAAAATTAAAATCTTGGAGAGCTAAACTCCACCGAAGAAGTTTTTTGTTATTCCCCTTGGCGGTATGAAGCCACTGTAGCGCCACATAGTCTGTTTGTAGTTGGAAATGCCATCCCCAAGCATAGGGGCGTAGCTTTTCCAGCGCGTATACAATGGCGTAGCATTCCTTTTCGCTGATTGACCAGTGGCTTTCCCTCTCAGACAGTTTCTTGCTGAGAAACACGACAGGATGGAATTCTTGATCCGGTCCTTCCTGCATTAAAACTGCTCCCACGCCCCGCTCGGACGCATCTGTGGTTACTAGGAACGGTTTGTCAAAGTCTGAGGCCCTTAGCACAGGGTCAGACATGAGTGTCGCCTTAAGCTGGTTAAAGGCCTTTTGACACTCATCAGTCCACTGAACTGCATTTGGCTGTTTCTTTCTGGTTAGGTCTATCAGCGGGGCGGCGATTTGGCTGTAGTGTGGTACAAATTGCCTATAATATCCGTCCAAGCCTAAGAAGGATTGGACCTGTTTTTTTGACTTTGGAACCGGCCACTTTTGGATAGCATCCACTTTGGCCTGTAGGGGATTTATAGTTCCTTGACCCACCTGGTGCCCCAGGTAAGTTACTCTGTTTTGACCTATTTGACACTTTTTAGCCTTGATGGTTAGTCCTGCCTGCCTGATGCGCACGAAGACTTTTTCCAGGTGCTCCAGGTGTTCTGCCCATGAATCAGAAAAAATGGCCACATCATCGAGGTAGGCAACTGCAGATTCTCCCAATCCCGCTAGGAGACCATCTACTAGTCTTTGGAAGGTGGCGGGTGCATTTCGCAGCCCGAAAGGGAGTACATTGAATTCATACACCCCTGCCTGGGTGACGAATGCTGACCTTTCCTTGGCGGGTTCATCTAGTGGTACTTGCCAGTACCCCTGGTTAAGTCTAAAGTAGAGATGAATTGGGCATGTCCCAATTTCTCCAATAGCTCATCTGTGCGTGGCATTGGATAGTTGTCAGGACGAGTTACAGCATATAGCTTATGGTAGTCCACGCAAAAGCGTATTTCCCCATCTGGTTTGGGAACTAGAACTACTGGAGATGCCCATGCACTATTAGAGGGGTGGATTATACCCATCTGTAGCATGTCCTGGATCTCCCTTTGTATAGCAGCTTGGGCATGAGGTGACTCCCGGTAGGGTGGGGTTCTAATTGGGTGAGCATTACCTGTGTCAATGGAGTGGTATGCCCGTTCGGTCCGTCCTGGAGTGGCTGAGAACATTGGTGCAAAGCTTGTGCACAGCTCCTTGATCTGCTGTCGCTGCAGACGTCCAAGGGTCGCGGAGAGGTTCACCTCTTCCACGCCACCATTACTTTTTCCTTCGTAGTAGACACCTTCAGGCCACTCCGCGTCATCTGTTTCCTGGGCTGTAAACTGGGAAACCTTTAATTCTCTGGAATAAAAGGGCTTAAGAGAATTAACATGGTATACCTTAGGCTTTATGTTGGAGGTGGGGGAGGCTATGAGATAGTTAACAGCTCCTAGGTGCTTCCCACAACGCTTCCATTTTATGGGCCTGGAGCACCTTTAAGACCATGACTTGGTCTCCTACTCTGAAGGACCGTTCTCTGGAATGCTTATCATACCAGGCCTTTTGCTCTTCCTGAGCATTCTTTAGGTTTTCTTTAGCAAGGGCTAAAGTGTGTCGGAGGGTGCTTTGTAGGTTGCTTACAAAGTCTAGAATGTTAGTTCCTGGAGAAGGCAAAAACCCCTCCCATTGTTGCTTCACCAACTGTAATGGCCCCTTAACCTCGCGGCCATACACCAGTTCAAATGGTGAAAACCTAAACTGGGATGTGGTACAGCCCTGTAGGCAAAAAGCAACTGCTGCTACACTAGGTCCCAATCATTGGAGTGTTCATTTAAGAATTTACGTATCATGGCTCCCAAAGTTCCATTAAACCTCTCCACCAGGCCATTGGTTTGATGGTGGTAAGGGGTGGCAACCAAGTGATTCACCCCATGAGCTTCCCACAGGTTTTTCATGGTCCCTGCCAGGAAATTAGTTCCCGAATCTGCAAGGATGTCAGAGGGCCAACTTTCCCTGGCAAAAATGTCTGCTAATGCCTGGCACACACTTTTAGCCCTGGTGTTGCTTAAGGGTACTGCTTCCGTCCACCGGGTAGCAAAATCCATGAAAGTCAGTATGGACTGCTTTCCTCTGGGTGTCTTCTTTGGGAAAGGACCCAGAATATCCACAGCTACTCCCTGAAATGGGACCTCAATTATGGGTAGTGGCTGGAGAGGGGCTTTAACCTGGTCTTGGGGCTTTCCCACTTGTTGGCACACCTCACAAGACCGGACATAATTAGCAACATCCTTGCCCATTCCCTCCCAGTGGAAGGACTTCCCCAACCGGTCTTTGGTTCTGTTCACCCCAGAATGGCCACTGGGATGATCATGGGCTAAGCTCAAGAGCTTTACCCGATACTTAGTGGGAACTACCAACTGTCTTTGAGGATGCCAGTCTTCCTGGTGTCCACCAGAAAGAGTCACCTTGTATAAAAGTCCTTGTTCTACAACAAACCGGGATCGGTTAGAAGAGCTGAGAGATGGTGGGGTGATCCGTGCCACCGCCCAAATTTCTGTAGGCTGTCATCTGCTTCCTGCTCAGCCTGGAACTGTTCCCTTGATGCTGGAGACATCAGTTCCTCCTTGGACTGTGGACCTGGGCTTGGTCCCTCTGGAAGCGATGCAGGTGCTGGGGCTGTTTCCATTGACTGTGAACCGCTGTCCGCTGGTACACTATGTGGTATTTCAGGCTCTGGCTGAGCCTCTTGGGTATGGTTATCTGCTGCTTCTGCCAGTTCAGGCTCGCTGGTGCCCTCTGGCGTTGGAGATGTAGACGGGTTTGCAAATGCTGTACTCAGTGCTGGCAATGGTTCTGGAGCTGGTTGTGTTGCCAGTTCTGGTTCTGGGACTGGCTTTGGCTGGGTCTCTGGGATTGGATCCACTATGGCTGTTTCAGTCGTTGGCAGGGGATCTGGTTCCACCACCTTTGTCTGGGTCTCTGGTAACACAGACGGGGCCCTGGTGGACGGCTCA
This sequence comes from Emys orbicularis, assembly GCF_028017835.1. Lineage (NCBI taxonomy): Eukaryota > Metazoa > Chordata > Testudines > Emydidae > Emys > Emys orbicularis. The sequence continues at coordinate 8,676,405 of NC_088703.1, read as the reverse complement.
GGAACAGGGATGGGTGTGAAAGCTTGCTTAGCCTGGCTGCGGGTGACTATTCCCACCCTCTTGGCTAGCTTCACATGGTTGGCCAAGTCTTCCCCCAGCAGCATGGGAATGGGATAATTGTCATAGACTGCAAAAGTCCACATTCCTGACCAGCCCTTGTACTGGACATGTAAGTTGGCTGTAGGCAAGGTTACAGAGTGTGATATGAAGGGTTGAATTGTCACCGGAGCCTCCGGGTTGATGAGTTTGGGGTCCACTAAGGATTGGTGGATAGTCGACACTTGTGCCCCAGTGTCCCTCCACGCGATAACCTTCTTTCCGCCCACTCTCAAGGTTTCCCTTTGCTCCAAGGGTATGAGAGAGGCATCTGGGCCTGGGGATCCTTGGTGTGATTGTGGTGTAATGAATTGTAATCGGTTGGGGTTCTTGGGACAGTGGGCCTTTATATGTCCCAGTTCGTTACATTGAAAACATCGCTCGGCTAAGGTATCACCGGGGCGATGTTGGTTGGTGGAGACTGGTATGGTGGGGTGAAAAGGCGTCTGGGGTTTCCCTTGGGAGATAGGTGGGGCCTTGGGTTGTCCCCGGTGGTAAGGTTTGGTTTCAGGTTGCCCCTTCTGATATTCGCTCCAACTGCTACTAGTTTTTTTCTTCTCTGCCACCTCCACCCATTTGGCTCCAATCTCCCCCACCTCGGTTACAGTTTTGGGCTTCCCATCTAGGATGTACCTTTCTATTTCCTCAGGAACACCCTCTAAAAACTGCTCCATTTTCACTAGGAAAACCAGATCTTCCAGAGATTTAACATTTGCTCCTGATGCCCAGGTATCATAATTTTTGTCAATGTGGTAGGCATGTCGGGTAAATGATACGTCTAGTTTCCACCTAAGGGCTCTGAACCATCGACGGGCATGCTCAGGTGTTAGCCCCATTCTGATTCTGGCCTTGTTTTTAAAAAGTTCATAACTGTTCATGTGTTCCTTAGGCATTTCAGCTGCCACCTCTGCTAAGGGTCCACTGAGCTGCGGCCTCAGCTCTACCATGTACTGGTCTGTAGTGATGCTGTACCCAAGGCAGGCCCTTTCAAAATTTTCTAAGAAGGCCTCAGTATCATCGCCTGCCTTGTAGGTGGGGAATTTTCTTGGATGGGAAGTGGTACCTGGAGAGGGGTTGTTAGGGTTAGCTGGTATATCTTGCCTAGCCCTTACCAATTCCAGTTCATGCTTCATCTCTTTTTCTTTCAGCTCCATAGCTCTCTTGTGGGCCTCTTCTTTGGCTTTCTCTTCTCTTTCTCTCTCCTCCATAGCAGCTTCTTTCTCGAGTTTTTTAATTTGAAGCAGTCTCTGATGTATTCTTTCATTTTCTTCTGCCTCTAGTCTGGCCAGTTCTAGTTTGTTAGCAGTGTCACTGGTACTCATTTTCCTGCTTTGTTGGGCTGGATCACACCCCCTCTGCAATTCACTGAAACTGGGATGCACTCAGTTCAGGGTTGCTGAGGTAACAGAGACTTTCTAACTAGCTATCTCCGAGAGGTAGAAACAAAAAAAAAACAATTCAGCTTGTAAATTCCTTTCACCAGGTGTTTGCTCACTGATTGAACCCTTCTCTTAACAAAGGCCCTTGTTAAAAAAAACTTAACACCTCTGCCTTCAGGCAAGGAGAGATAAGATATGCATCTACCTTCAGCTCTGCTTTCCAAGCCGCTAGAAAGGAGAAAAAAAAATCTTACTGGCTTTTGGTTTAAAATTAGCCCACCTCTGCCACCATGTCAAGGCTGCTTCCCCACTCTGAACTTTAGGGTACAGATGTAGGGGCCTGCATGAAAACTTCTAAGCTTAACTACCAGCTTAGATCTGCTCCGCTGCCACCACTCCCAAAGTGCTAATTCCCTTCCCTGGGTAGCCTTGAGAGACTCTTCACCAATTCCCTGGTGAATACAGATCCAAACCGCTTGGATCTTAAAACAAGGAGAAATTAACCATCCCTCTTCCTCTCTCCCACCAACTCCTGGTGGATCAAGATCCAAACCCCTTGGATCTAAAAAACAGGAAAAATCAATCAGGTTCTTAAAAAGAAGGCTTTTAATTAAAGAAAAAGGTAAAAATCATCTCTGTAAAATCAGGATGGAAAATAACTTTACAGGGTAATCAAACTTAAAGAGCTCAGAGGACCCCCCTCTAGCCTTAGGTTTAAAGTTACAGCAAACAGAGATAAACACTCTAGCAAAAGGTACATTTACAAGTTGAGAAAACAAAGAGAAACTAACACGCCTTGCCTGCCTGTTTACTTACAAGTTTGAAATATGAAAGAGTTGTTCAGAAAGATGTGGAGAGCCTGGATTGGTGTCTGGTCCCTCTCAGTCCCAAGAGCGAACCCCCCCAAAACAAAGAGCACAAACAAAAGGCTTCCCCCCACCAAGATTTGAAAGTATCTTGTCCCCTTATTGGTCCTTTGGGTCAGGTGTCAGCCAGGTTACCTGAGCTTCTTAACCCTTTACAGGTAAAGGATTTTGGAGTCTCTGGCCAGGAGGGATTTTTAGTACTGTACACAGGAGAGCTGTTACCCTTCCCTTTATAGTTATGACACCGTGTAAGTGGTTTATGGAGAGGTTATGGTTTGCTGGTTATGATTATGCTGTCTATATGTGTGTATCATTTTTGTAGTTGAAGTTATGAATATTGGCTGTATACTGTCTGTATTTCAAACTTGTGCTATGCTTCTGGGTGACATCCCAGACAAGTTGATGTCAGCCTAGCCTGCTTGATGCCCATTAAGGACCATCGGCTATACAATTGACCCATTGACAGAAGGCAGATACTCCTTGTGACTCAGCAAGGTATGCAGGGACATGCCTATGGACAGAACTCTAAGGGCTTGGCCACACTTCAATGTTAGAGCACACTAAAGCCACACAGTGCACTCTAATTCACTCCCTATCCACACTGGCAAGGCACGTAGAGCGCTCTGACGCTGCTTCTGGTAATCCACCTCTGCAAGAGGAATAACATTTCATGTGCCCCCGCTGGAGCGCTGCAGTGCCAGTGTGGACGCCCTGATCTGTTAATGCGCTGTGATTGGCCTCCAGAAATGTCCCACAATGCCTGTTCTAGCCACTCTGGTCATCAGTTTGAACTCTACTGCCCTGCCCTAGGTGACCAACTGTCAGACCCGCCCTTTAAATTCCCTGGGAATACTGAAAATCCTTTTCCTGTTTGCTCAGCCAGGCATGGAGTGCTCTCAGCGAATCTTTCCGCTCCTTGCTGCTGTCAAGGCCCCTGTGTTGGGTTTCATGAGCCACAGCATTAAAGGGTAAGTAGGGTCTCCCAGGATCACAATGAGCATTTTGACTTCCCCTACGGTGATCTTCTGGTCTGGGAAAAAAGTCCCGGCTTGCAGCTTCCTGAACAGGCCTGTGTTCTGAAAGATGTGTGCATCATGCACCTTTCCAGGCCAGCCTGCTTTAATGTCAATGAAACACCCACGGTGATCCGCATACACCTGGAGAACCATAGAGAAATACTCCTTCCGATTAATGTACTCGGAGGCTAGGTGGGCTGGTGCCAGAATTGGAATATGTCTCCCATCTACTGCCCCTCCACAGTTAGGGAAACCCATTTGTGCAAAGCAAACCACAATGTCATGCACATTACCCAGAGTCATGGTTCTTCTTAGCAGGATGCGATTAATGGCCCTGCAAACTTGCATCAACACGATTCCAATGATCGACTTTCCCACTCCAAACTGGTTAGCAACCGATCGGTAGCTGTCTGGAGTTGCCAGCTTCCAGATTGCAATAGCCTCCCATTTCTTCACAGCTCTCAATCTCATATCCTTGCGATGCAGGGTGGGGGCGAGCTCCTCACACAGTCCCATGAAAGTGGCTTTTCTCATCCAAAAGTTCTGCAGCCACTGCTCGTCATCCCAGACTTGCATGATGATGTGATCCCACCACTCAGTGCTTGTTTCCCGAGCCCAAAAGCAGCGTTCCATGGTGGTGAGCATGTCCATGAATGCCAGAAGCAAACTCGTGTCATATGCGTTATGCAAGTCGATATCATTGTCAGACTCCTCACTGTCAGTTTGGATCTTAAGGAGTAACTCGACTGCCAAATGTGAGGTGCTGGTGAGACTCATCAGAATGTTCCTCAGCAGTTCGGGCTCCATTCCCGCAGACCAAAAGGGAAGACAGTGCGTGCTGCACAAAAAACGTTGAAAGATGGAGCCAAATGTGGACGAAGCAGAGGGATTGCTGGGATGCGAACCAATGCATCATGGGGCATTGGGACAGGACCCAGAATGCCCCATAAGCCACAGCGCCAGAATGGGAAGAGGTGGTGTGTGGGATAGCTGCCCATAATGCATCACTCCCAATGATGCTTCAAGTGCTGCAAATGTGGCCACATCAGTGTGTTTGCATCTGTCAGTGTGAACAGACTGGAGCACTTTCCCTACTGCGCTCTCAGAAGGCTAGTTTAACTCAAAGCGCTCTACATTTGCAAGTGTAGCCATGCCCTAAGGTTTTTTCTTGTCATGTGCCCCAATACTTGTCTTTGGAACAAAGAAAGCAGAGGCCACATGACAAAAGACTATAAAAGGCTGCTGCAGCTCCTCCATCTTGTCTTCAGTCCTGCTTCATATCTCTGGAGGGACTTTGCTACAAACTGAAGCTCTAGTCTAAACAAAGGAATAAATGACCCATCCCAGCTGTGGATGTTCTCCAGAGACTTGATTTAAACCTGCAGTTTATTCTGTAACTACTACAAGCCTGAACCAAGAATTTTGCCATTACTGTATGTAATTGATCCCATTTAACCAATTTGAGCTCTCATCTATATCTTTTTCCTTTCATGAATAAACCTTTAGATTTTAGATTCTAGAGGATTGGCAACAGTGTGATTTGTGTGTAAGATCTCATTTGTATATTGGCCTGGGTCTGGGGATTGGTCCTTTGGGATTGAGAGAACCTTTTTTCTTTTGCTGGGGTATTGGTTTTCATAACCATTTGTCCCCATAACAAGTGGGGCACTGGTGGTGATACTGGGAAACTGGAGTGTCTAAGGAAATTGTGTGACTTGTGGTTAGCCAGTGGGGTAAACTAAAATCCTCTCTGTTTGGCTGGTTTGGTTTGCCTTGGTGTGCATAGAAACCCCAGCCTTGGGCTGTAACTGCCCTGCTTCAAGCAATTTGTCCTGAATTGGCACTCTCAGTTGGATCCCACCAGAACCAACATCATTACAGGAGCTGACTCAGATTACAGACAATCAAGAGCCATTGTTTCTGGGATCCATCACTTGTGATGATATAGAGCCTGGCTGCAGAGTGAAACTGAATGTTTATGGCAAGACAATTGACTCAAGAGCTGATGTCTCAGGCATCTCAGAAGGGATTTACAATCCCTTTCAATTCCTCCCAGAGCTGAAGTCACCTGACACAACTGTGACTAGCCCTGGAGATATTCTGAACTGCATGGGCCAGTTCACCACAGAAACAACTTACTAAGACAGACATTTTGCATTCAGAGTGCATATGATCAAAGAAGCACAGACCAACAACCTTCTCAGAAGCAGTGTGGCAGCCGGAATGGGCCTAATGAGAAAAGTGGAAGAACTCACTGGAGGATTTGATGATATAACATAAAGTCAGCCTATGGGGATGTTGTGAAGGCCAAAACTATAACAGGATTCAAAAAAGAACTAGAGAAGTTCATGGAGGATAGGTCCATGTCATAAACATACAGCTAAGGGGAGCATAAAATCCCTCCTTTACCTGTAAAAGATTAAGAAGCTCAGATAACCTGGTTGGCACCTGACCAAAGGGACCAATAACGGGGGAAGATATTTTCAAATCTGTAGGGGAAGGTTTTTCTTTTGTGTTCTCTCCGAGTCAGCAAGGAACCAGAGCAGGGAAAATACATCTCCCAAAGTCATACCTGAACTAAGCATCTAAGATTACAAAAATTGTAAGTAATAGGAAGAAAATGCGTTAGTTTATCTTTTGATTTAGCTTGTGAATTTACCCTATGCTTAGAGAGAGGTTTATTCCTGTTTTTCTGTAACTTTAAAGTTTTACCTAGAGGGGAATCCTCTGTGATTTGAATCTAATTACCCTGTAAAATTACTTTCCATCCTGATTTTACAGAGGTGCTTCTTTTACTTTTTTTTTATAAAAAAGTTCTGTTTTTTTGTTTTGTTTTTTAAGAATCTGATGTCCTAAAACCCCAGGGATTTGGTTGGTATATTATTCTCAAGCCTCCCCAGGAAAGGGGGTGATGGGTCTTGGGGGGATATTTTGGGGAAACAGGAACTCCAAGTGGTCCTTTTCCTAAATCTTTGTCTAACTCACTTGGTGGTGGCAGCAGTAATCATCCAAGGACAGGGAAGGATTTGTGCCTTGGGGAAGTTTTTAACCTAAACTGGTAGGGATAAGCTTAGGGGTGTTTTCATGTGGGTCCCCACATCTGTACCCTAAAGTTCAGAACCCTGACAGTCCATCAATGACTATTAACCAGGATGGGAACAGATGCAACACCATGCTCTGAGTGTCCCTAGCCTCTTTTTGCCAGAAGCTGGGAGTGGACGACAGAGCATGGATCACTTGATGATTGCCTGTTCTGTTCATTCCCTCTGAAGCAATTGGCATTGGCCACTGTTAGAAGACTGGATACTGGGCTAGATGGACCATTGCTCTTATCCAGTATGGCTGTTCTTATGTTCTTATGATATTGGGCTTTTGAAAGGAGATCCAGTACAAATTAACTTAAGAGACAATGCTGAACCATACAGTATACAGACACTCCCACCAGACAGACCTTGAAGAGACTAGCTGCAGATTTATGGAAATTCAGAGGCCGTCATTACCCGGTCATCATGGACTGTTTTTCCAGGTTTATAGAGATAATATACTTGAAAAACATGTAACCGTGTTATCGAGAAACCGAAGTGCATTTTTGCTCACTTTGGTGTCCCAGAGCAACTAGTGACAGACAACAGACCACAGTTCACTACGGCAGAATTTGTCATTCCAAACGAAATATGATTTTGATCTTATCGTGAGCCTCCCACATTACCCAAGTGAACGGAGAAGCTGAAAGAGCTGTACAGACAGCCAAGAAAATCCTACAGCAGGAAGACCCATTCCTTGCTCTTCTGTGTTACAGATAAACACCAATATTAGCTGCTGGATATGGTCCAGCACAACTGATGTGAAGACAACTCAGAACGACTGGTCCAACTTTGGAAAAGAACCTATCTCCAAAGGGGCCAGACATGAAGAGAATTGCCAAATCAGATAAAAAGGCTAAACTGAGCTTATTGTAATGGCATTAGCGGCAGGAGTACTTTAAAATGGGACCCTACCCCACTCTAAGTTATCTCGGTGAGACAAGAAGCAACCCATCTCTCACCAACCCCGCCGTTACCCAGAGGAACATGCTGGGCCCGGTTCACTGTCTGTGGGAAGAGATGGGACACTAGTAACTCCGGGGGACTTCCTTCCCCCAATTTACCTAGTGAGGCTACACCAGCAGGACCTTGCCTACTGGGTCCGCAGAACACCCTGGTATTGGATTTAACGCTGCAACCCAATTACCACTTATACTCTGTGATGAAGCAGGGAGTTTTCTTGTTTTTTTCAATGGTTTGCATGCAGAGGGTGTGGGACTCAGTTTACCTGTTTGTTACTGGTTTAACGAGGTGGTGGGAGAGGCAGTTTGTTGTTATAGAGGGCCAGCGAGTGGCCTGGAGAATGGATACCCCAGCAACTGGTGACCTGGTGACCGGGAGGCCTAGCTTGAGAGTCACAGCCGGTTCTGGCCAGTGGGAGGACAGTGAGCTGCAGAGAGAGGACGCTGGTGATCTGACCAGCCAGATCCAGCCAGAGGGGAAACAAAGGACAGATGAGAGTAGAGGAAAGGCTGAGAGGAGAGGAGGCCCAGGTGGCCCTTTACCTGGGATAGATGACAAAGGACAGAGGCGGGGCTTGGGGGATGGTGATATCAGATGCCCAGCTGGAAGGAGGGAGCTTCTGGACTGGGGGAGAGAGAGCAGACAGAGCCCATCTGGATGCAGGAGAGACCTAGATGTGCTGTGCTGGGGGTTGCTAGGTGCAAGGGTCCTGAGAACTGCCTGTGCTGTGTTCAGACATTCAGTAATCCCTCCTGTTTTCCGCTGGCTGAGAGTCACTCCGGTCTAGAGATTAGGGTTGCATTATTCCCTCTGGGAGGGAGGCCCCAGGGGTCCAGAGCGTGTAGACTCCCTGAGGGGTCCCACGGGCGAGAGAGAGGCATGCTGAGAGCTCAGAGGGGTGTGGTTCCAGGAGGCAGAGGGGCCTGCGGCTTAACCCTCGAGGGAGAGTGGACCCCCGAGAAGGGCTGTCGCACTGAAGGGGATTCCTCCCAAGGACTGTACAGAGCCAAGAGTGAGCACGAGTCCTGTGAGTCCGTGACATCCTCCCTCTTGTGGGACCTCACAGCTGCTCGTGAGACCTCAGGACTGAACCTGAATGCTGGAGACTATGGCAAAGGGTCTTCTAAATTGCCTTGATCCTCATCACAGTACCTCCTCTCCAGCTTCTCCTCTTATTCACATTGGCTCCATCTGCGAGCTGGAGAGTTCCTGCCTGGCTACTAGATAGATTCCCAATGAGTAACATTCCCCTAACTGGGGTAGTAGCATTATCCACACCTAAGCTGTTAAAAAGGGCACACACACAAAACGCCAACTCAAATACAACAGATTTATCTCTCTCAGGAACAGCCTGAAACTAGGAGAAAACTTGTTAGCAGGTTACAGAATACACTAAGCAGCTGAAAGGTTTTAAAATATACTAAGCAAATTATCACACTGCGGCCTTCAGCTGGATGGGAAGCATACTGAACTATTTACTCTGTAAAAAGCAACAAAGGGTCCTGTGGCACCTTTAAGACTAACAGAAGTATTGGAGCATAAGCTTTCGTGGGTGAATGCCCACTTACAAACCAACACACTTTCAGCAGTAACAGTCTCTTCTCTGGGGTGCTGAAATTTGGTTCTTTGGTTTGCTAGCCCCAGAAGGGGGTGTGATGAGAGCGATGTCCCATCCCCCGGGTTATGGCTTCCCTCAACGTTACACACAAATTATCGCAGCAGTGTCCAGACCCCACTTTTTTCTCTTTTTGCGCTAGCCCCACATCTTCTCCCCCAAGAGAGAGCGCGGTGGGTCACTAGATGTTGTTCCCCAGTAGCTTTTGTGAGTGACGAAGACCCACCTCCCACACCGGTGAATGCCCGTCTGAGTACATACCGGGGCAGCAGGCTGCTCAGCCCCTGTAGCCAAGGGTCAACTGAAAAAGAGAGAAATCGAGAAAAGAAAAACCCGTCCTCCTCTGAGCCCTGGACTCCCTGGAATGCTGCGAGGTGGGGCCGCCTTTGTCCGGGCCGTGCACGGGTAATGCAGGGGCCTTGCCTCAGGACCAGTTCAGACAAGCCTGTGCAGAGCCGGCTGCAGTCAGCTGCCTGGCTCTGGGGCTTCTGGAAATGCCCCAGGCCAGGGTAGTCACAGCTCCCTGCATGGCAGGTCTCAGGGCAGTGTGTGGGGGGGCTGTTTCTGGGCCCTCCCAGCTGCCCACTCACTCCCCCTCCCTGGGTCTCTGCCTGTCTCCTGCTCTCTCACAGCGAGGTCCTGACCCCCCCCCCCAATTCCCCCTGCAGCCCCTGTCTCTGCTGCTGGGTTCGCTCCCCTCTGTGGGGCTCTGCCAGGCTGGGCATGTCACCGTGTCACGGCGGGGTCCTGTCCCCTCACCAACCCTCGTCCCACCCCTTTCAGAAACCCTCATCTGACCCCTCACCCTCCTCACTGTACATTGCCCCACTCACCACTACTCACCCCAACTCCTGACTGATCCTGGCCCTGCCGCCCCACTACCTCTCATCCCACTCACTGACACTTACCCCACTCACAGGCCCTGCCCCCCTCACTAACCCTCTTCCCACTGACCCTGGCCTGGCCCCCCACGGACTCTTGCCCTGCCCCCATCACCAACCCTCACCATGCTCACTGGCCCCACTCCCTGCCCCACCCCCAGCCCCTCATCAACCCTCACCCTGCCCCCTTGCTGGCCTCATCCTCTCAATGTCCCTGACCCTGACCCTCACTGACCTGTGACTCACCCCCCTCAGCAATTCTGGCCCTGCCCCCCATGGACTGTCACCCTGGGCCCTGCCACAGCCTCTAATCAACCCTTACCCCTCCCCCTTGCTGGCCCCACCCTCTCAATGTCCTGACCCCGCCCCTCACTAACTCTAGCCCCGTTCCCTTACTGACCCTCATTCCACTTGCTGGCCCCAGTCCTTCCCCCCCTCACCAGCTCCCACATATGTGACTGGGTCTTTACTCAGCCCCTCCCACCCTCCAGGAGCGCTGCCAGCTTTTCTGCCGCCCTAGGTGGCGGAAGGTCCTGCCCCGAAATGCCACCTCCCACAGAGGCGGTGGAAGGCCCCGCCGCCAAAATACCGCCGCAGTCGCCGCCCCTCAAATTGTAGCATCCTAGGCGACCGCATGGCTTTTATAAATAAATTAACGGAGATATCCCATCTCCTAGAACTGGAAGGGACCTTGAAAGGTCATTGAGTCCAGCCCCCTGCCTTCACTAGCAGGACCAAGTACTGATTTTCCCCAGATCCCTAAGTGGCTCCCTCATGGATTGAACTCACAACTCTGGATTTAGCAGGCCAATGCTCAAACCACTGAGCTATCCCTCCCCCCTTTTGTCTGCCTGTCTCCACTCCCAGCTTCTCCCTGGGGGCTGCTCTCGCTGTCTCCTTCCCCAGCATGCACGGAGGCTGGGACCTCAGCTCCCTGATCGGTCCGGCTGCTTGGTCAATCAGACTGAATTGGGGTACTGGCTACTATCCATTGGCCCTAGTCTAGAGTTCTCCGACTGGTCAAGGGCCCTTTCAGTCCCAGGGTCCCAACTGCTCCTTGACCCCTCCCCTCTCTACAGACATGGGGAGAGAGCAGCCAAACAACCCACCCAGTGCCAGAGAGGGCAGCTGGCCCCTTCACGACAGACACATTTACAAGAGCCATGACGCTATCTGAGATCTGCTGGGTCTGGAACATGGTGACCATGTTCACGTCAAATTGGATGGAGAGAAAGGATGAACTGCTCCAGCTGTCATCAAGAAAAAGAATTCAGCACCTAGATCACAGTGACAGAGACTGACAGGGGGAGTTCAACAGAAACCATCCACAGATCAAACCCGACATATGGTGGATGCAGAATGAGAAGACGACTCAAGGATTCCAGAACAACCTCAGTCAGTCATTGCAATTAGCGGCCAGCCAGATGGCCAAGCTGGTACACATTGGCATTTTTCAGTTAGGAGCCCAGGGTGGTTCAGAGACACTGGACAGACTGATCCGTCCTGAACTTCACATTCAGCATGACAGTGTTAATAAATGGCAGGAACATGGAACTTAATGGGGGAGATGGACTGGGATGTTAACCTGTGGTGCTCTGCTCAGCCACTGGGTGGTGCTGTGTGTAACATAGAATCATAGAATATCAGGGTTGGAAGGGACCTCAGGAGGTCATCTAGTCCTACCCCCTGCTCAAGGCAGGACCAATCAAATCATTCCAGCCAGGGCTTTCTCAAGCCTGACCTTAAAATCCTTTAAGGAAGGAGATTCCACCACCTCCCTAGGTAACCCATTCTAGTGCTTCACCACCCTCCTAGTGAAAAAGTTTTTCCTAATATCCACCCTAAACCTCACCCCTGCAACTTGAGACCATTGCTCCTTGTTCTGTCATCTGCTACCACTGAGAATAGTCTAGTTCCATCCTCATTTGAACGCCCCTTCAGGTAGTTGGAAGGAGCTATCAAATCCCCCCTCATTCTTCTCTTCTGCAGACTAAATAATCCAAGTTCCCTCAGCCTCTCCTCAAAAGTCATGCGCTCCAGCCCCCTAATCATTTTTATTGCCCTCTGTTGGACTCTTTCCAATTTTTCCACATCCTTCTTGTAGTGTGGGGCCCAAAACTGGACACAGTACTCCAGATGAGGCCTCACCAGTGCCGAATAGAGGGGAATGATTACGTCCCTTGATCTGCTGGCAATGCCCCCACTTATACAGCCCAAAATGCCGTTAGCCATCTTGGCAACAAGGGCACACTGTTGACTCATATCCAGCTTCTCATCCACTGTAACCCCTAGGTCCTTTTCTGCAGAACTGCTGCCTAGCCACTCGGTCCCTAGTCTGTAGCAGTGTATGGGATTCTTCCGTCCTAGGTGCAGGACTCTGCACTTGTCCTTGTTGAACTTCATCAGATTGCTTATCTGAGGTTCATCCCTTATGGAGCTGAACCCCAGCCATACCTGACAGGGCATTAAAGGATCTAATGATGAACACAGCTGGGGTGGACGAGGAAGTTCTGTAGCCAGACCACATCTGGGACAGGAGCATGACACACCCTGTTCCCCCCAGATCTGGCCAGGCATAGCACTATCCTTAGTGTGTGTGTAAGAGGGGGGTGGGCAGGACAGTTACAGTGTGTGAACTCCCCCTGCCCGTCCAGTGTACGCGGGGGTTGTTACCATAGTTACCCTAGTTCTCTTTCACAGGGTGTTAACTCGAATTAGGAATCTTCAGTTTGTGCCAGCAGCGTTCACACAGGGCAGTGCGAGTGGAGCTCTTTGGTGTTTAGGTTTGAAAATAGGAGCACTGGAATTCAAGCAAGAAGCGAGGATCATGGAGGAGCTGATTATTAGTTTGGATTTCATTGGAGCTAATAAGTACACAATAAATCAATGTAATACATTCATTCTAGTGAATGAATTCTTCACCAGACTCGGCGTCCCAGCAGTGCTGCTCTCAGATCAAGGGAGAAACTTTGAATGCAAAGTGTTTCTGCAGCTTTGTGAGATTCCAGGGTCTCCACAAACCTGCTCCAGCCCTGCACACCCAGCACAGTCTGATAGGATGATAGAAAGTTTCAGTCCGACTTGGGGATTTTACAGATTCATAGATTCCTAGGCCAAAAGGGACCACTGTGATCATCTAGTCTGAGTCCTATATAGAGACCTGCCCTGAAATCATTCCTAGAATATTTAGAAAAACATCCAACCTTGAGTTAAAAGTTGTCAAAAAATTATGGAGAATCCACCATGACCCTTGGTAAATGCCTCATTCCAGCCTGAATTTGTCTAGCTTCAGCTCCAGCCATTGGATCTTGTTCCCCCTTTCTCTGCTAGATTGAAGAGCCCATTATGAAATACTTGTTCCCTGTGTAGATACTTACAGACTGTGATCAAGTCACCCCTTAACCTTCTCTTCGTTAAGCTAAACAGATTAAGTAGGTTTTCTAGTCCTTTACTCATTCTCATGGCTCTTCTCTGAGCCCTCTCCAACTCATCAACATCTTTCTTGAATTGGGGACACCAGAACTGGACACAGGATTCCAGCATTGATCACACCAGTGCCAAATGCGGAGGTAAAATAAACTATCTGCTCCTACTAGAGATTCCCCAGTTTGTGCATCACAAGATCACAGCAGCTCTTTTGGCTACAGTGTCTCACTGGGAGCTTATGTTCAGCTGATTATCCACTGTGACCCCCAAATCTTCTTCAGGGGCACTGCGTCCCAGGAGAGAGTTCACATTGTAAGTATGGCCCATGTTCCTGGTTCCTAGATGTATACATTTGCATGTCGCTGTATTAAAATGCATATTGTTTACTTGCACCCAGTTTACAAAGCGCCCAGATCTCTCAACCTGTCCTCTTCATTATTTACACTCCCCCAACTGTGTCATCTTTTTTTAGTGTCCAGTGACAGAGCCATCATCTCTATATTTGGGCTTACAAAGTGGATTGCTGGCCCTCTGGTAATGCTGGTGGGTGCTGAGAGGGAGCTGAGATTTGTAATGGTAACTTGTCTTTGTTCTCCAGGTTCTCTCAGTGCCTACATGAGTCTGAGAAGGGCTGTGTCTGGGGACAGCACAGTTCATGGCTGACTGTGAGCCCAGTGGCAGTCTCTGGTTGTGTGTTGTACAGCAGCAAGCACAGCGGCAGTGCTGAGGGGCACCAGGCTGGGAGTGATGAGACCAGGGCTCCATTCCCAGCATCTGCTATCACATCCCCTCTCTGTGCCCCTATCCCCCCCTCTATCCTCTCCATTTAGACTGAGCTCTTGGGGGCAGAGACTGCCTGTCGCCCTGCCAGTGCAGAGCCCAGCACCACAGGGCCTTGAGCTCAGCCTTCAGTGCTGCCGTAACATGAATTCTTGTGTTTGCATAATAAATAATGGTTAAGAAATGGCACCTCAAACACTGAACAAACACGGTAAGAGCAAGACAGGAGTTAGGTCATTCGGGGAATCCTGTGTGCAGTTCTGGTCACCCACATGCAGGACAGATGGATTAGATGGGACCAGGTGCAGAGAAAGGCTGCTAGGGTGTTTGGGGGATGGAGGCTGGTCATAGGAGAAGAGCCTGGAAGTGCTTGGCTGGTTTAGCTGGCACAGCACAGGCTGAGCAGGGATCTGGGTGCGCTGTATGAATCCATTGGGGGAACGCTGGGGAGGGAGAGGAGCTACTGCAGCCAAAGGACAGTACAGAAAAAGTGCAGATAAACTGGCCCGGAGACACGTTAGGCTGGAAATGAGAAGAAGGTTCCAGAACTGCCTCCTAATGGGTGAGGGGAGAATGCGCTAACTCACGTGAAGATGGCGATTGATAAGTGTGTGACTGGGATTCTATAACATGCCCATCCAGCCCTGTGTCCCGTGTTCCTAAAGAGACCATCCGAGGGCAGCTGGGAAACACCTCCAGGATTCAGAGACATGCCAGTTTCTTTTTACTCTTTTAATAATATTTAACAAAAGTGAAACTAATTGTATTGTAAAATCGTACATGCAGCTAGATAGATCCTGGTAACACCCCCACTCTGACCTCTGGACCCCATTCTCCTCCTGGAACCAGGGACAGAACCCAGAATTCTTGACTCCCAGCCCTCCCCCAACCATTAGACCCCACTCCCCTTCCCAAGGCAGGAATAGACCCCAGGAGTAGTGGCTCCCAGGACACAGCTATGCCGTGTCTGATGGGTGGGGCTGGAGAATCGCAGGGTGCTCACAAGGCTATTCAAAGCCAGAGCAAAGGGAAAAGGCCACTCACCCCAAAGCCAGGCCAGGAGGATGAGTATCTTTGTGTTCCTGGCTCCAGCACAGGCAGCTGAGCTCCAGCCAAGGGGGTGTTCCACTGGGAGCAGGAGGCGCCCGGGAAGCCCCATGTTCATAGCACACGCCTTGTGTGGCAACGTGGCCAGAGGTTAGGGCAGGCGATCGTCCTTGTGAGAGAGGCAGGCTGAGCTCAGTGTGAGGGTCACAGGCTGGGAGGCTGGGTAGATGGGACAGGAACCCAAGGAGGCAGGGATCCAAGGGGGCGTGACAGGCCTCTCAGTGCAGAATCCCCTCCCTCTGCGCCACCCTGCAGTGACCCAGTGGGTGTGTGTTATATCCTTGGGGGAACAGTTTTAGGAAGAAATCACTGGAGACACAGAGAGCTGTAAACCTTGTAGCAGCCATTTATTTCTACACTCAGAACTAACCAACAGTGAGCCAAGCTGGCTGGGCCATCCCCTAATAAACTAACTCAGTTGCCATAGCAACACAAGGATCTATTACCACGACAACCAAATACAAAACAAAACATATCCTGACCCCCTTAATAAGAATGTCCCCTAAATAAAACACACACTAAACTAGAGAAGGAGGGTAGACTGCCTCCATTCCCGGGTTTTGTTGTTGTTGTTGTTGTACCCTAACTTCTACTTCCTTCTGTTGCTGGAGCAGCACGCACACCATCCTGGTCACCACGTTGTTATATCCTTGGGGGCAACAGTTTTAGGAAGAAATCACTGGAGACACAGAGAGCTGTAAACCTTGTAGCAGCCATTTATTTCCACACTCAGAACTAACCAACTGACCAACAGCCAGCCAAGCTGTCTGGGCTATCCCCTAATAATCTAACTCAGTTGCCATAGCAACACAAGGATCTATTACCATGACAACCAAATACACAACAGTGTGTGCAACTGAGCCCAGAGAGCCTGAACTGTGGCTTTATGGATATCATTGGATTGTAAAATACGTGTTTCCAGAACTTGCTGAACAAACAAACTCCTCTTGTAACAGTTGGTTCTGGGACACATGGGGCGGAGGGGCTGTTCCTGGAGCTGGTTCACAGGGAGTCACCAGAACTGATCCACGGAGGCCTGGTGGACACGGGACAGGCGCAAAGGTGTGACTGCGCCTGCGGGTGCGAGGATCAGCCCATGCAGTTAAAGTGACGCTGAGGGCTGTGTGGATGCCCTTACTCCAGTTGACCGAGGCTGAGGCTTGGCCTGATCTACCCCTAAAGCTTAGGTTGACCCAACTACATCGCTCAGGGGGGTGAAAAATTCAGACCCCTGGAGACGTGATTAAGCCGACCTAAGTCCTGGTGTAGACACCAGAAGGTGGAATGAAGAATTCTCCCATTGGCCTGGCTACCACCGCTTGGAGGGGTGGATTAACTACGGAGATGGCAAACCCCTTCCATTGCTGTAGGGTCTGCATCACTACACCACAGCGGCGTAGCAGCAACGCTGATCTGTGCCACTGCTGCAGTTGTGGTGTAGACACAGCCCTTGTCTGCCCAGGGAAGGGGCATCTCTGCACTGGCCTCACCCTGTGGAGACACCCCCGTGTACCTAGAGCAGGTCCATTCGCACTGGAGTTTATGCTCGAGCCACGGTCCCATATTGTCATCTCAGCAAATCCTGAAAGGACGCGGCCTCCTTGCAGATCAAGCGTTACACGGCTCAGTCTCTGGCTAGTTCCTGAAGGAACTCGGGGTGGATGTTTGGTCTGTGCCCCTCCTTGGCGATCTCAGCGGAACAGGAAGCGTTTGGTGCCTACATGATCGCCGTCTGCCTAGCAGCTTTCGTAAACATGCTTCGTAATTCACTGGTCTCCTGTCCCAAGAGAGCTGCTGAAACTGAACCGAGAGCTGATGGAGGCGGGTGCTGGGTGGGGCTACCAAGGTCCTCACTGTTGATATGGTCTTGCCCCTGCACAGGAAGTAGATGACAAAAGTGACAAGAACTGAGAACGTTCCCATGGGGACAAGGCCTAATATGAGCTTTACCCCCAATCTGAATGGAGCTGGTGCCCGTCTGTGTAGCCGAGGCGTGCGGCTGCCAGGGCATGTGGCTGTTCAGAGGTGTTTGCTCTGACACCGAGCCTGTTCCAAAGCCTGGTGCAGGCAGCGCTCTGACAACTCACCCTGCGCCGCGTGTGCTTCCCCCGGGCCTGGCCATGCCCAGCTCACACACGTTTAAAGGGCTCTGCATGGCCTGCACGAGGGTTTACAGCCGGGCTAGTTAACGTCTTAGCTGCCCAGCCTCTAACCGCAGCTACTGGCCTGGTGTGCAGAGGGCCAAAGAGGAGCCCCCGGTGGTGACTCTCCCCCTGGCAGCAGGGAGATACGGGGCTGGGCCCATCCTGGGGTGGGTGTTTCACACATTTATTCCCCCGCTGGGAGCAGGGTGAGTGGGGGAGAGAGAGATCGGTGCAGATGACACAGAGCTACTGAGGGAGTCCAGGCATAGGAGCGGGCTGGGGGCTGGGCAGCACAATGGCAGGGAGCCAGGAGGCTGGTAAATGGTCAGGTGCCCTGAGGTTGTGGGGAGCCATGTGAACCTGTGGTAGAAATTTCTGTCCATTCCAGCTGAGGAATAAGGAGAGACGGACACTGCTAGTCAAGCAAGGAGCCCCGGGAGGGGCAATCCGTTTATTTCAATTGCAATTGGGTTCGAGCTCATAAGTCAGCAAGAACCGCGAAAACACTTACACCCAAAGTATTATATGCAGTTGATTATGATAATCTATTGCTCTATGATTGGCCAAAATTTGCTAGCATTACCATACATAATTAGCAAGCTACATGCATCTGCCCCTCTTATGACCCCTTATTGTTCATCTACTTATCCCCCCCCCTCCCCTTTATGTTATTTTGGAAACAGGACACAGGCACAGGAAGTTTCACTGTCTGTAGGTTTACAGTTTGGCTACATTTCCTCTCGAAGGAACTTCCTGAGTTAAGATTACGTATAGCTTGACCCTGCATGTTTCCCTCCTTCTTTCTCCCATGTGTACGTGACAAATTTGCCCCCTGGCAGTTAAATAGAATAATTTTATTTCAAACCCCTCACCCTCAACCCCTGAGTCTGCACAAACTGTCCCAGCACAGGGACTGGCCCATGGGCAGCTCCATGGAAACCAGGGCTCAGTGCGTAACAGGGACACTGGCACAGCACTGGGTACACGAGGGCCGGGCTGGGGCCCCGTGAGAACCTGCCCTGCCTTTGGATAGAGCCATGGGGCGCCCCCTGGAGACGGTGAACAGTGCGCCCCTCTCCCCCCAGTGCCGAGCTCCCATCTGCCATAATGTCCAGCAGAGCTGAGGGGTCAGGGCCAGGGGGTGAGGATGGATAGAACTGGGGGAAGGGGCTCCTCTGTGGTAGGACTGAACAGCTGGGACTGGTTATTATAGGGAAGAGGGATATGGGGGAAGGGACAGAGTGACCCACAGCAATGAGACAGAGAAGGAAAAATCCATACTCACTCCAGGAATCCCTCCCCACAGTGCTATGGGCCGGGGGAACTCATTTCCACAAGGCAGTGCTGGGCCAGCGCCGGGTAGGGCTCACAGTGAGGCTGGGTCTTTGAATAACAAGAACACCCAGAGTCACACTGTGAACATTAAAAATAACTCTGAGTTTGGGGGGCTCTGATACCCCCCCTTCCAGTTCAGGAGCTGAGCTCTTACTGATGGGGCAGGAGGAGACTCTCCTTGGGTTGCCAACTTTCTACTCACAGAAAACCGAACACCCTTGCCCCACCCCCTGCCCTCCGCTCGTTCATTTCACCGGGCTTGGGGCTCTGGGTGGGGGTGCGGGCTCTGTTGTTGGGCCAGGGCTGAGGGGTTCGGAGTGCAGGAGGGGACTCTGGGCTGGGGCAAGGGGTTGGGGTGCAAGGGGGTGTGAGGGCTCCAGCTGGGGGTGCAGGCTCTGGGATGGGGTTGCAGATGAGGGCCTTGGGGTTCAGGAGGCTGCTCCGGGCTGGGACTGAGGGGTTCAGAGTGCAGGAGGGGGATCAGGGCTGGGGCAGAGGGTTGGAACATGCAGGGGGTCAGGGGCAGGCTCCGGGCAGTACTTACCTCAAGCAGCTCCTGGAAGCAGCAGCATGTCCTCCCTCCAGCTCCTACGCGGAGGCACAGCAAGGCAGCTCTGTGCGCTGCTCTTTCTGCAGGCATTGCCCCTACAGCTCCCATTGGGCACAGTTCCCAGCCAATGGGAGCTGCAGAGCTGGCGCTTGTGGTGGGAGCCACGTGCGGAGCCCCCTGGTTACCCCTATGTGTAAGAGCTGGAGGCAGGATATGCGGCTGCTTTCGGGAGCCGCGCGGAGTCATGGCAGGCAGCGGTGCTGACCGGAGCCGCCAGGGTCCCTTTTTGACTGGGCATTCTGGTTGAAAACCCTACAGTCTTCCTGGGGCAAGTTGTTCTCTCTGGCTTGGCTTCCTGCATCTTCCTCTGATGCAGCTGGTTCTGCCCCAGCAACAGAGAGGAGCCTGGGTTGGATGGGCCCCGGTCTGCTCTGCTCCACAGCTCCTCTGTCCCATGTAAAGATCCCAAAGTGCAACGGCGGCACTAAAGGATTATTCCAGCTGGAGTTTCAGTTTACAGCCCACAGGAGTGGCCGAGGTGCTTCCCTCGGCCATGTGGGAGGAGCCCTTGGGGATCTCCCAGGGCTGGGTGAGAGCTCCCAGAGGGGGATCCGTGAGGGCTGTCAGAGGGATGGTGAACTTGAGAGCTCGGGCTGACATTGCAGGGAAGAGAACTCAGCATCTTTAACAGAGAGGTCTTTTCTCCCCAATGTACATTCAGTGTTGGAGTTAAATAGGGTTAAACCAGCCCAACGCCTTTGAAACAGTCTAAATAACCCCCCTTCCCCTCTCTGGCCTGGTCTTCCCTGGAGTCACCTGGTTCAGAATCACTGAGCCGGTCCCAGTCCCTGTGAATCCACAGGGAGGTGCTGGAAACCTCAGCGCCCTCGGTCCCTGCAAACCAGCTTGCTCCTGTGTCTAAGCTGGGAGTCAGGTGGGGGCAGCTGCAGCGAGTGCTGAATCAGGCTGTCCTGAGCCCCAGTGAGGACAGAGAGACACAGGGGCTGCAGAAGAAGGAAGAGCTATATTAGTCATAACCTAGAGATGACACAGGGAGTCAGGGCTGTGCCTGGCTGAACTGGGACCCACAGCATTAACCCCATCAGTGCTGACAGCACAGCCGCCCTCTCCAGCCCCAGAGCCGCTCAGCGATCCCCGCAAACCCTATGTATCCCTTTGGGAGAAGGGGGACTGGGCATTGATGTGTGCCTGTGGGCAGGACTCTCCACCCCGTCTCACTGCCTCTGGTGGTGACGGCTGGAGCCTCTCCCTGCTCTGCACTCGGGATTGGCCAGCTCCTCCCCGTGGACCAGATGCACCCGAGTATCAATGGTTCAGCTCCCCACCTGCGACGGGGCTGCCCACGATTCACATCAGGGGGAGATTTCATCCCAGTCTCTCTCCTCCTTTTGGCTAGGTACCAGCCCTTCCTGAACCGCTGGCATGTTCAGGGCACAGATCCCTCAATGTAGAGGCCAGCAGGAACCGATCCTATCACCCAGTCTGTCCCCTGTCCCTCCCAGGGCAAACAATCACGGTCAGTGACTCCTGCACCCAGCCCAGTAGCCGCTGTCTGAGCTAGAATGGGGCACTTAGTGAGGCTTGTGGCAGAGTGGGAAACATCAGGGTCAATCTGTTCCATCTTGTTGCCTCCATGCTGGATTAGGGTCTTCACTGGGTGTTACGAGCTGAGCTCTGGTCCGACCTCGCCCTAGCAAGGCCCTGGTGGTGTATGGCCATCAGCTGCCCTGCCAGGAAAGGGGCTTGACATCTCCTTCAAGGTAAGAACAATCTCAGAGAAGCCATGAAGTTTGCAACCCTAGGGCCACCAACTGTGAAGGACTCTCAGCGACCAGCCCAGCGGAGCAATGGGCTCTACACAGGAGTCCAGAGGGGAGACAGGACAAGCATTCTAGTGGAGCATGTGGTAGAAAGGACAGAGGCTGAATTTAAGAGGGTTTCTCTGTGAGGAGCAGGGGTTGTCCATTGCCACAAGCAGGAAGGCTGGGCTGAAGAAGGCTGGAGGGATTCAGCCCAGCTGGGCCAGACCTTTAGACTCACAGACACGGTGAGATCAGACATCAGCAGGAGTCTGTTACTGTCTAGTGCTTTGGAAGAGTGAAATAAGTGAAGTTAGGAAATCCCTTTGCTAGGCCCATGCTCCTGGCTTTCCACCTACGCTTTTCCCGACAGGGTTATATTAGAAGGCAGAGTGCCTCCAGCTCTGGCGGAGTGCGTGGGAGCAACTCTGGGTGTCAGGAGCTCTGATGGAGAGGTTGGGGGGACTGGACTACAGAGTCCCACATCCCACAAGGAAGGGCTCAGCCAAGGGATCTGGCCAGGCATGCGCCCTATAGACCCAGAGCCAGGAACAATGAGGAGACTCAGCCCAGACCCTGCTGGCTTGGAAGCAGGTGGGGCCCTGTGGGTGGGCTGAGAAAGAGCATACCAGTGATCGCCAGAGGGGGCTGGGCTAGGCTGTAACCCTGCCCCCCCGACCGACAGGCGCCTGCTGGTGGTAAATCCCCCAGCCCTGGGGGAGCCACTCTGGTGTGTCACTCCCCCACCCTGTGACACTGAGCTGGGATGCTCAGATGGACCAGCCCCTCACTGAGTGCCTTTTCTCGTCCTCTGTGCCAGGTCCAATGATCCCGGCCACAGCCGCGCTGCTCAGAGATCACAGTGTGGGGTGGAATCATGGGGTGGGGGGTCGCAGAGCCAGGGAAATCCCTAGGAACCCTGATCTGGGTCCCTGAGGGGTGCAGGCCTTGTAGGGCTCCCCAGCATAGGCACCAATTTTCCCCGGCACTGGTGGGTGTTCGCGCCCCCCCACCGCTGCCCCAACTCCACCCTTTCCCTGCCCCCATTCCAACCCCTCCCCCAATGTCCCCGCCCCAAGTCCACCCCCTCCCTGCCCCTATTGGACACCTTACCCAAATCCCCGCCCCGTCCCCGCCTCCTCCCCCGAGTGTGCCACGTTCCCCCTCCTCCCCACTCCCTCTCAACCACGTGAAACAGCTGTTTCATGGTGCAAGCACTGGGAGCTAGTGGGAGAAAGCAGGCATGCGATGCACTCAGGGGAGGAGGCGGAGGCGGGGTGGAGGTGAGCTGGGCAGGGGGGCGGGGAGCTGCCGTGGCCCCGGAGCAACCACGGAGGAGGCGCCTATGCTCCCCAGGCTCTGCTGCCCCATTGACACAGGCTCCGGTTCTCCTACGAGCCCCACTCCAGTTAGGCCTCCCCACTGGCTCAGTGTTTGGAGCTGGGAGCTAGCCCCATTCTGGGCATCCCCCCACGCCCAGCAGTGATGGCGGCTGGGCTGCATCCGTGAATGGGAGGCGCTAACTGGAGCGGGGCAGAGTGGGACGGAGCTGGAGCCTGTGTCCACAGGGAAGGGAACGGAGCCGGCGTGGGGAGCAAGGCCCAGCCACTCTGCCCTGCATGAAGGGGAGGGGCTCAGCCCCATGCCGCCCAGCTCTGCTTAGCGCCCCCCATTCATAGCGTGGATCCTGCCCCGCCCATTCCCACAGCTCTGGGAATGGGCGGATTCTGGCGTGTCCAGAATGTGATTGGCTGTTTGGGAGCTGAGGGGTTGGGATTGGCTGTTTGGGAGTTGGTCGCGTCAGGAATGGGCAGTATCAGTTTGGGGTCCTGCAGGTGATGGAGGGTCCCTGGGGGGAGGAGGCTGAGGAAGGGCCATGCAGGGAGGTGGGGAGGGGGCTGCCTGCAGGGGACCGGATAATCTTGGATGTCTTTCTATGACATGCTCCAGCCCAGCCACAAGCTAGGGGTTAGATGCAGGGCTTGCCTGGGGACGGTGTCTGGCCTGTGCTATGCAGGAAGTCAGACTGGATGGTCACAAGAGTCCCTGCTGGCCTTGCAATCTAGGAATGTGACTCTTGCAAAATGGCTCAGGAAAAGAGCAGGGGGGGAGGATGGGCGGAAGATAGCGAGGGTGGAAAGGAGCACAGAAGGGAAGGGAAGACAGGGCAGGATCTCATGTGCACGAGGCTGGGGTCCTTGATGGACCAGCACTGATGGCCAAGTGCCCTCACTGACATGCTGGCCTGGACATGCCAGTGACTGAAGCTCACCGGCAAAGACAGAGTCTCTGGAGCAAAGCAGAAGCTGTCAGCCTTTTCCCAGAGAATCCCAGGGGTCTGCTCTGCCAGTTTGGTCCCCAAAGTCTCCCTTTTTAATTCCCCACTCTGGCACTTCGAGTGCAGAAGGTGGGGGCCTGCAAGGATTCTACAAATTAATACTGGCCACTCCAGGCTTGTATTAAACTCCCAAGGTTACAGCTTTTCTCTGACCTTGGATTGGTAGATGCTGCCACCACCCAAGAACAGAACCTCTTTGGACCCAGGAAGGAGCACTTGGGAATTCCTTCCTGTGGGTTACCCTCAAGCCATTTCACCCCCACCCCAGGGGAAAGCTGAGAAAGAAAAAAAAAGGAAGTCAGCTGTTGCCACCAGCTAATTAAACAACATGTGTACAAACCTCTTTAGACACAAAAATCCAATTATGTTCTTAAAAATGGTAAATCTTATTAATAAAGAAAAAAGAAAGAAAATACATCTGGGAACTCAGGCTATTGCTAGATTTTAAAAGAGCAACTACAAGAATTAAGCATAAAGAATAGCTTTCCTTTCCAGCTTAAAGGTTACAAGCTAAACAAAGGCGCCTCGGGTTAGGAGAAAGGAATCCAAAAGCCATAATGATATAAAAGGTCTAAACCTAATCGTGTCTTCCTAGGCATTTCCTGATCCACTTACATATCTGGGATTTTACATGAGTAGTTTCTAGGTATGATACTGATGATTTTTTCATACCTGGCCCAAGCATCTTACAGCATAGCTCTACCCTTTCCACCTCTCCCCGGGAGAACAACAGACAGACAAACAAAAGGGGGAGTCTTTTTTCAATTGTAAAAAGTTCTAGCCTTCTCATTGGCTCTTTCGGCCAGGTGCCCACTCCCTTCCTTTTACGTAGGCCCGGCAGTGAGACTTTTTAACCCTTCACAGGTAGAGCAATTGGAGAACAGCTACGAAGAGGGATTTTATAAAGACTGGCTCGCTGGGTATCCATAAAAAAGAGCTACCGCCCCACCCTTCATTTATCGCAAGCTCCAAACAGGCAAAGGTAGCGGGTGACAGGGCCGGCTCCAGGCACCAGCCGACAAAGCACGTGCTTGAGGCGGCACCTAGGAAGGGGCGGCCAATCTTGGGGTGGCGGGGGCGCTCGGGGTTTTTTGGTTTTTTTTCAGCGGCGCAGCACAGGAGTGGCGGGGGCTGGGGCTGGCGTGGCATTGGGGGGGCAGGGGTTTCGGCGGCCCAGCACGGGGGGGGTGGGGGTTGGTGCGGTGCTCGGGGTTTTGGGTGGCCCAGGGAGGCGTTGGGGAGGAACGGGGGTTTCGGCGGCCCGGCGCAGCGCTCAGGGGGTCGGGGGTTTCGGTGGACCGGACCGGCGCTCGGGGGGGGTGGAGGTTTCGGCAGCCCGGCCCAGCCCGGCCTGGCGCGGCAGGGTACTGGTGGGGGGTTATTGACCCCTCTACACTTGGGGTTTTGGGGGGCGGGGGGTTATTGGCCCAAGTGTAGAGTATGTTTATTGGGCGTATCTGCCACTCACACTCCCTCTCTAAACTCCTATTTGCTGCTCAGTACCCAGCCTCCAAAACAGCCCCACTAGAAACTTCAAGCAAGCGCAGGGCAAGCAAACAAGCCTACATCAAACAAACTAACACACAACAAACTCTCCCCAAGGATCACATAGTCTCTCCTTGCCCCGGAGAACTCCCTCACAAAACTCCTATTTTGCTGCTACTGTTCACTAACTCCTCTGTCACTTAGGAGCTGGCCGTGCAGGTGAGAGCCTCCTTAGGAACCTCTTAGCCTAACGTAGCAATTACTTCATTAAGTATCTGTCATAACTATAAAGGGAAGGGTAACAGCTCTCCTGTGTACAGTACTAAAAATCCCTCCTGGCCAGAGACTCCAAAATCCTTTTACCTGTAAAGGGTTAAGAAGCTCAGGTAACCTGGCTGACACCTGACCCAAAGGACCAATAAGGGGACAAGATACTTTCAAATCTTGGTGGGGGGAAGGCTTTTGTTTGTGCTCTTTGTTTGGGGGTTGTTCGCTCTTGGGACTAAGAGGGACCAGACATCAATCCAGGCTCTCCAAGTGCTAGGTGGTACCTTATAACTGTAGCAATTACGCTGTTTATTGCCTCTAAAGAAAAAGCAAAGTGCAGATGCTGGCCTGCTCAGGCAGTCTGGCTTGTTTGGGATATCACAGTGTAGGCAGGTATATGTGCAGCCTGGAAAACCCACTGGCAGGAGGGAGTGAGACGCGGGTCTCAACCCAATAGTGGAGACATGTGAGGAGCCAGGGGCCTAGAGGGGATGCCCTTGAGGCATCATAGCAGGCAATACAGGTGCAGCTGTCCTGGACTGTGCCACTCAATTATTACAACAGGGCTTGGGTTAGGGTTAGGATTGTGTCTCAGGTTACAGTCAGCGCTTGGCTTAGGGCTGCTTCCATTGTATTCAATGGCATGTTGGACACCAATTTGTCCATGCACTCAGCTAGGGCCAGTGTTATGTATTGCACAGTGACATATTCTAGCAATTCCTTTTACGTGGCCACAAGTAGCTCACTGAAAACAGAAACTGGACCCCAGGAAAGGCCAGATCTGTCAGATTCTATAGCCTGTTGGACCCTGGGACATCCATTTGTTCAGAAGGTGCCATTGTCATGTTTGTTCCTTGGCAGGTTGAAATCAGACCTGACCCCCAGAAAGGACCCCTTCCATTGTGTTCAACAGCATGTCAGACCCTCGCTTCCCCATCTGTTCAAACAGGCCCAACACTATGTTTTCAACTTAGCAGAATTCTGTATATTCCTATGCCCTACCACCAAATAAGTTCTAGCACCTGGTGCTAGCTTCAGGCATCACAGAAAATCAGTAACCCGCCAAAGGCAGTGGGTCGCTTAGGTTAATAAAATGCTAGAACAGAGAAAAAGTGGGGAGGGATAGCTCAGTGGTGTGAGCATTGGCCTGCTAAACCCAGGGTTGTGAGCTCAATCCTTGAGGGGGCTGTTTAGAGTTTTGGGGCAAAAATCTGTCTGGGGATTGGTCCTGCTTTGAGCAGGGGGTTGGACTAGATGACCTCCTGAGGTACCTTCCAACTCTGATATTCTAGAATTCTAAGGGTGCCCTCTGCAGCCAGGAGCGGGGTGCCTGCTGGGACATGGACAACAGACAATGTGCCTGGGTATCAGTGCAGAATCTGTGGCCAGCTGCCTGTCTGCGTAAGGGTAATAATCCAGAGCATTCATGTAGTGGGGAGACTGTGGGTCAAGATTGAGGGACATCAGCAGAATTGTAGCAGGGAAGCCCAAGGCTGAGGGGACAGACAGTCCTGCACTCCAGAGCCCTCTGAGGCAGGGACAGCATCAGGATCAGTCCCCCATACTGCGTGGGCCCATCCCCATCCCAACACACCCTCAGGAGTGGCTGTCTCTGACCCTCAGGCAGCCCTTGTCTAGCACTAGGGGAAGGCAGCAGTCTCAGGGATGATCTCCAAGGGCAGCCCCATACGTCTCACACTGCAGGCTGGGCTCGGATCCCCCTGTTCCTGCCATGGCCCAGCCTGAGGGCGGCTCTCAGAGAGCGTCGTCTGCTCCGCCAGCCAGGAGTCTCATTATGGGGATCCTAATGGGGGTCTCTGCTGCTGTGGGGCGTGCTGCTCCCTGAGGCATAGGATGTGGTCCCCGAGGTTGTCAACTCCTCCAGGTGCACGAGGCCTGTGAAGCAGAGGGACAGAGAAACCCACCAGGGCTCAGAGGCCCTGGAGCCTGCACCACTGGGCATACAAGGGTGCTTTGTGCCCATGACCCTCCAACCCCAGGGCAGGGCCCCACACACCAGGACCATGGGCACAAACACACCTGGCCAGCACAGGTGCAGGGACCCTGTTGCAACCATTGGAGGGAGTGCAACCTGCATGGGAGCAGTAGACTGTTCACTCACTGCACCACTCTTGGGTGGCACTGGGCTGGGACTCAGGGGCCTGGGTTGCACCCCTGCTGTGCCTCAGCCTTCAGTGGGGGCCTGAGCAATTCCCTTTCCCCATTTCCCCTCTTGTCCTGCTTCTTGCCTGGGGTAAGCACTCACTGCCAGGGCTCGGGCAGCCAACCCACTGGGCCTGTCCTGGATTCTCCAGGAATTAAAGGTTAATCTTTAATTAAAGCTTATGTCATGTGATGAAACCTCCAGGAATACGTTCAACCACAATTAACAACCCTAGTCGGGGGGGGGGGGGGAAGAGCCTCTGCCCCACTCCCTGCAGCAGAGCACCCCTTATTGCATGGGGCATTGGGGCCAGCACTGACTGCATGGGGAGAGTGTCCACAATCATCAACATCCCCTCTCTGCAGCACAGCACCCCTAGTGCCATGGGGGATGTGACATGGTGAGAGTTACCTGAGCACACAACACTAGCATCTTTGTACTCACAGTTATGGTCTTCCCAAGACTCAGCTCTTGGGACAGGGCAGCTTCTGTCCCTGTGCAGCGAACCTCATCCAGCCAAATTCGGTCAGACCCTTCTCCAAACCGAGCCTTTAGACAAGAGCCCAGAGAAGGTCCCATGCCCACATTTCACACAAGCACGAAGACATACCTTTGCTTTGTGACTCAAAGGTGGCTGCCCTCCATATGGAGCTGGTCGGTTCAGGGGACGCTCCCTTGCCCCGGTGTGGGCCCTCCAGAGTGTGAACTGCTAAGACATGGTCAGAGAAGGGGATAGACTCTCCCTGAGGTTCTGCCCTGCCGCCCAGGGCACCCCACTGCTGGGTCAGGCGCCGAGTCTCCCTGTTCAATGCCGGCGCCTGTGAGAAGGGTCCATCGCACCGAGTGGGAGCCGCTTAAGCCAGTCAGGAGTGAGATTCGGGGGGCAGGGCTTGTGGCCTAGTCCACAAAGGGACACATGATCCGAGCCTTAGGTGCCTGGCTGATAGGCGACACCAGCCTCTGGTCGGGAGTCTCAGCCATGAGCACTCCCCTGGTGTTCGGCCATGGTCACCTCTGCTCAGACCCCAGGAGTGATGCCAGAGGGATGGGATCTTGGCCTGGGCTCTGGCAAGGGGGCCAGATATACGGACCTGAGGAGGAAGAGACTCCCCCTTCAGCAGCTGGGGAGAGGCAAGGGGGAAACTGTCAGGAGTAGAGAGGGGCCAGTGCACTCCAAAGTTTACAGCTGCAAGGCACCTGCAGGAAAGTGGCACCGGGATGGGCAGAGGCCAGAGCAGTTAGAGCCAGACACAGCAGTGACATGTGCTTGTACCCAGGGGAACAGGGGAGCCACAGGCCGGCAGCCCATTGGCTGCTCTGCCCTGCTCCTCACGCTGTGCTGCAGGGAGCTGGGGGGCTCAGTAGGGGGTGCTCTGATCTCACAGTCAGTGCTGACCCCAATGCTCCATCCCCACTGCCCCCCATCCTGCATGCTCTCTGGGGCAAAGACCCCATCCGCTGCCCCCCACAGTATCGGTGTCTGGGAGCCTCCTCCCCATTTCCAGCACAGCCATATGGACCCCACCCCCTGCCCATCCCTTTTGGCTCAAGGGAGGATTGGACGGGGGAGCTGAGCCCTAGGCCTGTGACCCCTGCAGCCCTGCACCCCACAGGAGCTGGGGCAGTAACAGTTCCCCCACAGGCAGACCTGCCCCTGCCTACCTGCTCCATCAGCCTCTGTGCTCTCAGGGGGAAGGTGCCAGCTACAGGCTAGAGGCTGCCCAGGGATCAGACCCCACCTGCTGTGTTGAGCTCCAGGGGGACATGTCCCATTCAAGGGCCAGCTGACTGCTCTGCCCCCACGAACTCCCTGCAGTAGGGTCACCCACAGGGGCCCCTATGGGGGCACCCCCCTTTGGCTGGTTTGCAGCAGGGTGGGGGGGGAAGAGCCCCCATCAGACCCAAACCGCCAGCTTAATCAGAGAAGGAACCAAAACCAACAGTGGAGACTCCAGCCAGAATCTGGAGGGATAAGGAGCTGGTGTCTTGGGGCTGGGGACAAAGTCACAGGATGATGAGCTGCCTCCAAGGGTGCCATGGCTACTAGCACCTCCCCCCTGCTCCAACCACTAGATGCCACTCCCCTCCCAGAGCCAGGGATGGAACCCAGGAGTCTTGGCTCCCGGCCCTACTGGGGATATATCAGTAGTGGATGGTGTGTGTGACACTGACCCTGCTGCATGAGGACTTTTTCCCTTCATAACCCTGCCCCATGGTGTGTGACAGGGAGCAGAGCCCAGGCCCTGCTTGTCCCACTCTCCTGGCCTGACAGCTGCCCAGCGCCGCCTCTTTCCCCTGGCACTGCACCTTTAGCATCAGGACAGGGTCTGACTTAGGGCCCGGGCCGAACCCCCTGCCACTCAGCACGCCCATGGCCCACCACAGCCCAGCTGCCTGCACAGGTCCCAGCTGTCATCACACACGGTGCCCCAGCACCCGTTCAGATTCACCTCCACGCACCCGGCGCAGCTTTGCCACCTCCACCTCTGGCAAAGCAAACGCAGCTGCTGGGATGCCTGCTCCAGGGCTTCGTGGGGAGATCCCAGGGGCTGCAGGGACTGAAGGCCCAGCTCAGCGCGAGGCATTGCCAGCGAGTGCAGAACAGGGCAGAATGGGTTTTCCCGCTACACTAACCCTGGGCCCTTCTCCCGCACCTCCCTCCCACCACATGCTTCACAGACAGGTCACTGAGCCCCAGGAAATGGCGCAGCATCAGTGCCCCTGCTTTACAGAGGGGAAACTGAGGCACAAAGACAGGACATGACTTATTCCCTGCTCTGCACAAGGCTCACTGTGTGATCCGGGGTAGACGGTCTCCTCACACCCCTGCTCTAACCACTAGACACCACTTATTAGCTGCAATGATATACTTTGTATGAGAATTGTTGCAATTATATAACAGTGGTAGCAAAAATGATCTCAATGGTCACATTTTAATCAGATAATGTCACACCCGGGGTGCCACTTGGAACTGGGGTACCATTGAGCCCGCCTGTCCCACCAGCCTGGGCTCCCTTCACACTGTATTGCTGAGGCAAGCCAACCAAGCCATGAGGCTTCAGATTGCACTTAACCAGCACACACATAGGTAGGGAAACGCCCAGCGGCAGTTTCACACAGAGGCTGAGATCAGCTCTGCATGGGAAAGCTCAGCTAAGGAATTGCCCACCCCTCAAGTGCACACCCCCTCTGGAGTGTAAACCCAACATTGAATCGCCTTGCACTGCACAGAGAACTATACACTGTAAGCTTATTGAAATTCCTCCCTCCCTCAATGTGGAGGAAAATTTGCACAGCTTTTTGTCCCCAACCCCCAGTTATGAATTCCACAAACTGGTTTTAGAGAAAACAAAAACAAGTTTATTAACTACAAAAGATAGATTTTAAGTGCTTATAAGAGATAGCAAACAGATCAAAGCAAATTCCCATGTGGTTCTTCAACTTCCCATCACTTACCACATGGTTCTTCAACCAGGGGATGCTGTTCCAGGAAGAAGGATTGCTAGGAAGAGATGGGATCTACCTAACAAAGAAGGGCAGGTGCCTCAAAACTCCCAGCAAGTGTCATGGGATGAGGGAACATATGTGGGGCCAGCCAGGATGTCCCCGCTGCCTGAACACCAGAGGGTGGCAGGGTTACCATCTTAGCCTTGGCAGGGTCGGGGACTGGGGAGCTGGCCACCACACTATGGGGCATCATTTCCCCCATTCAGTGGACTACACCAGATTAATACAGACATCGAGGGATTACACACTTGGAGATATTTTGTAGCAGTAAAGCAACAATTACTTTCTTTTTTGTTGTTTCTGACTTTTGTTTATCATCACAGTCAAGGGGCCCTAAAGGATTATTTTCGGAGAAGTGACTGAAAACAGACTAAAGCCCTGGAGCAGAGGGCCTGGGGGAAATCAAAAGGCAGAGCTGAAGTGGAATAGGGCAAGATCCAAGTGAAGATTTGAAGAAGAGGGTTGGGGAGATGCGTGGTTCTGGGCTACTTTGCAATGGCCCAGACACCCTACAACCTATATTCCTAACCACAGGCACACGGGGCCCCTTGCTAGAGACACAGGCTGTCCACAGGCCTTTTGTAGTTGACACACTGTGACCGAACGAGCATAAAATAAAAAAATAATATAAGGATGTGGCCTACTGCCCCCCCTAACAACCCCCCTCCCCCAGACTCTGGAGCAAATAGAGGCAATGTCAGGAAATTCTGTGAGTCAAGGTCGCAACTCAGACGGATCTCTGATTGGTCCCTCCCCTGCAGCTGCAGGTGATTGGTCCTTCTCTGCAGCCACAGCAGCCGGA
Source organism: Emys orbicularis (assembly GCF_028017835.1). NCBI lineage: Eukaryota > Metazoa > Chordata > Testudines > Emydidae > Emys > Emys orbicularis. Next base: position 8,644,781 of record NC_088703.1, on the reverse strand, counting down.
TACCACAATGGATGGCAGAATGGGGGGGCTGTAAGGATGAGTGATGGGGAGAGGAGGCAGAGGTGGTGCGAGGGAGCGGGATCAAGGGAAAGGGGTGGCAAAAGGGCAGGGACTTGGGGAGAAGGGAAAGTGCGAGGGAGGGGAGTCCAGCGGAAGGGGCTGTGTGAGGGCAGGGGCTCTGGGGGAAGGGGCGGTGCGAGGACAAGGGCTCTAGGGGAAGCAGCGGTGCCAGGGCAGGGGCTCTGGGGGAAGGGGCAGTGCGAGAGCAGGGGCTCTGGGGGAAGGGGTGGTGCGAGGGCAGGGGTCGGGGAAGGGGCTGTGCGAGGGCAGGGGTCTGGGGGAAGGGGCTGTGTGAGGGTGGGGGCTCTGCGAGAAGGGGCGGTGTGAGGACAGGGGCTCTGGGGAAAGCGGCGGTGCCTGGGCAGAGGCTCCGGGAGAAGGGGCTGTGTGAGGGTGGGGGCTCTGGGAGAAGGGGCTGTGCGAGGGCAGGGGCTGTGGGAGAAGGGGCGGTGTGAGTGCAGAGCTCTGGGGAAAGGGGCTGTGCGAGGGCAGGGGCTCTAGGGGAAGGGGCGGTGGAAGGGCGGGGGCTCTGGGACAAGGGGAGGTGCAAGGGTAGGGTTTCAGGGGAAGGGGCGGTGGGAGGGCAGGGGCTCTGGGGGAAGGGGCGGTGCGAGGGCGGGGTCTCTGGGGGAAGGGGCGGTGCGAGGACAGGGGCTCTAGGGGAAGGGGCTGTGTGAGGGCGGGGGATCTGGGAGAAGGGGCGGTGCAAGCACGGGGGCTCTGGGAGAACGGGCAGTGTGAGGGCAGGGCTCTGGGGGAAGGGGCGGTGTGAGGATGGGGGCTCTGGGGGAAGCGGCAGTGCCAGGGCAGGGGCTCTGGGGGAAGGGGCTGTGTCAGGGCAGTGGCTCTGGGAGAAGGGGTGGTGCCAGGGCGGGGGCTCTGGGAGAAGGGGATGTGTGAGGGCAGGGTTTCTGGGAGAAGGGGCTGTGCGAGGGCGGGGGCTCTGGGGGAAGGGGCTGTGCGAGGGCAGCAGCTCTGGGGGAAGGGGCTGTGGGAGGGCAGGGGCTCTGGGAGAAGGGGCGGTGCAAGGGCAGGGGCTCTGGGAGAACAGGCGGTGTGAGGGCAGGGGCTCTGGGAGAAGGGGCGGTGTGAGAGCGGGGGCTCCGGGGGAAGCGGCGGTGCCAGGGCAGAGGCTCTGGAACAAGAGGCTGCATGAGGGTGGGGGCTCTGGGAGAAGGGGCGGTGTGAGGGCAGGGGTCTGGGGGAAGGAGCTGTGCGAGGGCAGAGATGGGGGAAGGGGCTGGTTGAGGGGAGAAGCTCTGGGAGAAGGGGCGGTGCGATGGCTCTGGGAGAAGGGGATGTGTGAGGGCAGGGGCTCTGGGAGAAGAGACGGTACTATGGCAGGGGCTCTGGGAGAAGAGGCTGTGCGTGAGCGGGGGCTCTGGGAGAAGGGGCGGTGCGAGGGCAGGGGCTCTAGGAGAAGGGGCGGTGCAAGGGCAGGGGATATGGGAGAAGGGGCAGCGCGAGGGCAAGGTCTCCGGGGGCAGGGCCACCTTTAGCCGATTCAGCCGATTCAGCTGAATTGGGCCCCACGCCAAGGGAGCCCCGCGCCACATCTCTCCACCCCGCCCCAGCTCACTTCCCCCTCCTCTCCTCCCCTGAAAGCTCCGCCCCCTGCTCCTCCCTCTCCCCTGCTTCCCGCGAATCAGAGGTTCGCGGGAAGTCTGAAAAGAAGCAGGGGTGGGCAGGCAGCACCAGGTAAGCTGGGGTGACGGGGGGCGCGAGAAGGGCTCTGGGGAGGCGCGGCCCAGTCCAGCCCCGGTTCCGGCCAAGCGTGCCGGCCTCAGCGGCTCCGGCCCTGCTCAGCTCCAGCCTGGCCCCCGCGGCACGGCTCGGGTCTGGCCTGGCCCCCTCGGCTCGGGTCCGGCTCGGCTCGGGCCTGGCCCCCGCGGCTCGGGTCCAGCCCAGCCCGGCCCCCGTGGCGCGGCTCAGCTTGGGTCTGGTCTGGCCCAGCTCCTGCGGCACGGCTCCGGCCCCCCGGCCCCCACGGCTCGGCTCGGCTCCGGCCGCCAAGCAGCTCTGGGCCGGACCCAAGCCCGGCGACCCCGGACGGAGCGTGGCTCGATTCCTGGGGGCGGGGCTTGCGCCCGCCACCCTGCCACCATGACAGGGAGTTTCACTGCCCCCCACCTCAAGAGTGAGGCTGCAGTACCCACTCCAACATTCCCCCGGGTATCCTTCCCAGTACACACACAACCCTCCAGTACCCCCAAACATCTCCACCAGCACCCCCCAGATCCCCTCTTACCCCCACAATAGTGTCCTCTTTGGGGGAACCTGAACTATGGTAACCCTAGCTAGCGAGAGGCCAATGGACTTTGGATGCGTCCGCTAAGAAAGTATCTCACAAGTGTTGGCCTCTTGTGGAAAGATGGAAGTACCTAATTTCTAGAGCCCTGCACGCTAACGGATATCTGCTTTATAGCCATAGATATCCATGGATCATTTTTGCAGATTGCGGCTCGGATGTGGATACAAATTTTGTATCCATGCAGGGCTCTCTTAATTTCACCCCCCAGGAATGGAAGAGGATGGACTTGCTGATAGTGCTACATTATCATTATACACACAATTCCATAGAGCTATAGCCGTTAAGGCCAGAAGGGACCTTCATGATGATTTGGGCTGACCTGCACATTGCAGTGAAATGCACCACAGGGCTCGTGTCTGGACACAGCTGCTGTCCCC